>NC_081170.1:33949708-34279708 GCF_012432095.1 Onychostoma macrolepis | reverse complement strand
ATTCTAACAAATAAGTTCTTGTTAAAAAATTAACCAAAATTAAAATTTATTTGCTTATAATTTCCACATAGGAGAGACTTGGTGTTGTTTCCAAACAAAAGGAAATATATCGGTATCAGCATCGGCTATCGGCCAAAATGAGTTGAAATATATCAGCATATCGGATATCGCCAAAAATCCAATATCGTGCATCCCTATTTTTTTTTTTTAATTTATTTATTTATTTTTTAATGTTAAGTAATGTTGTCCAGTAACTTGTTTGCATTATTTTAAGCATTGTTTTATTTATTTGTAAGGCTGATTTATGTTTGATTTATGTTGAAGTGTTTAATGGCTTTTACTGGTGAGACTTTTTTTGTAATCAGGCTCTCAAAAATTATATAAACAATTTGGATATCGATTTATCGGCCAACATATCGGTTATCGGCTTTCATTTATAAATAATTATCGGTATCGGCCAAAATGTTCATATCGGTGCATCCCTAAATGTTATATGTCAAATGAGTTAGCGGTCTAAATCATTTGGAGTCGAGAAGTTGTTCATCTGGCACATACAGGCTACAATGCACATATCAGCCAATATTAGACTTTTTTATTTTTTTTTTAATCAGCCAAAATTTAAGCGCATTGTTTGAAAATGTATATTTAATTTGACATAGTAATTTCTACTAATTTTTACTTTTAGATTACTTGTTCCATCACATGCATTTAAACACTAATAAATTAATAGGACTGTCAAAATAGATGAGAAACTTCATACTGTACAATATAATAATAGTGGTGCCTAAATGTACTTGTAGCATTTAAAACCATTGATTTTAGTGATTTAGTGTTTATTATTTAATTTAATTTACTTTTTTTTTTTTTTTAATGGCAGGTACTCTTAGATCGTGGTGCTACCAAGTTTTGTTTAAAAAAATTGAACACTTGCTTTCCTTTCATCCAATTTCAGGTCAGCTGTTCTTGTGATTAATGATTCCAGAGCTGCAGGAAATGATGTAACCCTGATTTCACATGACTTTGTTAAATGCTCCATCTGGATTCGATTTCTAAATAAATGACCTGTAAAGAGGATCTTTACTTCGATACATGTGCTGGAGTATTTTTCTTGTGAGTTGAGTACAGGTGTGTTTCTGTAAGAGTACTGACTGGAGTCCTGACGTGTCATTGTCTTTCGGCATGAAGATCACAGAGGATTTACTGTGGTTAGTTATGTGCTCCTCTTGTTGTCTTTGCAGTCCCCACCCTCCTTTATTTATGGGTAGCCTACTCCTCTTTCTTTTTCTTCTCCTTTTTAATCACGCTTCATTTATTGCCCTCATCAGGTCTGCTTTTCCGCTCGTTCCTGCAGAGTTTGCATTCCTCGGCTCGGCACTCGTGAGATTTCTAGAACTTCCTCTCTGTCTCTGTGTCATTGCTTGGATGAGAGCAGGAGAAATCCACTCAGGCTCATAAAAAGCAGAAGAGAGGGATAAGTGGCTTTTTATTCACTCAAAGCTGTTGTTTTTTCCCCTCATTTATTCTTTAGAGTGTCTCCAGCCAATGACTTAATCCTTTACTTCGAAGTGACGTCACTTTTTACAGCAGTCCTGAGACATAACTGTTGTGTTTTCTATAACAACGCAAATGAAATATTTTCTATCACAAATCGCAGCTTATGTACACTTCTCTTATGTTCACTTCTCTTTGTGTAGGTGGTGCTGGGTTTTGGTGATTTAAAATGAATATAAAAAATTTAAACTGAATTTGAAACAAATGTGAACCAATAGCCAAGTTGTTTGGGCAATTTTAGCATGTCATTTGTTTTCTAACCTTATGTATTCATCATCCTTTGTCAAATTTTTATTTTTACTCAATATATTTAATTGGAAAAATAAGACAGTTACCAATTAAATTTAGTATCCAAAAAAAACATTTTTGCATTACAGAAGCTGCATCTAAAGTAGCTTTTAGATGTGTTTACACTGCAATTACAGTTGCATAAATAACACTGGTTTATACAGTCATGGCCAAAAATATTGGCACCCTTGCAATTCTTTCAGAAAATGCAACCCTTCTCTCAGAAAATTGTTGCAATTGTTTTGGTACTCAAATTTGCATTTGAAACAACACAAAAAAACTGAAGAAAAGTCAAATCTGATACAATTCCACACAGAACCCAAAAAATGCACTGGACAAAATTATTGGCACCCTTAACTTAATATTTGGTAGCACCCAGTTTGGAAAAAATAACTGAAATCAGTCGCTTCCTATGACCATGAATGAGTTTCTCTCATTTTGGACCACTCTTCGGGTGCGTCCGAAATCACATACTTCCCTACTATATAGTATGCAAAAAACAGTATGCGAGGCGAGTAGTATGTCCGAATTCATAGTATTCGAAAAATAGTAGGCGAGAAGTACCCGGATGACCTACTACTTCCTTCCGAATTCTGTAGTAGGCGTACGATAGACACTACTATCCCATGAGGCCGCGGGAGAGGCCACGTCATATTCGAAAAATGGCGGAAAGTCGAGACGCTGCTGTCTTCAAGTGTAAAGTACCTCAGGGAAAAGCATTGTTGTTGACTGACTTGTTGAGGGTTTAACAAACAGATGAAACGATTGTGTGAATTAGGTGTAAAAAGATCTCTAATCATTAACGATCAGATGGAGTTACGTTAACCTCAATGTAGAACATCAGCTTGTTAACGCTGCTTTCTTTAAATAGACGGTTCGTTAAGCGTTAAGAATGGAAGACCCATGACCTCTGGTGGAGGCGCAGCTTTCTGACACTGGCCACTATGTTGCGCCCCCAAATTCTTTGGTAATCATCAGATTTCATGATACCGTTCACACAGTCAAGGCATCCAGTGCCAGAAGCAGCAAAGCAGCCCCAAAACATCTTTGAACCTCCACCATGTTTGATTGTAGGGACGACTTTTCTTTGAAAGCCTCATTTCTTTTTCTGTAAACAGTGCCATGATGTCCTTTACCAAAAAGCTCTACTTTTGTCTCATCTGTTCACAGTACGTTCTCCCAGAAGGATTGTGGTTTTGTCACACAAGTTTTGGCAAACTCCAGTCTTGCACTTCTTTCCTTTCTCCATGCTCAGCGTGACACACAACACAAAGTTTGAGTCAACTTTTCTCCATTTTAACTGGTTGCAAGTGTTACTTGCCACAGGTGCGTCTAAATACAAACTACAAGAGCATCACATGCTTGAAAAGCAATTATTTCTTACAATTTTGACAAGGTGCCAATAATTTTGTCCAGTCCATTTTTGAGTTCTGTGAAAAAACATTTCTTCTGTTTTTTTTTTGTGTTGTTGCAGTGCGAACAAAAACAATAAGCATGTGAATACCAAAACATTTGCAATTGGAACAATTTTCTGAGAGAAGTGTTGCATTTTCTGACAGAATTGCAAGGGTGCCGTGTTTTTTGGCCATGACTGTATAATACTGAATTTTGGAAATATCAGTTAATATCATATATTTATTTGAACATAGTTTTCCCTGTTTTAAGTGATCTGTGCCACAATCGCAGTCTTATGTAAACACTAATAATTTAGTAAGACTGTACAATATATTATTGTGGTGCATACATTTACTTGTAGCTTCTAAAAATGATTGATTTTATTGAGTTTTTTAGAATATTTTAGAATTTTAATATAGGTCATTTATCAGTAACTTGAAAATGCTTATTGGAATTAGCCATAGAATTTTAATGTTCTTGAGACAATTATTTAATTGTTTAGCCAATAAAAAATAAATACGTAAGTAAATAAATAAATAAATACATAAAATAAAATAAAATGGTTTCAACAGATTCGGCATGACTTGTATCATTTGAACCAAGAACACAAATTTCTGACAAACAGTTCACAAATTATGAACACAAATAGCCATTATTTTCAGATTACCGATAGTATTGATCCTTTAATGAGATTATTGCTTGAATACTAAAAAAAAAAAAAAAAAGTAAGAAGTCAGTGGACCCCATCACTCTTCTCTATGGCTTACACAGAACTGTGGATATTGATTGCTCAGCAGCTCTGATGAAGAGAAAATGAGCTGCTCATGGTCCAGCAGCGCTCCAGTGGCAGCATTATGTAGTTGAATGGAAGTTTTGGTCTCCAGAGTGGACCGGAGTTAGTTATGGTTAGTGCAGTCAGGCCTGGGTTGGCTCTGCACGAGTGTAATCATGTGGCTCAGTGATTTGCAGTCCAGGTCACGCAGACTCTAGAGCTAAAAGTGTCCCACACGGCCACTGTCCAAGTCTTTAGGAGATGTTTTTAAGTTTTACAGTTTGAAAATGAGTATGACTGATATCTCTATTTCACACCAGCAGATTAACTCGTGTTAATAATGTGCAGAATGGCAGCACACTAAGATCTTGCACTCACAGAGACGCTGTGTTGATGATCGTTTAGTAAGCCCACCGCAGGAGGAAACTCTGAGAGGGCTGACCCATAAATGAAATCATCATTTACTCACCCTGATGTCGTTTTAATGTGAAAAAGCTTCCCTTCTTCCGTGAAACTAAAGGCTTCTCTCTTCCATACAATAAAAGCAGAAAGATGGGTTCATACTCTCAAGCTCCAACATTGACAGAATCGTAGAAGTACAGCAAAAGCAGTCCAAGACTCGGACACTATATTCCAGTCCTTCTGAAATTCAAGTATTGGTGGTTGTTCTTCCACAGTGGATATTAATTTAGCTAATATTGTTTTTTTGGAAAATTATATTGGTTTTCATGGAATTATTGACTCTAATGTAATGCTGTTCGTTCTTTTCCATGCATTTACAAAGAATGGAGGCTGAAACATTCACGCTTTTAAAAGGGATGTAAAAGCACCAAAAAATATAATTAAAGTAGTCCGTAAAGTAGATTTTCAGTTCTTTGGTTAAAGCAGTTCACAGAATCAGTCCGAAGGAGTTGATCACTAAACAGACAGATCTGTTTCTAGAGGTCAGGCCAATGACTCAGAGATCTGGACATGGCTCTTCATTATCTGCGAATTTCTCGCAAGTTTCTCAAGACTATACTTTTACTGTGTTTTTGTGTCTTATTGAAGTTTGAAAGCATCTGCACACATTCATTGTAAATGCATGCATGATTATTGCTAAATTCTCCTTTTGTATTTGATGTAAAAATTCGCACAGGATTGGAATGACCTATGGGTGAGTAAATGATGACAAAAAGCATTTTTGGGTTCTTTTATATAAATATCAGTTTGATGCACATACAATACATACAGTACATTAGCCGTTCTGTAGCTCAAATAATACACGGCTCTTACAATACTTCCCAGGGAAAGCAAGAACTGACAAAATGTGCATCTTGAAAGCAATGTAAGTCACTTTGTATAAAAGCATCTGTCAAAAGTGTAAATGTATGCAGTGGTTTGATGAAGTGCTAATAATTGGTTGCCAAAAAAGTTATATAATGCAATTAATGTCAAGCGCACAAATTATATGCACAAAGTGCACACTTTTGGATTTGTGCTGAACAAGAGAGGTTATGTGAGCCCGAGCACATTTCCAAACATACCTGTAGTTTCAGTTTTGTTTTAAATTTGTTTAGGCTTGTTGTTTATAATGTTTCCCACTTTAATTTGTTTGATTTATACTTCATTTTTTTCATTCCTGTTCTGTTCTGAATATTGTTCAATTTAAAGGCCAAGCCAAAAAGCTGCGCTTCAACACACTGCACAGACTACAAACGACTGCAAACTAACACGTGTGTTCTGCGTCTGCGTGAGAGGAATTGAGCTTTCTATATCAGCAGCTATCAATAGTATGTATTCGTCATTCAAATGAGAAACGGAAACAAAGATACACGAGATAAATGCAGATATATGAAACATAAACAAAGCAGTAATAACAGTAATAACTTTCTTCATTTATAAAGGCTCATGTTATGAAAATATTCACATATTGGAATGCTTGGGTAAGATCATGTAACATAGGACAGCCTTCCGTCTGTGCCACCTTAATTTATTTGCTTATTTTCATAAAACAAACGCTGGTTTTCACGAGACTCACACATGTATGCGCTACGTCCTACGTGATCCGCCGGAAAGGTAGCCTCTCGTAAACGTGCCTACGATATGTAGGCAGAAGTTACACAAAACCTTTTATATCGTTTTAAATATGGGTTTCTTTTTTTTTTTTTACAAAAACGCATGGATTCACTACTGGAGGCCTTTATTCACCCCCCGGAGCCGTGTGATTCATGTTTTATTATGGATGCACACACTTTATTTGACTACGTTTGGACTGTTGAACAGAAACACCCACCCATGCCATTATAAAGCTGGGAAGAGCAAGAATAATTTTTAATATAACTCTGATTGGATTCGTCTGAAAGTCATATACATGTAGGATGCCTTAAGGGTGAGTAAAACACGTTTTTTTTTTCGACATAACATTCCTTTAATTTATATTTTAATAATAAAAATTAAACAAATCTTATCTTATTGCCCAATGTCTTCAAGTGAAACCGAACTTTTATTTTGACGGGTTGCCGTGAATACCTTTACATTTCTGTATGTATATGATATGAGGATAGTTTTTCTCAAATGAAACGGTCAAATGCTCATGAAGTGACTCTCAAAGGAGTTCTGGAGGAGATGTTCATGTATTTATGTCCTCATTTAGTGAGACAGCAAGCGTCACACGGGCTTCTGTATGAGTAAACAAACCCGCACGTCTGCGCCATACATTAACACAGAGACACGCAGAAGTCATTTAAATAGTTGTTTTGCAGCTTAATATTTACAAATAGGAGTGGGAGTGTGTTCACTTGTGTGTGCGCTTATGTTTGTCTGTGTGTGTGTGTGTGTGTGTGTGTGCGAACCGGGGCGGAACTCCACTGTGCGCGCGATACAGAGAGCGTGACCATGTAACGTAGAGACAGATATGACATGCCGTCGTGCAAATAAGATAAATAACAAGGCTATTTAGTTTGTTTAATAAAAGAACAAGGTATAGACCTGTTCTATAGGGAAGGTAACATTGAATGACTTCTTTTGTGGTCTGGCGCAATAGAAAAAATAAAATTAACTTGACTTTCAAGGGGGGCGGGGGGTGCCGTTGGGGGGGTGGGCCGCCCCTAAAATAATGGTAGGGGAAACACTGGTGTTTATTGACATGACTTAAGCATTCTGCCTGAAGCAGTTTGTTTGCCCTTGTGCTTCTGGTTTCCCTTCCTTCAGCTCTTAAGTGGGAGAAACTGAAGGTGTTTATGGTGTGTTTTTGATTTTCTGTTGCTCTAGGGTTGGTGGCCTGTTTTGAGGGATAAAGCCAGGTCACGTCAGGCCTTTCTGAGTTTGCAGAATTGGGTTTAATTGGGCTTTCTGGCTTGCTCGGAGCTATTTCGGTCTGAGGTCTCCCCTGGCGTCCCGGCTTCATGTTGGGCAGCCCTGTGCGAGGGCAATGTCGCTTTGATATGCATGTGCATGAATTACCCTCCAGCCTTCCGTTTCCCAAGAGCGTTAATAACGCTCTGACACGTTAAAGAGCTGATTAGGAATTCAGGCTATGCTTGAAGAGCATTCGTCATGGAGATCACATGGTGTTTGTGACTTATGTCCATGTGGTTGCCTCCGATTAAAGGTTCACAAGCCATTTTAAAAAATAACAACGTCTATATTGTGGGCAGGATGTGTAAATGTTCTCTTTCTGTAATGTCTTAACAGACTAGATATTTGGTTTGGCAGTTTGCGGGCTGCTATTTTCTTCCCGCTTTTGCCATTTATAGAACAAGTGCAGCTAAAGACTAGTGGCAGGACTAATCAACTAGTCTCCTGCTTTCTCACTGGAACCCGTTGACCTCAAACGCAGTGATTGTCCAGCGGGTCCCCTGGCACAGTGCAGGCCACATAGTGCAGGCCACATTATGCAGGGTGTGTATGGGAACGGCAGTAAACATGACATTTCCCTCCAGCGAGCGGCCCGTCCTAATCACAGCCCTGCTGCACAATATGCAGTAAAGGAGCCGCCACCGTCGCCACCGCGGACACGGAGACCAGGGCAGAGAGGACGTTAACCTCTCATTCTCTCCGTCTATAAGTGTAGCTGTCCTTTATTGCACAATATTGCATGCAGTGTTGGGGAAAGTTACTTTGAAAAGTAATGCATTACAATATTGCGTTATGCCATGAAGTTACTAATTGCATTACTTTTTATGGTAAGTAATGCGTTACATTACTTTTGCGTTATTTACTATGTTTTTGTCACCTGGGCTGGGCTTGCTTATTTGTTTTTTAATAACAAAAAAAACTAAAAGTTATATTTTTGGCAGAGTAAATGCCCTTTCACACCATTTGTGACCCTGGAGCACAAAACCAGTCTTAAGTCGCTGGGGTATATTTGTAGCAATAGCCAAAAATACATTGTATGGGTCAAAATGATCGATTTTTCTTTTATGCCAAAAATCATTAGGATATCAAGATCATGTTCCATGAAGATATTTCGTAAATATATCAAAACTTCATTTTTGATTAGTAATATGCATTGCTAAGAACTTCATTTGGACAACTTTTAAAGGTGATTTTCTCAATATTTAGATTTTTTTTTTGCACCCTCAGATTCCAGATTTTCAAATAGTTGTATCTCATCCCAGTATTGTCCGATCCTAACAAACCATACATCAGTGGAAAGCTTATTTATTGAATTATAATCCAAGGTCACATATGTGAAATGAATAATCCTCAGGCTGAAGGAAGTGCCTTTGCACCTCACTCACAGTTTCTCTCAATACGGTGACAGGAGAGGTATCAGTGAATACATGGGAAAACAAAGTAACTTGCATTACTTATTTGAAAAAGTAACTCTGATGTTTCATTTGTAAATAATGCATTACTTTACTAGCTACTTGAAGTAATCTGATTGCATAACTTGTGTTACTTGTAATGCGTTACCCCAACAATGATTGCATGTTTATTGAACAGATAGTTGAGCCTCTAAAATCTGATGGGTGAGTCATTTTAAAATAGCTGTTATACTGACACATCTAGGTCCTTATGCGGTGCAGAAAATAGATGGAATCATGATATGCACTGGTGTTTGTGATTTTATTAAAGCATAAAATGCATTTTAGCGTCATATAAAATACACACAGAGACTCAAAGATCTTCACTACAGCCTGTCAGTGTGAAAGTTTGGTGTAACCTGAAGCAGTTGTAACATTATTGTACAGTAGAATGTAGCTACTTCTCAAAATAAGTAATGATAAAATTAAAACATTATTTAATGGAATATCACCGCATGCTTCTTCCTTTTTAATTTTAATATTAAACCTCTGTTGTGCAGCACAAAAATAAAAGGATTTATTACATTTTCATTTGATTATAACAGTATAAACATTATAAGGCCATTATTTTAAATATTTTACGTTTTAAGTATTTGTTTAAAATGAAAAATGAATGCATCATTTATTCCACCCTAACATTTAATCAACTTGTAATTTTCAGTTTTCACTTATTGTTTGTGTGTGTTTGTCACTTTTATTATTTTGTTTTATTTTTGTCTAATTTTCTTTAGTTTTATTGTATTTTAATACTACAACTTAGACTAAACGAAAATGAGAAATGTTGCCTTGCCATCTAGTTGAATAGTTTAATGTTTTTTAAATTTTTATTTTATCTATGAATGTATATTTTATTTCAAGCAACAGAAATGTTTATGCTTTTAGTTAACTGTAATAACCATGGACACATGATGGAAGTAAAATATGCTGTGAATGTCGTTTCATGTCGACTTTTATTATATGACAGAAAAAAAGTGACAGAATACAGTAACAGTGTATAATTGTCTCTAATGGTAAATCTTCAATGCGAACTGAAATATCTTTCTCTAATGATTTTAGACCATGTTTAATGTCAGAAGATTCTATGATCTTTCTGTAGCTGTGTAATATCCTTTTCAAATGCACTGCTAATAAAAACCATTTCATCGTCATTATGATCCCTTGTGTGGTAAGAGAGCTCTGTTACGGCAAGGCTTTGACATAAAGACCACAGACGTTGTGTGTAATTTTTGCTCCCTGAGTAACGTGTAATTATTTTGGGCTATTGTATGGCTGTTGTGCAACCTCCTATATTTGAGGCCGTATTGCTGTCACTGCGGTCATTTTACATTATGGAGCCCATTTAGGAGACAGAGATGATGAAAGGGACTGCTAAAGCAGCGGTTGTCAACTGGTTTTGCTTCAGGACCCAAAAAATCTTGGGCATCCAAATACGATACCAGAATTGTTTGTCATAGAAAAGTTCACAAAATAAAAGACATGACTTTTTTTAGGACTACCATGAGCTGTAAAGCCCCAACAATACAAAAAACTATTAGCGTGATGCTTGCAGAGTAGTTCACCCAAAAATAAAACTTTACTGAACATTTACTCACCCTCAGGCCTTCCAAGATGGCGATGAGTTTGTTTCTTCATCAGATTTGGAGAAATGTGTCTCTGCATCAGTGTCTCAGCAATGGATGCTCTGCAGTGAATGGGTGCCGTCAGAATGAGAGTCCAAACAGCTGATAAAAACATCACAATAATCCACAGCACTCCAGTCCATCAGTTAACATCTGGAGAAGACAAAAGCTGCATGTTTGTAAAAAACAAATCCACCATTAATGCATTTAATAACTTTAATCTGTTGCTTCTGTTAAACATACGAGTCCATAATCCATATTTCTTTCTCCAGTGAAAAAATTCCTGTCTGAATGAGGAAAGAAATATGCACAGGTCAAGCATTTGTTTACAAGCAAAAACAGTCCAAAAACATCTCTAAACAAATATGTGGCTGGATTTTGATGAGAGACAACAGGAGATGCACTTTTTCACCGGAGGAAGCGTTATTATGGATTATGGATCAAAAAAAATAGTCAAAACAATATTTTAGTCAGAAACAATGGGCTGAAGTTAAAAACTCTTTCTTACGAACACACAGCTTTTCACTTCTCCAGATGTTCACTGATGGACTGGAGTGGTGTGGATTATTGTGATGTTTTTATCAGCTGTTTGGACTCTCATTCTGACGGCACCCATTCACTGCAGAGCATCCATTGCTGAGACACTGATGCAGAGACACATTTCTACAAATCTGATGAAGAAACAAACTCATCTACATCTTGGATGCTCAGAAGGTGAGGACATTCCCAGCAAATTTTTGTTATTGGGTTAACTATACATTTAAAGTCGCATTTAAGAATGTAAATGACTGGCGTGTCCCATGTAAAGTCTGAGCGTCCAAGAAAAGCCTGCTCTCTGTATTCATCATGTCGTGTCTCAGGTCAGGCAGTGTTTATAATGAGTGCGTTGAACTGTTGGTGTTGAGAGGTCAGCTGTAAATAAGCAGTTAGGTGACAGCGCTGACCACTAGCTCAGTCCTTTTTAGAAGGACAGCTTTCTGAATCCAAGAGGCAATGAGAAACATTCATCTGTCTGAGATACATACGCACGGCACATTGGACAATAAAATCGTCATCCGTGCCACAGGCTGTAGTTAATGTCAACACATTAGCTTCTCATTAAGTTGTCTCTTCAGTTCATGAAGACAGAGACATGTGTTTTAAAATGCCACTAGAACCTCATAAAGACAAAATAAGATGACTTCATTTTGGACCTGCGTTTGTACTCCTAGTTTTTCTTCCTTGAGTTGTTTTTCCTGGTCAGCTGAAGGCTGTTTTGACAGACAAGGGTGTGTGAGAAAGCTGGGAATTGGGTTTGGCCGTTGGCAGTGGGATACTACAGGGTGTTTTGTGCAGCTAACAAGACAAACCAACACATGCATTACTGTTCAAATGTTTGGGGTTAATTAATACGTTGCATTAAATTGAACAAAAGTGACAGCAAAGACATGCATTTTATGTTACAAAAGAATTCTGTTTCAAATAAAGTTTTCGTTCATTAAAGAATACTGAAAAAATCTAAATATAGCATGTTTTCATAAAAATATTCAGCAGCACGCCTGTTTTCAACGTTGATAATCAGAAATGTTTCTTGAGCAGCAAATCAGAATATTAGAATGATTTCTGAAGATCATGTGACTCTGAAGACTGGAGTAATGATGCTGAAAATACAGCTGCGCATCACAGGAATAAATTACAGTTTAACACACAGTCACAGAAATCAGCTCTTTTAAATTGTAATACTATTTCAGAATATTACTGTATTTTTGGTGAGAATGAGACTTCTTTCAAAAGCATTAAAAATCTTACTGACGTCAAACGCTCATATTTTCTAAATGACCCAATGAAGTAAACGTGTTGTGTGGCTGTTATTTGTTGTCTGTTTGCTCTGAGGCATCTACAGCGGCCCTGAGAAGTGTTTGCAGACTTGCGTCACAAGTAAACGGGTCACGACACACCATTGTATTATTTTACTTAAGTCCACTTATAATTTCAGTCATTTGAATCAACACCCACTGCTGTGATTGGCTAATATTATTGCAGTAGGAAAAGCACCTCTGCCATGACGCATGAAGATCTGTCTCACCGTGATATTATTCAACCTCATAGCATCCATTAATGGAGTCATTTGTCATTAGCGTTTCCAGTACGTCACAGTGGCATTTCTGGAAACCCACCAGACGTTTCTCCAGCCGGTCATTGAGACTCTCACTCCAGGAAAGTGCCGTTCTGTCCCGGGATACAGTAATAACAGACGGTTGTTTGTGTCTTAACTATCTGTGGTATGTGCTGTGCCTCTTCAGGATTTTCCTTGATGCTCTGTTAACTCATGACCGGGTTGATGGGGTTAGGTAGTGCCACATCACTTTGCCCGGACTCATTTAACTCAGTGGCCAGTGTATGTGAAGCTGAATTTCCTCTTGTGCTGCCTGGTGAACTTTCATTTTGGATGCTGACCTTTTTACCTTATTTTGTCAAAATAACAGTTGGTGGTTTGAGATCTGCCAGTATCCAATCCAACATAACAAGAAAGTTAAATCAATAGCAAGAGTCTCATTCCCAAAACATCAAATAATCGCCTCAGCATCAAATAAAATCCTGCTTTAATATACTGTATGCATGCATGTAATAAGTAGCATGGGTCTTGTTGATTAAACTGGATTTCATGATGTGCACATGCTATTCTAAGGCTTTTAATTTTAGTTAAATGTGTATCAATTTTGTTTGTTTTTTGTTGTTGTTGTTTTTAAATAATACTGTTTAGGTTTAATTCATTTTTAGTTCAGTTTAATGTCAGTATTCAGTAGTGTTCAGTATTTTTCAGTATTTTAATAAAATGCATTTTAAAATATAATACAATAGAAAAGTTTTTACTGCATTTTTAATCAAATAAATGCAGCCCTGGTGAACAGAAGAGACTTCTTTCAAAAACACAAAACAAATTGTACTGACTCCAATCATTGAATGCTAGTTTATACACATTCTTGTATAGAAACACACAATCTGAAGTGAGAACAGATTTAGATTTACAACACAATTATCTTCATCAGCATTGCTGCAAAAGGCCGTGTTTTAAAGATTATTGTATATTGTACTTTTCTGGTCAGTTTTCTCTTTTGGATCAAATACTCACATGACAGAGCTACAGTTTGAAGAATCATGCTGAGCAAGATCGTTAAACAGTCATGTTTATATCTAGCTACCTGAATAACATCTGGTTTAAGAGCACGGGCATTTGAAGGAAAGTCTATCACCCCCTCGAGTACTGAGGTTTGTTACTGCCACACTAATGCAAGTTAAATATGTTCATCAAACAGATCACCTGCTGTGTGTTGGCCACGTGTTGTGCATTAATATACTTCAGTCAAATATGTTCATGGTCTGAAGATATCTGACTCTAGTCACTGCATTTCCTCGCCAGGTCCTTCTTGAAAGATCAGACAGACCTGGTTAATATCAATAAAACATGTGCCGTGTGGGACGGCTGTAGGAAAATGCCTCCGGTCACACCCCTGCATACTTGCTGTCTTATCGAAATCTCACACCATTGTTAGCACACAGTTTCGAGATTCTGCCGCTGTGCCCGTCTCAGTCCGCTGGCATCTGAGGCATCAGAAGCAGCTTCAGCGACTCTGAGTTTCTGACATATCACCAACTTGGTTATGAGGTGTGGAATTATTATTAAATCATTCATTATGCTTCGTTTAACTGTCAAGTCCAAAGTAACCACAGGCAGCGTTTTACTCAGCACTCAAATACAGGTTCCAAAGAGTTTTTTTCTTTGCCACCTTTTTTTTTTCTTAATTAGAAGAACATTTAAAAAAAAAAAAAAAGAAATTTCACTATAAAGAACCTTTTGTGGAATTGAATTGATGCTAAAAGTTATTCAAAGAACCAATAATGCCAATAAAGAAGCTTTATTTGAAGGAAGGACACAGTGGTAGTTGCTCAGGGTTTCAGGATTTAAACCTGCAACCTTTGGTTTACTAGATATTTACCCAGTCAACCACACCTACCCAAAGATGTTAGACTGGCAGTGCCAGTCCTATGGCGCTTTTCCACTGCGTGGTACGACTCAGCTCGGCTTGCATTTCCACTGCAGTTTAGTACCGCTTTAGAGTGGGCGGGATTATTCACATGTCGTTATAGTTGCGCCGTCTCTACTGCCATGACTCCATCAAGCTCTCTCTGGATCCGCTCCTCAACGAGAGGAACGTCTGTGCTTCCTCAACAGACCACGAAACCATTTTTTGCTTGTTAAAAAAATGTGCGCTCATTCAAAACAGTTGCGTTCGATCCTTCGCTGGCTGTGCGGATTTAAATCTAGCAGCGATTTAAAGTTTGACGATTCTCTCCGGCCAATCAGTGATCGGCAGAGTTTACACGTCACGTTTTGGTAACGATACGGTTCGCTTGTAACCTCAACCGAGGTGGTACTGAAAAAAGTACCGGGTACCAGGTACTGTACCCAGTGGAAAACCCCCCAAAAGTAACCCTTTCACTGTCAACAAACAACAGCCAGTAATACAATAAAAAAGAAAATAGGACAAATACAATAGAAAAAAGATACAAATGAAGTAAACGATTTTGCGTACTAAACATAATAGACTGTTGTACAGAAATGGAGCATGAAAATTAAACACTGCATAGTCTTCACCGTTTTAATTAAATGTACATTGATTAATCGCATCCAAAAGAAATTTTTTTTTTTTACATAATATATGTGTGTGTACTGTGTATATTTATTATATAAAGATACACACATTCAGCATATATACCGTATTGTCCCGAATATAAGACGACCCTGATTATAAGACGACCCCCCTTTTTCCAGATGTACCTGTTGGAAACCTGTTGGTTTTTTGTTTTTTTTCTCTCTCTCTCTCTGTAAAACACATTTATTCTTAAATTATTTTCATATTGCATATTTTTCCAATTCTAATTTTTGTTTTGAAAGTATGGTAAATACTGGTAAAATGTACCAACAATGACATTGGAAAATTTTGATATACCATTGAAATAACAGGTAGCCCATCTGAATTATATAACAATTAGGCTATCCAACTCATAGTAGCCTACCAAAATGTTATTATCAGTAGACGTGAAATCTTATTGTAGTCTTTAAATCTGCGTACTGTCTTATGTTTTAAAATCACTTACAGAGGAAGTTTGGTCCCATCAGGCTAACATGACAGTCACGACTCCTGTAAGCTTTTCTTTTTCATTTGTTTTCATTCGCGATCTTTACAACACGCATTATATTACATATTTCATGGCACACTCGTTTTATGCGTTTTTGGCGCCACCTATTGTTGTGGGTGTATTATTGACATGTCAAAGTCTAGACCCTGAATATAAGATGAACGCGTTTTTTCAGATGTATTTCCAAGGAAAAAACATTGTCTTATATTCGGGTCAATACGGTATTTAAAATATTTACGTGTATATATTTATATTAATATAAATTACATCATATGTAAGGGATAATCAACGGCTAGCCGTGCATTAAAGGATTTTAATGCACGACGTGGAGGCAAAGAACCGCCCGATGAGAAGCGGAGGGTGGTTACCTCCCATCAGTGGGTGGGGCTAAACAGGCAGTGCTGTAGAAGCAGGCGTTGATCATCTTCTGCAGAAGTGGTGCTCTTCATAGAGTAGAACATTCCAAATGCTGTCATTTTTGGCAGACTTCCTTCAATATAAGCTTTTAGACTGTTTTAGACTGTCAAAAGGTCAAGAGAATTTTGGTTTCTCAGTTCATGACCCCTTTAAAGTTCTCCCTGCATCTCTTCCACTTTTCAAAACACTCTGGTGGGGGCTGAGTCACTTGATTTGTGATTTGACGTTTTGTTAAAAACGCCTGGCAGGAGACTGTATATTACAATAGTCATGTCATATGATTTAACTGATATGGATGTAACATAGGAAGTGCGACAGCGCATCGCTTCAAAGGGAAGAAATGGAATGTGACAGTGTTTTCATAATCGTTGGAAGCCAAAATCAAAAATGAAATTAAAATTCTGTTAATCGCACAGCCCTAGTCATTAAATCATCTTTGAGAGCAAGAGGGCCCCCTGGTGGTTTGCGGCCCCACGCAACTTTCATGCTTTGCCTATAGGAAAGACCAGTTTGTTGGACTGGTCAAACTAAAAGAAGATCTGTTTAGCTGAATGTTAAAGCAAGGTCTGGGAAATCAACAGGTCCAGTGAAATATACTGGCTTCTTGCCACATGTAATCCACTTTTGGGAGTAATCCTACAAAGTTCATCGTCCAGTGGGAAAGCATTTTGTTTGCAACTTGTTGCTTTTTCAATGAGCACTCCAGAGTTCATGAGGTTCATGGCATCTCATCTTTTAAAGATATTCTGTCAAATAGTCAGCCTGTGCAGCCTGTTTGTTTACTTGAGTACTCGACAGATCAATCGAACGTGTACCAATAATGCCTGGAATTAACATTTTAATTACAACAGTCAGCACACATGACTCACACATTGAAGTCAGTGGATGTTGCAGGTGTAGTTTCTTCTGTGTCTTTGTGGAGAAACATGCTCATCTTCCAGCTCAACATCCAGACCTCATCATACTCTTCTCAGCAGATGCGCAACCAAGAAATGACAAACATTTAAGTCCTTTTTATCTCAATAAAATTTGAGTCTTTTATATAATTACTCAGATTACAGAACAAACCGTGATCTTTCTGCAGGAAGTGCCTCATCACAAGCGCATGTATGAGTCATATAATGTGCTGTTCTGCACCTGTTTTTCTCCTTTGAAGAGCTGACTTTGCAGCAAGATCTGTCAGTTTCATATCTCGTAGAATCTGATGTTTGGTCAGTGCTCTGCAGCTGTGACCTGCTGTTTATTTTGATCAGGCTAACGGAAAGACTGTTTAACTTGAGTCAAAATGACCATTGACAGTGAAGTATGAACTTCAAACAAAATCCATAATCAACAGCAAATGTTGTTTTCAGTCTGCACTAATTAATAAATGCAGTGTCCACGTGTTCAAATACATGAGCTGCGGTGCTCATGTGGACAATCGGTGTCCACGTGTACGCTCTTAAAAATAAAGGCGCTTCACGATGCCATAAAGAACCTTTAACATCTGAAGGACCTTTCTGTTTCACAAAAGGTTCTTTGTGGCGAGTCAGGTTCTTCAGATTATAAAAAGGTAAGAAAGAGATGGTTCTTTAAAGAACCTTTGACTGAATAGTTCTTTGTGGAACCAAAAATGGTTCTTCTATGGCATCTCTGTGAAGCACCTTTATTTTTAAGAGTGTACATGCTCTAATTTTCATCAGTTTCAATGAATTCAATCCGATTTCAGAAAATGTTCCGTTTGTATGAATCCTTAAAAAAAAATTGATTCACATTTTATTTGACATGCATTTTTGTATTTTGAAGAAATGTTTATTAAATATTCAGTTTCATTCAATGGCAAGTTCATAAGATGTCAATAGACATATTCTTGTTGGTAAGAAGGTATTTTTGAATCTGACTGAGAAGATTCAGGCATTTGCATACTTAGTTTTTTTCCTTCTGATCAAATTATTTTAGGTCTAAATCGTTCCTTTCTATACAATATATGTTTCATTCAGATGGAGCTCAATTGGAGCATTTGAAGTCTTTGCATTAAGGCTTTTTTTGAACTATTAGTTTGATTGTCAGCGGGTTATTTGGTTTCACTTTATTTTGATGGTCCCTTTAACATATTCTGTTGACTATAAGTAACGTTGCACCTACATAATACACTAACTCTCATTAGAGTGTTAGTACAGTATAAGTAGATTGGTAGGGTTAGGGTTAGAATAAGTTGACATACTTGCAAAGTTACTTATAGTCAGTAGATTATCTGTTGGGAGACTATCACCATAAAGAGTTGGCAGATATTAATCAGACAGCCTACTACTCTACTGAGAGTTTGTCAACAAGTAAGTGCAAAGTTACTTATTGTTAACTGAATGTTCAAAAGGGACCATCAAAATAAAGTGTTACCGATTATTTTGGTGTATGTAAACGTAGCAGATTTTTTTTTGACAGGAACGTTTTTGTGTTCCTTGTTTGAACGTCATGTTTTGACTCTCTAAAGACCTCACCTTTGGTTGATTGGGTTTAGAAATGTCCTGAGACAGAATCAAACTACAGTTGCTTAAACTGTAAGAAACCGATGTTTCACGAGTTTGTGTACCTTACTTTACAATGTGCTGCAATGCTGCCTGTTTGGTATGAACTGTGAAAAATTTAGGGGTGTAAAAATGCAACAATTTGATTTCATATTTAGCTTTTGGTTTCAGGGGCTGGAATTCAGAGCCAGAATTATATTATTACCTAGTAAAGATAAAATATTGAGGCTTGTGCATGTTTCCATGTCTCTTTTTGATTTAAAATAGACTTAATAACAGCTCATGTTCTCTCTCTTCCAGTCGGTGGTGAAGACGGGCCGGCTGCTCATCAGTCATGAGGCTCCGGTGACCGGAGGATTCGCAGCTGAGATCAGCTCTACGGTTCAGGTGAGAATCAGATGGGAAATCAAGACTCTTGTGGATGTCATGCTTTACATGTGGAGCAGAATGCAGAAGCGTTTCATTAGTGTTCATTTTCTGTTTTTGACACTATAACTAAATAATCTTTGGACTTAAGGAATAAAAATTTTGCCTTTTATTGGTAGACCTGTGACTAGTTGCATAAACTTAGCCTCTACGTTAAAACTCAGCTATGCATTCTTAAGGAAATCTTCTTGTACTACGTCATCAACCTTCAGAACTCAGGAAATCTCTGGATGTGTTCTTGATATCAAGGATGCATCTGAGGAATGTTGTATTTTTAATGAGCTCAGACAGTCAGTTGAGCAACAAGATTACAAAATGAACAAATTTTGTGTCCTCTTGTCCTTCCTAGTTTGTTTTTTCCAGGTTAAAGTCCGGTCTTCACAACAACGCAAGTCCTTTCTTTGAATCCTTGAAATTCAGAAGCAGACTGGCTTAAGAACTAGTCTGACCAACTAGTAGTTAGTCAAGGGGCAATCTGCCTTATTTTTTGGATTCAAACTGAGGGTCAAAGTGTTTCAAGAAACATTTCTTAATATTATCAATGCTGAAAACAGTTATAGTTTTGCGGAAACGCTTTTTAAGGATTCTTTGATGAACTGAAAGTTGAAAAGAACAGCATTTAATTTAACATAGAAATCTAACATTATAGATGTCTTTTATTATCACTTTTGATCGATTTAATGCATCCTTGCTGAGTTGAAGTATGTGCTGACCTCAAGCTTTTGATCGGTCGTGTTCACATTCATGAGTGTTTTGGGCCTCGGAGCTCGTGCTGATGGTGGAAACTTTCTCAAGAGATTGGTCCATGCATAGATGCAGGGCTGGCCTTTAAACACAATTATCAGTCACGTTTCCATTGACGTCAGAGTTTGTTAAAGCACCTGTGAGCGGGGTAGACACACTGGGCGCTGGTGAGTCAGCCGGATGTGCCCAGATAATGGCATTGAACAAAAAAGATGCTAAAAAAGGCTTTTAGCCTGAGCTGTGGTAAAGCTACTGACGTCTGCGATAACGGCTGCTAACGTTTCTGCCCTTTACCTAAACACCCAATATAACACACATGCCATTTTTGCAGTCTAGTGTTGTCACGATACCAGCATTTCAGTTGTTGTTACTAATATGTGACCCTGGACCACAAAACCAGTCTTAAGTGCTAATTTTTTGAAATTGAGATTTATACATCAAATGAAAGCTGAATAAATAATCATTCCATTAATGTATGTTTGTTAGGATAGGACAATATTTGGCCGAGATGCAACTATTTGAAAATCTGGAATCTGAGGGTGCAAAAAAATCTGAATATTGAGAAAATCGCCTTTAAAGTTGTCCAAATGAAGTTCTTAGCAAAGCATATTACTAATCAAAAAATGAAGTTCTGATATATTTACGGTAAGAAATTTACAAAATATCTTCATGGAACATGATCTTTACTTAATATCCTAATGATTTTTGGCATAAAAGAAAAATTGATCATTTTGACCCATACAATGTATTGTTGGCTATTGCTACAAATATACCCCAGCGACTTAAGACTGGTTTTGTGGTCCAGGGTCACATATCAGTAAGATTTCACAGATAGTTTCACAGTTAGTTCCAATTTCAATACCATAGCAAACACTATTGTAACTATTTAATTTGAATGTTTTTAGGTAACTACTTTAAAAATCACAATATTAAATAAACAAAATTAGTTAATTATTAATAATCAAGCATATAGCCTATCTGCCACTGTGAACAGAACATCATACTGAAATACTCTGACAGTGTTTCATGCACTGCTATCCAGCCTGAAATAATGGATCGACTAAACTGCAAGTTACTTCCCTCAAGACAAATTCTGAAAAAACAGAACTGTGTTCTGTTGTATTTAAAAGGTTAGTTCAGCCAAAAATTTAAATACTGTCAACAATTACAGTATGTTCCCGAATGCAAGTCTTTTTATTTCATAAACATACCATGTAATGCAATTAAGGAAGGTTTCATTTTACATGGATATTGGGACAGGAGTGAAGTACAGGCTTGCATAATAAATAGTTTAGCAACCAAACATTACATTGTGAATATGGAAACATTTGGATCCACGTGAGAGGTGCATGAACCCATAAATTTGGTCGTGATGTCAGCTTTGCAGCTTTACAATACTGAGTTATTTCACTGAACTACACTTGTTTTTCTTCCCAAATCCTCACATCTCATCACATTTATTCATGTATATATTTATTTTCAGGGGATTTATTTGTATATTTTTACTTTAAACTTTAATTATATTAGTTTTACTTTCCTCCTTTCTTTAATTTTTAATCCTTAATCCCATTTGCATCATTGAATATAGTGAAGTTGAAAAAATGCTGTAGATCATAAATGGTTTTGCTTTTCATTAATTATCTGTGTTTTTTTAATTTGGAAAATAGCTGTTAATAACAGTCAGTGTTGTTGGTCTGTGTGTTCGTACAGAAGTGTTTTAACTTGAGGCTTTCGGTTTTTATCTCTCCTCATATTTAACTTTAACATGGTAAGGTAAGACGTCTATTTGTGTACTGAATCTCACACATGCTGGTAGTTGCAGTTTCACTTGATGTTTATAACGTTGTTTAGAATGAAAGGCACTGTAATTTATTTTGTACTTCTATTTTTTTCTATTTTTGTGTATACCTTTTAATTTGAAAGGTTTTTGTGGAGTGAGGGAAAATAAAATACAATTTTATAGTGTTTATAATATTTGTAAACATTTCAATTTATTTACTAGTATTTTACATTATTTCTGAATGTAATAATAAAATTGAATAATAATAATATATATAATTTTTTTCTTCCCTGTTTGACCATCGTCAAAAATGGTGTGACTTATTTTCTGTAAAATCCCATCAGATTGATATAACTTTTTTTATCTGTACTTTGCAATATTAATGAAATTTTTATATTTATAATAAAAATTTCACTCCATCTGCCATCTTGGATGAGTATTTCACTGAACGTTTTACAGTGCAAAAGATACAAACAGTGCTGCCTTGGTAATGCTTCATTTGACTTTTTTTTTTTTATTACAATACTTACACACTTGTACACTTTTTTTTTCTCTCTCTCTCACTAAAATGCAAATTTTACATGGCAACAACTTAGCAAACGCATAGGTAAGGTGTTCAAAATCACCCCAAACACCCTAGAAAGGGTAACCGTATAGTACCATCCTGCTAGATGCCCTCAGCAGCTTGTCATTGTGCTGACAGAGTTTTCAGAGGCAAACACCACTCACGATTTGTGCAGAAATGATAAAAGTCTTTGTGTTATTCTATCACAGTAGAGACACAGTCATACAGCAGAGAAGCTGAAATCATTGAGCAGAGGATCTAACAGAAGCTGAGACTGTGACAGCGTACTGTTATTCCTGGACCAGGGCCTGGAACAGGGATATTTTTCACATTGATCTCTGTGTTCCTGGACAACTTCATGGAATAGTTGGAATTATATTCAATATCATCTGTCTCGCTCTGTGTGTATGAATAAAGCAGCCAGATTCCTCTGGAATTTAAGCGTGTGTGTGTGTGTGTGTGAGAGGTGTGAATGGGTTTGTGGCTAGTGTTCTCCTCTAGTTTAGTGTGCATTTATGATGCAAGCATGTTTCAGACGGCATCTGATCATGTGTCTGCAGAAGGGTTGAACTGTCTCCTTCCATATCCTGAGTGTGAATCTGAATTCATTTGAAAGTGAATCATCACACAGGATTTGAATTGGAGTAACAGGAAGAATTTCCTGAATTGCAATTCACTCAGCAGAAGAGTTTCATTAGCTTAAAGTTGGATAGAAGTGAAAAATTGATCCTGTTTCTAAATGCTAAATAAATGCTCTTTTTCTAAATGTTATCGATAATCTTGTGAATGATTGACCCATGCATATGTTTAATTTGTTAAATTCCTTGACCTCGTAATGTTTCAAGAAAATGATGTTCTGGTGAATGACGACGACTCCATCATTTAATCTACTTAAACTCCGCCCCTTTCTTACAATCATTTGCATAGCTTGCATTCAGTAAGTGCCACGCCCACATCTCAACATCCAATCAATAACTGAAGCATAGAACCAAGTCCCGCCCTACATTTGCTGTCTTTAATAATCAGTTTTGCTCAGACAGATGAAAATGTGTCACTACTTCTATTACATTGCAACTATTTTTCATGTAAACTAACTAACATACTACTTCCACATGAATAAAGCAAAGCATATGGACAGCAAAATCAGAGGTAATAGGAGCACACTTCTACCAATTGAAAGTTAATTAATGAAATGTTTGTGGGTGTATGTATATACAATCATGGCCAAAAATATCGGCACCCTTGGTAAATATGATCAAAGAAGGCTGTGAAAATTAATCTGCATTGTTAATCCTTTTGATCTTTTATTTTAAAAATTCACAAAAATCTAACCTTTCATTGGATAAGAATTTAAAATGGGGGGCAATATCATGAAATAAATCTTTTTCTCTAATACACGTTGGCCACAATTAACGGCACCCTTTTATTCAATACTTTTTGAAACCTCCATTTGCCAGTTTAACAGCTCAAAATTTTCATTAATAATGAAAATAATGCCTGATGAGGTTAGAGACACCTGACAAGCGATCAGAGACCATTCCTTCATCCAGAATCACTCCAGACCCTTTAGATTCACAGCTCCATGTTGGTGGTGCTTCTCCTCAGTTCACTCATTTTCTACAGGGTTCAGGTCAGAGGACTGGAATGGCCAGCAGAAGCTTGGTTTTGTGCTCAGTGACCCATTTTTGTGTTGTTTTTGAGGTTTGTGTTTGGATTATTGTACGGTTGGAAGATCCAAACATGGCCCATTATAATATTTCTAACAGAGTCAGTCACTTATTGATTTTTTTATCTGTTGGTATTTGATAGAATCCATGATGCCATGCGTCTAAACAAGATGTCCAGGACCTCCAGCAGAAATATAGGCCCACAACATCAAAAATACAGCAGTATATTTCATTGTACACATGGGGTACTTTTTATCTCTGTGTTCACCAAACTCATCTTGAGTGTTTGCTGCTAAAAAGCTCATTGTTTAGTTTCATCTG
The DNA here is from genome assembly GCF_012432095.1 of Onychostoma macrolepis. Lineage (NCBI taxonomy): Eukaryota > Metazoa > Chordata > Actinopteri > Cypriniformes > Cyprinidae > Onychostoma > Onychostoma macrolepis. The sequence continues at coordinate 34,255,688 of NC_081170.1, read as the reverse complement.
ACCATAGAAGCCAGTCCCATTTGAAGTTCCAGTCGTGTCTGATAGCTGAATATGCTGGAGTTTGTTTTTGGATGAGCGAGGAGAATTTCTCTTGAAACCCTCCCGATCAACATGTGGTGATGTAGGTGCTGTTTGACAATTTATTTAAAGGTTTTCTGACCCCGAGACTCAACTTTTTTCTGCAATTCTCCAGCTGTGGTCCTTGGATAGTCTTTAGCCACTCAAACTCTCCTTCTCGCCGTGCATTAGGACAATATAGACACACGTCCTCTTCCAGGCAGTTTCGTAACATTTTATGTTGATTGTAAATTCTTAATTATTGCCCTGATGGTGGAAATGGGAATTTTCACTGCTCTAGCTCTTTTCTTAAAGCCACTTCACTAATTTGTGAAGCTCAATTATCTTTTGCTGCACATCAGAAATATATTCTTTGGTTTTTCTCATTGTGATGGATGATTAAGGGAATTTGGGCTTTGTTTTCCCTCCTATTTACATTTCTGTGAAACAGGAAGCCATGGCTGGATAATCTCATGTTCATAATCACCCTGGAGTGCTCAAAATTGTGAATATGAATGGAGTATACTTCAGAGATATTTTACTCATAAGAATTTTTAGGGGTGCCGATAATTGTGTCAAACGTGTATTAGAGAATAACATTTATTTCATAATGATATTGCCCCCCATTTTAAATTCTTCTTATCCAATGAAAGGTTAGATTTTTGTGAATTTTTCAAATAAAAGATCAAAAGGATTAACAATGCAGATTAATTTTCACAGCCTTCTATTATTATATTTACCAAGGGTGCTGATATTTTTGGCCATGACTGTATAATCAAATGAGTTTCTTAGAACATCATTCCATTTTTAATTCAGCTTCGTTAAATTCATATTACAGTTCTGCATTCTGATGGCTGCTTCAGTTCATATTCAGGAAATGTGATTTAAAAGGCAGATATAACAAATCATTTCTGATTCTGAATGTCACGCAGCTCTGATTTGTAGAAGCTCATGGGTAAAAACATGAGAAATATCCAGTCCTGACATTAGTTCCTGCGCTGAGATGATTTGATGGCTCTGCTCTCAGTGACAGTGAAGTCTTCTGACATGCTCTAACGCTGACCGGGTTATCAAGCGAAAAATAGCATGAAGTTCAGAATGATTGTCTAAAAATGGCCTTTGAGATCAGCGTTTCAGATTGGTGTGTCATGTACGGCTTTTAAAGGGAACCGAAGGATCTGAGTGACTCAGAGGAGCTTCTGTAACAATGTCAGTGACTCTAAGTGACTCCTGGAGAAGATTTACTGCTTCTAGTTCTCCAGTTAACAGCCGGGAAGTTACAGTATGTGTCCCAGAACTAAAAGATTTCCATACTTCGTTTTTATCAGTAATGACAGGTCATAAACAGCCTCATTAATACTGATTTTGTATTTCATGTGGTATTACATGGGAAACATGATAAATTCATTGGCACTGAACCTTATGTCAGTGGATTTTCTGCTTTCTTTGACACTGTGTTTCAACTTTTTTCAGAGTACGAGTGTTTGAGAACGTCTGTCTTCATATGGCTTTGGGCTCAAATACACACTTCACAATTGTCTTTTTTGGCTCTCATGGTCGGTAATATTGGCATTTCCGTGTCACGCTAGTCTTTGAATACTCTCTAATCTGCGGCTGTTGCTGTTTCCAATCTGAAAGCCAAAAATTTGTTTGTGAGGCAGTGCATATATAAATGCATAGATATATATATATATATATATATATAGATAGATATATAGATATATAGATATATAGATGCATGTGTATATTTGTGTGTATATATACTACCATGCAAATGTTTGAGGTTAGTTTTTATTTATTTTTTACTTTAATGTAGAGATGCATTTATCAAAAGTCACACTAGAAGACGTTAATGTTACAAATGATTTCTGTTTCAAATAAAGGCTGTTCTTTTTAACTTTCTTTTATCAAAACATTGATAATAACCAGAAATGTTTCTTGAGCAGCAAATCAGCATATTAGAATGATTTCTGAAGATCATGTGACACTGAAGACTGGAGTAATGATGCTGAACATTCAGCTTTGATCACAGTGTATTTTTATTCATTTTAACGTGTATTCACATAGAAAACCGTTATTAAATTGTAATAATATTTCACAATACTGCTGTTTTTACTGTATTTTTGATGACATCCATATATGTGTACAGTGGCTCTAACAAGTATTTAGTCCCTTAAGCCACATTTACAAATATATGAATCATCACATCCTATAACAAATTTAGAAAGCAAGTAGCGTTTGACTCCTGTTTTTAATTTGAACTGTCCAGTTATCATTACACTGACAAGTTAATAATATAATGATGCTCTTCTCATATGTTGGGGAAACTGAAGTAATTCAGGCGTGTTTGCAGTCCACATGCATTGGCCTGACTGCACTTCTCTGTTCTCCTGATTTTCCAGTAAGAGTATTTAGAGGTTTCCACTCTTCTCGTGATCCAGGTTGGCAGGTGTACTCCTCCGCTTTTGAACTAAAAAAAAAGAATGACCCCAAATTACCCCATGTCTATAAAACTGAGGGTAATTTACTAAATATGTATTGTGGTGATTCAGGCCAGCAAATGGGTTTTAACCCCTAAAATATAACACACAGTGTGGTGCCTTGCTTTAGCTGGTTTTAGATTGGTTTGCTGTGTGTTTACATTTGTGGGCTACTACTAAACTAGTTTTATGCTGCTTTTTCAATAACATCCACCATTAACCTAGCCGTGATGGTGGAAGGGAGGATGGAAACATGAATGAACAAACGTAAATGCCAAAAACATCAAACGTTTGAGAGCACATTGTTTTCCTACATTGCACGAAAGTGTTGGAGTGAACTGAAGCGAACGAACGTTTCGCGTCTGATTTTAACTGCTGTCTATCAGCCGCTGTCCTGATGTGTCCTTTCCTGGAGTCCATTTCCAGTCATTACAAACCGCACGATTCAGATTCATCCTGTGTAGATAAAACTATTTCTGAGCAGCAGAAGCACTAGGTTCGTCGTGCCACATCAAATCCCAAAGCGGTGATTATGTGTAGCCGAGCAGCCGGATGCCAAGCTGGTTGTGACCGCTGAGCGGCGGGCCGGACTCGAGCATCCAGGACCTGCAGAGCCTTTCCTGACATCTCTCCTCAGAGCTGGAACTGCCTCCTGATGCAAATCCGAAACACATTTTTGTGTTTATACAGGCCGTCGTGTAAGGCAAGCACAAAGCCCTTTTAATGAAGCTTGACGCTCTTTTGTAGCCACTTCAGAACACGCCAGCAGACGAAGGAGTTCGCCCAAAGTGCGACACGTTTCACGCTTGACTCATGTGTTTTACGTGTTCTGATTTTGACAGTGAGCGTCCATCAAGAGTTGGAGGTATTTTCATAGACGGTAGATTTCAGTGTTGGCTTTGTATGAGGGGAAACATTAGATTCTGTTAATGTTTTTTTTGTTTTGTTTTTCTGATCAAGTTTTGATGGTTATGTGCAAATAAGTGTAGTGTTTTTAGTCTTCTGTCATTTGGCAATCGGGTTTGTTCAGCTTCCATTTGGGGCTTGATACCTTCTTTATAGTCCTCCAAAAGCTGCACTAAAAGCTTAAATAGAAACCAACTGCTTGTTGGGGTCACGACTGAGGACAAAAACTCAGATTTTTCCATTCGTTGCTGTTGATCATGTTGCTCTTGATTTGGACACTGTAATTCAGTTCTTGTTCCTCCATATTCAGGTCATGTTCTTTGGTTCAGCGTTGGTTTTTTACTATGTCTGGTTAAATCTTGCCTCGACCAAAACCCAGTAGGATTTTTCCACTGGCTTTGGATTATTGCAGAAAATAAACTGTGACCAACAAAAGTCTGAGAAGATAGTCTTCACAAATGAACCTAAAGCCAAAATAAAATCACCACAAGTGAAATACTGAGCTAGACTACAGAACGAAATACACTAAAGTCACATGACCTCAATGTCACTAGCATTAAGCTTCCCACAATTCTTTCAGTACACAAATTAAAACACAAATGCAGATATTTTTAAAGGTGCCATAGAATGGAAAACTGTATTTACCTTGGCATAGTTGAATAAGAAGAGTTCTGTACATTTGAAATGACATACCATGAGCCTCAAACACCATTGTTTCCTCCTTATGTAAATCTGAATGCAAAAGACCACTGAAAAATAGGCGAATCGGAACATAACACCGACTGTGACGTTACAGTCGAGATCACTAATAGTTACGTCCCCAACATTTGCATATACCCGCCCATGTTCTAGGCCAGCTGCCAGCCGATTCATCAGAAGTTCTGCAGGTATTGTGAAGAAACAAGCGAGGACAACAGCAAAAATGGCAGATCATGGAAATAAACGTTATGTTCCAGGCTGTGCAGGAGATGTGAAGTGCAGGGATGGGTTGGTGTCTGTATTCAGAAAGGCACGGAAAGCAAATAACGTGTTCTAATAAAATAACCAGAGCCTCTAAAAGGACATGGTTAGCTGTAGCCTGTTACATTACAGTACATAAGATTTCACTTACCACATAAACAGAGTAAGGAGAGATGACTGAGGATGATGGCGAATGAATTACAGATCCTGAGCACCACTGACAAGCATCTGATTTTGTAAAATGTGTGGTAAGTACTGCCGCTCCATAGTATAAACAGAGTTTGTGCGATCGCGAATCTCGAAAGTGAAAGTGAAACTAAAAAGCAATTGTGCATTCGAAAGCGGTTTCAATCCCCGGCATATTAATAGCAGCTCCATGATGCCCGCATTTTTATATACAGTATAATTACCCGGCAATATAACTGCGAGGAAAAGGTATTGAATTATATATTTTCCCTGTGTTTCCTTCCTGCGGTGAGCTACTGAAATGAGCCGCACTGTGAAACAGCCAATCAGAGCAGAGCTCAACATTATTATTCATGACCCTTCCAAATAAGGCAATAACAGACCATTTCATTCTAGGGAGAAATCCTAGGGTTGTAAATGCACATGTAGAACCGTTTCTGGAGAATATTTGTCCTTACCGAAGCCACATACCTTCTGACATGTAGATATCAGAGAACAATTTAAAATATTGTATCAATGCATATTGCACCTTTAGTGAAACCTTCTGTTGAAACCTGCCATTGAAAATCTAGCTTCAAGATGAAAAAACATTGAATCAAGTGGTTTAATCAATATGTTGATGTACAACACTAAACCTGTTGGTTCTTTCACATCAAACAAGCATGTTTGAGCTTCTGTTTACCATATTTGATGAGCTCTATATGTATATGCATTGGTCAAGGTTTATATGTAAATAAAAGCCTAAATGAAATCTCTTCATCATATAAGAGTGATTGTTTGAATTTTATGATCTCTTTATGAACTTTCTGAAGCCTCTGAGTTTTTGTGGAATAGAAGTGAAATCAGATCTCGATAATGTGAAAATAATTGATTTCATAAGTATTGACACCCTTTGTATGGGTTCTGAGAGGAACATTTCTTTGTATGGTACAGTGTTAATGGAGCTGACTGTGTTCTCTGTAGGAGGAGTGTTTCCTCAACTTGGAGGCTCCCATCAGCAGGGTTTGTGGGTATGATACGCCCTTCCCGCACATCTTTGAGCCCTTCTACATCCCTGACAAGTGGAAGTGCTTCGAGGCGGTCAAGCGTATGATCAACTACTAAAGCAGCTGATCATATGATCAAAAGGTAGGGTTTTTTTTTTTTAATGTACCATTATTATTTAACCCTGTTAATCCTGACATATGAAATACTAAATGTTTAACTCTTTCCCTGCTTGCATTTTTTTTTTTTTTTTTTTTTAAGTTGCCAGCCACTGCCAGCATTTTTTATCCTTTTCACAAACGTTTAATGGAACTCAGAATATATTGTTGTTTAAATATCTAAACATTCAATGTGCCGAAACAATGAACAGAGCCTCAAGCATTTTTTTTATCAACACTTGAAAATAGCAACATTTTGAACAAAAAGCTGAGAAAATGGATGGAGTCAGTCGTTTCCATGACTAATACGTTCCTATACCACTTCCTGGATCGTGATTTCATTCCGTAAAGTTAGGCAGTTGTTTGATGATCATGGTATTTTACATGCATCTTCCTTCATATGCAATCACTTGTTTATGCTTCTTCGCCCGAGTTCTGATGCAGGCGTTCAGTACTCTTTCAGAAGATGCATAATAGCGCCTCCTACCGTATAACAGTGAAAACACAGAAAGCTGGAAAATTCCATCATTGGCGGGGAAGGAGTTAAACTGGATCTTTTAAAAATAATAAAAATTGCATATGTTTTTTCAGTATAATATTTCATGCATCAAGCATTTATGTCTCATGTAGTATGATATTTTGAGGATAAGGAACTGCAGTTTGGTGCAGATGCTGCTATTTATCTCCCAGTAATATGTCTTTGTAAGATTCAATTGAAATCATCAAAATGTATAATGCAATGCAATACGCATATGATGATTGAGAGATGAACAAATAAACGTTCCTCAAAACCCTGATGATCAGATTTGAGACTCACTGATTTTTCTTAAATAAATGATGTCTGGATAATCAAGTACAGCCAGGCTGCTTCAGTCCAGTAAATATTACTAACAATATCACAGCTATTCTTACATTTATTTGATCAAAATCAGTAAAGATCAATCAGACGACAGAAGGCATGTAGATTGTAGATTGTGTGTGTGACTGGTTTTTCAAAGTTTGCAGATCATTTAAAGGGATTAGAAATTCACATATCAGTTATGATGCTGTTGGGTTTCTAGTGTTAAACTGAATCGATATCAAGTACAGATTCATACATGCTCTTATACCTCAGATAACTTTACTGTGTTCTGGTAAGACCAGGCTGTTGACAGCGGCGCTCCATTACCAGATTCACGCTGCTTGCGTTCAGGCTCCAGGTTCAGTTTATTTTCACTTCAGTGTAATTCCAAACATATTTGGCTGTTACAGGTTATTACACAGTTGGGACACAGTCTGTAGATGGTGTTGCCATGTAGAACAAGCAAAACTGAAGTCACGTGAGCAGCAAGGAATGCACACAGACCTAGAACCCATCTGCTACTGTACCAGCATTTGAACCTTCTTTTCTCGTTCACAGGCGGCACAGATCGAGAACTCGTCCTCCTCTACATCACTGAACAAACCTGTCAATAACTCCACCATCACAGCTAACTAGGTTTCTACCTGTAGATGGGACCATGTCACCGGACAGGAACGTCCTTGATCATGTGTCTAGAGAATAAATGTGGTTTCTGAACACTAACATGTGGACTTCACACGGCTGCTGTGCTCTTCCGTCTGTGCTCTCGCTGTTACCTGGATGTCACCATCTTCCGTTTAGTTTTTTGTTATTAAACTTAATTGAGACTGGACCTTGTGTGTTACTGTTTTATTGGTGAGTTGCTGAATGTACCATCTTTGGTTTAATTGAATAAATCTCTCTTCTAAACCTAGCTGCAGCTTTACTGTGTTGTCGACAGAGACGGATGCCGAGCAAGACTTAAACCACAAACCGTGGACAGAATATAAAGATAAATCGGCGTCTTTCATTTTGGTGTTGTGTGACCGCAGCGGCTCGGTGCTGGGCGCGGCGCTCAGATGACCTCAGGTTGAGTGTATTCTAGCGTCCGTCGCTCACACACTGTCATTACTCACTTAAGCATATTAAATCCGGCCCCAGTGATCTTCACACAGACGCTCGGCTGAGATCAGATCTGCACTCCCCTCTGAGCTTCGTGTGAGGCGTTCTTCCTTCACGGAGGAATGTGCAAAACGTCAAATACATAGATGACTGACACATGCTTGGGTGAACCTGTCAGCGATGGCTTTCCCAGACTGACAGATGTAATTAAGATCCGTATGCAATACAAAATTACAACCAAGACATTGGCAGACACGCTGTTAACAAAAATAACATTTAGAGCACTTCATGTGATCTTGTGTTTTTACATGGCTGCTTATCAAATAAATACAATTGATTAATAAATAGCCAATAAATTGATTAATGTTCCGAGCAGGGTTGCCAAGTCTGTGGTTTACCCTGCTTTACACTACCTTTACACTGTTGCCATGGGTTGTTTTTTAGGTCACTGGTTAAAGCGATCTCTCCCCTACAATTTCGATGGAGCAGACCCCTGACGGAAGGGGAAATCATGGAAAAAAACATGATTGGGCTAGTTTGAATGGCAATTGGTCTGGTTTTGAATGCATGAATTTTTATAGGTAAACTGAAAATCATGCATTACAAGCAACCAAAGAAATACATTATTCATCCAATTTAATTGAAGACTCTAAACACAATATTATTAATAAATACAAACAAACCAAAAAGTTATGGAGTTACATGAGGCAAGGACAGCCTTATTCAAGCATATTCAGCCTCGCCATGTAAATTGCATTTTCTGTCCATCTACTCCAAGACGGATTTCTTTGAAGTTCTTAAGCCATTTTATGCCGTCTGTAAACATCAGATGCTTGATCATGAATATGTAGCCTCTGAGGTGTCATACTGACCTTCAGACATTCCCAGACAATGCATTAAACTCTAGACTGTAGCTCGTTGATTTGAGAAGAAAAAAAAAACATCTGGCAGATGTACACTGCACTAATGCATTTGCACACATGGATTAAGACTGATTTCATGCATAAATCAGAATGACAGAACATTCATTCTGATTCATTGAACTGGTTCTCATATAGAAGACATTCCATTTAATTAATGTGGGGGGTGGGGGGGGGGGGTCATTTTCAGCATGCCGAATCTTGACTTTTGATAATTTCCTGAATAAGAGCAACAATATCTTACATGAAACTGAAGAATTTGTGGTAACACTTTCTATGAAGCCGTAGTTATAATGCATTATAAGGGTATTCTTAAGGCATTATAATTAATGCATAATTCATTATAAAAAAAAAATAATAATAATAATATGTTGTATTATCTCAAATAATCATAACAACAATTATAATTATTATAATTGTAACAATATAATACACATTTGTGGTTATAACTTTTAAGAGTATGATTATTTATAACACGAGTACCATATTAAATCCACTTAATTTATATTATATTTTATTTAAGATCTGCACTACATCCTGAGAGTGGTTAGGAGTGGAGTTTTTTTTGTTTGTTTGTTTGGTTTTTTTTCTGAAAAATGTGTTTAAAAAATAACCATACTACTGATATTACAATAAAAATAGTTCAGATATCTGATCTTAAGGCTGTTTGAGGAAATTATTATTATTGTTAATTATTTTTAATAATACTAATAAGTGGTCTTTGCTTTAAGTGAAGTTACTTTACTTTAAGCAGACAAAGACAACATAAGACCGCATTATAAAGCCTTTTGGATGTTTGCATGAAGACTTTGTATTTGTCATTTTACAGTAAAAACACTAATAAGATGTACTACATTATTGTGCAGATCTTAAACAATGGCAATAACTATGGTAAATATAATCCATTGTAACTTAAGTGGATGAAACGTGTTCATTGTGTGTTTATAGATATCATACTCTTAAAAGCTATAACCACAAATAAGTATTGTAATACATTAAAAATTTTCTTATGATTATTTAAGTTTTAAGTTATAAACAAGTTTTTTTTAGAATGCATTATTAATTTATTATAATGCCTTAATACCCTTATAATGTATTATAAATACGGGCTTAGAAGGTGTTGCCATTATTACTGTTGCTAATGAAACCTGTATGATTAACCCTTGTGCTGTGCTAAAAATACTGTCTCATTTGATGTACAGAGTCAAAAACTAAATAAATAAATAATAAAAACAACAACAACTTTTTAGTCATAACTTAGTTATGTCCATTGCAATAGCATTATCATTTTTATGAAGAGAAAAAAATCCTCTCCAGGTCAAAATGACTGAAACATAACATTTTGATTGACCTCTTCCGATTAAAACCCAAAGGACTGCTCGGCGGACATTTAAATATTAGAAGTATTGTATCAAAGACTGAGCAAATTGAAGGTTTGCTGATGGGTTCGAATTTGGACTTTCTTTTTCTCTCGGAATCGTGGCTAACTGAGTTATCACCAAGGACTGCTTTTGTTGTACCTGGGTATCATGTTTTTAGAAAAGATAGAAAATTAGGTAGAGGAGGAGGAGTTCTTTTGTATGTTCGGAATCAGTTTAAATGTGTAGAAGTTCAACTTAATTCCATGCAAGACTTAGAAGCTATTATTGTTTCTATTGTTTTATCTCCCCAAATGTCTTTTACTTTGGTTGGATTATACAGACCACCTAATTCTACAAAAATATTTTATGACAAATTGAAATCTGTATTAAAGGAAATAGGTTCGAAAACTGAATTAATTGTTTTAGGTGATTTTAATATAAATTGGATGGAAAAAGCTAAGAGATCTCAACTCAAAATTATATCAGATCACTATAATCTTACACAAATGATCCTTGGGCCAACTAGGGTTACTAAATCGACACAAATTCAGATAGATTTAATTTTTAGTAATAAACCTGAAAGAATTACAAAATGTTATAATTTGGTAACCGGTATGTCAGACCACAATTTGACCTTAATTGTAAGAAAGTTGACAAAAACAACGATTTTTATATAAACAAAAGGGTAAAAGTTTTTTTAATATTATACCAAAATCCCTAGTTGGTCAATTTGAGGAGAAATTAAAGCACCTGGACTGGAATGATGTTCTACAGTCTGAGGATATAGAGAAAACGTTTAATACTATGATGGATAGAGTTAATAAGACTAAAAATGAATTTCGTAAAAAAGTCTCTTATTCGAATAAAATACATTTGCCGTGGTTAAATGAACATCTTGGGAAGTTAATGAAACAGAGAGACTTGGCATTAAAGGTTGCTCTTAAAGCTAAATTACCACATGATAAGAGAAAATTCCAGGATCTGCGAAATAAAGTTGTAAAAGAATTAAGGCAGGCTAAAGCTGATTATTTTATTAAATTAATTGATGACTCTAAAGGAAATAGTAGAGCAATTTGGAAATATTGATAAAATTACAAAAAAGGAGAATAAAGCAGTTCAAAATTGGGCTATAAAGGACCGATCAAAATTGATAGAAGATAAAGAACAAGTAGCAAACATTTTTAATTCTTTTTTTTTTAAATTCTGTACAGTGTCTGGCCAGGAAATTTGATGCTAGATTAGGAGTACTAGAAACTATAAACAATGAAACTACTCTTTTTACAATTGAAAATGTCTCAGAATCTATTGTAATGAAAATAATTGATAATTTAAAAGGATCTAGGTCGAAAGATGTTTATGATATTGATACACAATTTTTTAAAACTTATAAATCAATTTTTTGTAAACCTTTAACACATCTGATAAATTTGTCAATAACAAACTCTTATTTTCCATCTTGTTGGAAGGCGGCAGTAGTGATACCTATTTTTAAAGCAGGTGATAGGACTCTCCCATCAAATTATAGACCCATAAGTATCCTTTCAATAGCATCGAAAATTGTGGAAAGGGTAGTTTGTGATCAATTAGTTTCTCATTTAAATAAAAGTGAAGTGAATTTACATCCAATGCAATTTGGGTTTCGAAAGAATCATTCTACAGAAACGGCTAATTGTTTTTTTGTTGAACAAATTAGAAGTCAACTTGACAAAGGTGGTGTTGTTGGTGCTGTTTTTTTAGATCTTGCAAAGGCATTCGACACTGTTAATCATGACTGCTTAATTTCTAAACTTCAGAATTTTAACTTATCTGCTACTGCCTTGACCTGGATGAGATCATACCTGACTAAGAGGAAACAATGTACAAGAGTGGTTGATAAGTGTTCTTCTTTTGCTAGTTGTTCTATAGGGGTCCCTCAAGGGTCTATTTTAGGACCCATTTTATTTAGTATTTATATTAATGATCTCCCTCAAGTATGTCCAGGTGTTAATATTCTAATGTATGCAGATGATACTGTACTTTTTGTCCATGCAAGAACTAAAGAACTTGTTGCAAGCAAACTGACATCTGCATTAGTGGAAGTTTTTGATTGGTTAAACATGTCTTGTCTGTAATTAAATGTAAGCAATTAAATGTGTGACACATGTCAAATATTTAGGAATAATAATTGACCAGCACCTATCTTTTAAAAAACAAGAAAGAAGGATTATAAACAATGTTAAATTTTTAATCTAAATAATTTTAAACACATCAGGCATCAATTGTCCCAATCAGCTGCACTACTTTTTGTACATACTTTGATTCTCCCTCATTTGTCATATTGTATAACAACATGGTCAGAGGCAGGTGCGACTACACTTAAGCTTGTGTATTCTCTTTATAAACAAATTTTGAAAGTGCTAGACAAAAAAACAAGGGACCATCATTGTTGTACTATTTTGAAAAAGTTGTATTTTTTAAATTTTGATAATTTTGTATTTTATAGTGATGTATGCCTGATGTACAAAATTATTCATAATCATGCTCCCCCTCCTCTTAGGGGATGCCTGGTCCATAACAGCAGTGCCGGTAGGACAAGAGCATCTGCTAGGGGAGATTTAGTACCGCAGTATAGAAAAACAGTCTTTGGTCAAACAGCGTTTCCGGTTAGAGTAGTGAGGTTATGGAATTCCTTACCTACAAACATCCGAAGTATTGACAGTTTCACAATTTTTAAAACTAATCTTAAGCATTGGCTACTATCTGAACAAATCTTTAACCATTAATGACTGTGTTGTAAGTTCTGTGTTTTTTCATATACTGTTTTTATTTATTTTATATTTTGGATATATGTATTGTGATGTTTATGTGGTGTATATGTAATATTGTATGTTATTTTATTTGTTTACCTGCCCAGGGACAGCAGATGTAAATTAGCTATTAGCTTTAATTACTTCTAATTGTACATTGTCCCTGTAAAAATAAACAAAATAAAATAAATAACAGATGAATTTTTGCTAAATATACAATGTTTAATTGGACACATGACCTTCAGCAAAAACAAAATGCAACTATCTGTTGGCTACCATATTGAATTGCATAGTATCATATTTTTTCCATTGCATCGTATTGCATTGAATCGCATTGTGTTGTATTAAATCGGGGTAAACTGTATCGCATTGGTAGCTGCTTATGTATGTTTAATGTATTGTATTGTTGGCTATGCATCGAGATGCGTATTGGCATTGCATCGGCCACAGTTATGGAGATGCACATCCCTAGTATATATATTAAAAAACACCTTTATAAGTTGATAAGCCTGTATTATTTGTTGTCCTAAATATGCATAACTAATATGCATTTTATTTATATATATATATATATATATATATAGTTGTATTTTATTTGAGTTTAATGTTGTTTTTTACTCTTGTTCATGATCCATCATAACAGCCTTGCATTCTATTAGTAAAGAAGCACTGATTTAAAAGGCAGTGGTTTCCTCCAAGTCATATAGACAGGTAATTATTTTATTGTTCCATATGGGAAATTGTAGTGTATTAGCATCTTGCCAAAGTCAAATACATAATGCATTACAATTAATTCATTATAGAGGATTTGCTAGACAATATACTGTAACAAACACAATGTTCTGAACATAAGACAACAATTATGGATCAGGATAAGTTAAATGCCATTTATTTGCTGTATTTGGCTACTAAAGAGTCCATCATCTGTTTTGCTGTTGAAGTTACTGAAGTATGAAAAGTTTAAATTTATTGCTAAATGCTGAAAAATTTGGCATTCGTGCACACAATATTACAGTGGAAAGAAGTGTTGGCTATTACAGTCTTATTAAATCAAAGTTGATATTCATTTATATAATTTTTTTTACAGAGATAATGGGAAAGGTCATAAAAATAAAGCTTGCATTCAGTTTGGTTACGATTTTGATAAACGGCCTGGATTAAATGTGCTTCTGACAAATAGCTTTATGTTAATGTGATGAATCTGAATTATAAATGAAGTGTGGTTTGTAATGACTGGAATTACTCCTCCGCTGATTGACAAGAGCTAAATCAGACATGATGTGTGATGCATTTCAGAGAAAAATGGGATATTCAGTGACAAAAATGACAATTTTATCCTTTAGTAATTGATTGGGAAGTTAAAAGTGTCTCTGTACGACTGGAGGTTGGAGGAGAGGGGCTGAAAAAGAAAAAGGAATTCATGACATCAGCCAAAAAGGAAATCCATTTCAGAAGTGGATTTAGATGACAAAGGCAAACATATTTTATGTGCAATAGCAGAGAAAGTACCAGCAACATGTGTTGAAGTAAATCTCAAACAGGGTTGTGCAACGTGTAGAATTGGGATTCCTTTTTAATCTTGAATTTGAAAGTTGGGTCACACTTTATACTAGGTGGCCTTAACTACTATGTACTTGCATCAAAAAATAAGTACAATGTACTTATTGTGTTCATACTGTATTGCAAAACACTTTTTCTGCTATTGAGGCGTGATACGGGCAGGTTAGGGACAGGTTTGGTGGTATGGGTGGGTTTAAGGGTGGGTTAAGGTGAAAGTGATGGGTCAACAGTGTTATTATAAATGTAATTACAGAAATTAGTTACAGATGTAACTATACATAGGTATTTAAAAAAATATAAGTACAATGTAAAAACATGCATGTACAAAATAAATGCATTGTACCAAATTATTAATTTCAATGTAAGTACATAGTAGTTAAGGCCACCTAATATAAAGTGGGACCGAAAGTGTTTAGGACAGAAAAAGACAGACATACAGAGAGATCACCAGAGTGGAAGAGCATGTCATTTCCCAGAACGCGTTACTTGTGCTGAATTTCTTAGAATTTTAGTTCAAATTCTGTCATTTAAATTCAACTTCCTATGTGTTATGGCCAATTCAGTTCAAATTCACACTCGTGAACTGAAAGAGTCTGTTCCTCAAATAAATTAGTAGACGCTAAATGGGTGCAGATAGAGATGAGGGAAAAATGGGAAGTAGCCAGACAGTTGAGCTTGATGTGCTGTATGATGTGATGGTAATATTTTAGAATAGTGAACACATATTCACTTACGTTTTTCCTCAATAAACTACTGATTTGCTGCTTATTAATAGCTCATGCGGTAGTTGTTAAGTTTAGGAATGGGATAGGATTAAGGGACCTAAAATATGCTCATACAGAATAAGGCATTAATATGTGCTTTATAAGTACCAATAAACAGCCAATATGTGACCCTGGAGCACAAAAGCAGTCTTAAGTCGCTGGGGTATATTTGTAGCAATAGCCAAAAATACATTGTATGGGTCAAAATTACAGATTTTTCTTTTATGCCAAAAATCATTAGGATATTACGTAAAGATCATGTTCCATGAATATATTTTGTCAATTTCCTACAGTAATATCAAAACTTAATTTTTGATTAGTAATATGCATTGCTAAGAACTTAATTTGGACAACTTTAAAGGTGATTTTCTCAATATTTAGATTTTTTTGCACCCTCAGATTCCAGATTTTCAAATAGTTGTATCTCAGTCAAATATTGTCCGATCATAACAAACATACATTAATGGAAAGCCTGACCAAAATTGACCCTTATGACTGGTTTTGTGGTCCAGGGTCACATATGCTAGTAATATGCATGGTAAAAAATCTGATAGTTACTAGTGAGAATTAGTCGTTAAAATAGTGTTCTGTAAAATAAACCAATATGATTGTGTTTACATTTTTATCAGTTTTATTTTTTATATCCACAAAAATCTCATTGAGGAACAGGGGTGTGCTAAGGGGGCTGAAGCCCTGAATGTTTTTATAACCATGCATGCCCTATACGTATCATCACTTTTTCATGCAAATTAAAATAATTTCTATTAGAACCACACAATGTCTACTTGCGTTGTTATTCACTCCAGACAAGAACGGCCCATCGAGGCTAGTACTTCTGACTGGCATGTAAACTGACCAACCATCAATAAGAAATTCGAAAGTCTTTACGATCCAGCCAATGAGATTAGATCTTTTGGAACCAGGCGGTTTGTTGGTGTGTACTTTACTAGATCAATTTACTTAAAAAATATATATTTTATTTTAAAAATCTTATTGTTACTGAGTTAGCATTTTTGAATGAATCGGGTCAATGATTCACTGGCCCATTCATAAAAACTTTGAGTTATGCATATACTGTTGCCAGGAGGGAAACGAGGTACAACACATGACTATGTGATATCCATCTCTGGAACACGTGTATAAAGAAGAGACCCAGCCGAATGACTAAAAGAAAGAAACTGCAGTCAATAGCCCACAAAATTGTGTGAAGAACCCACAGTGTTGGTGCGCATGCACACCACCGCTCAAAGCAGACAGTGAGGATCCCCAGCAACACATGGGAAACCTTCGCGTCTTCTTATAAACAGTGCTGGATATGGCATAACACTGCATCTTTCTCCTCTGTCAGCACATTGCCCAATTGTGAGGTTAGTGGTTCTAAAGCATTTTGATTGTTTTGACAAATCGGCATACAAGGCATTGTATGCTGAACACAAAGTTTTTTAATTGACAACAAACTTCAAGAGAAGAAAATGACTGCCTCTAGACCAACATTCCCTCCCCTCCTGCGGACAAGGGACTGGACTGCCCACACCTTTCCTACATCTTTCGTCAGGGGCAGACTCTTCATTCTCGACCCCGTCTGCTGTTTAGGCTATGTGTGTGTCCGCCCAGCCTCCCGAGCACTGGGCCTCATGGCTGTTGCTGCGGCCGTCCTCTTGGCTGGTGGTGGTCTGGAAGATGACCTAAACCTTGGTTGTGCAGCTGACTGCACTGGTCTGCTGAACTTCCTCAGCATTGAAATGCATCAAGGCCCTCTTCAGAGAGTCCGGATGGGGATATTGGTGTGCTAAGGAAAGGATTCAGATCTTGTTCAGGCAAGTTTGCCAGGGTCAAGCAAAAATAGCGCTGTGCCACCACAATATTGACCATCGCATGACCCAGTGACATCAGCGCACAACAAGTTGCACATAGTATGTAGTCTGGGGTACTTGCCACCAGCTATTGGCAATTTTCCAAATTTTATATCCAAAACATTAATCCCATAACAGTATTTTTGACATTTCTAGGTGCAGTGTAAATATATGTACAAGATCTTCTTAAAAATAAGTGTACAGGGCCCTGCATCTTTATTTATAATTCCTTCTTTAAAAAAAAAAAAAAAAAAACAATTTGAAAGTGAGTCCCATGTACAGTATTCTGACCCATACATAGATGTCTCTGGGCTAAGCCCCAGATATCCACTCACCTCTCCCTGTTGAGGAACTCAGTGTAGCCACTCTTTGGTTCACACATGTGAATTCCCACGCATTCGTACCCTTGAAAACAGGAAGAGTAGTTTAATTGAGCCTCAGGCACCCAGACTGAACCTTCTCTCCTCCTACAGACTCGAGAACAGCCGCTAATGCTAACTAACGGTTGCTAGGGAGAGACTGAAACGCTGGGCAGTGCAGGTCATTTGGCTGACAGCTGGACAGAGGGTTTGTTTGTACATGAATGCCACGCTGTTGGAGACAGAGAGCAGCTCTGTCTCATGTGACGTAAGTGCTTCTAATTGTGTGTGGCAACAAAATCATTTCCACTTCTAAATTAAGAACTCTTTCATATAATATACTTAAACCTAATAGCAAACAAGCTACGTCAGGCCTAAGAGCCGCATACATGACTTCCATTGAACAGACAGATTTATACTGCACAATAATAATGTGCTGGGGACTTTCAGCTCTTCTCCTATGAGAAATGTGTGTTGATGTAAAATTTACTACAGGATAGTGCATGTAAAATAGAAGAAAAACAAACAGTTGCTTGTAATGTGGTGAAAAAAGCTTAAGATACATTGAATACAAAACCTCAAAACCATGAAAAAGCTTATTTTTCAGGCTAGATCGGCAAATGCGCTTGTGCAGTCTTAACCGTAACCGTGTAGCATTTGGACCAATCAGACACACATTTAGTCATTATATTTAATGAATAATCCAGGAAACCCTCTCATTCAACAAACAAACTGTGAGGGTCTATGGACCTTTCTCCTGAAAGAGCACCCTAAAGGGCTCAGTTACCCGGGAAACCATCTGATAAGACTGTTTTATTGCTCAAAAGTATGTGAGATGCGAAGTGCAGTAAGAACAGACCCTTCTGAAACCCACGCATTGCCCATAAAAACAGAACTTTCCTCCTTTTCATTTATAGACAAACCTTTCTACGAATAAACGTGCATCCCAGGACTTTGTGTGTATGATTTTAAAACTTGTATGGTGTCTCATGCATTGTATTTTGTTGTATGCATGCTTTGAGTGTAGTACTAGTTGATGTAACCCCACCTATATCGTGTCTCCTACCAAATGAATGCTCATTTGATGACGGATACTTTGGTGTACACCACCTCCTCATAGAATGCCATGTGTGTTTGTAATTTAATCAAAGTATAGACAAAGGTCATAACCCCCACAATATTTCCAGCCTCCCGCTTGGAAATTCAGCCTTTCTCATTGGTCAAGCCCATCCTGAAAGGTGAGACTCTTCCCTGACTCTCTTCTGCTAAATCTTAGGATTGCTACCCGTGTGCTTGGACTCACGGAGCGCCTGAGCCGGTGCGGGCACGCCCGGCAGGTCCCAACATATAGAGCCGTGTGCGATCTCCCTAGCCTGGGGAGATGACTCTTGACCACAAAGAGTCAGACTAATACCACTGGAGTTCATCTTCACTCAACCCTGGAATGCACCATCATGGAAATGCCCTCGCTCAGGCATTTCTCTCTCCCCGCTCCCGGCAGTCTCTGCATTTTCTTCTCTGGATTGCGGCCTGCAGTTCCACTGTGGCCCACAGGGCCAGTAGGCCCCATTTTACACCCAGCCATGTGCTTACTTAAGAGAGACGACTCTCTCAACCCCAACAGAGTCAAGAACAACCTCGGTCATCGAACAGAACCATCCAGACATTCTTCAGAAGCTTCACGAGACTCCCGTTCCACAGATAAGTTACATGCTCTGAGTAGTACTGTACTTTAAAAGGGTATTTCTCTTATTCTGGAAATTAAGATTTCTTTGAATTCATAAATAATCAATACTGAGCATTCGCTAGACGACCTGGTGAATTGATTGTACTGTAAATTCTGCTTCATCAAGCTAATTCTATTAACTTATCCAAATATTATAATTAATTATAAAGAGTTATGATTAATTATTAATATTCCCTCTTAGAGCTAATTTACTACAACCGTGGCCCAAATGCTGCACTGTACACTATGCTCTTATATACTATGTACTTGTGCACTATGTACTCAAAAATGTAGTGTATGAATTATATAAAGTTATTTTGTCATTCATTAAACGTCATCCTAGTGAGTCGAGCAGCACTTTAAGGAATGTGTACCTCTGTGTTTGGATTCTAACACTTGAGAGCATATTCTAACTTTTGCGTCTTTGTCTCGACGTCTATGCGCTCATTGTGATGAGTCACAATGACAACGCTCCGCTCGTGCTTGTTCCTATTCCTGAGGGAAGCGGGGCGAAGCGTTTGTGTCTTGGGCCGTTGCCACGGCATAGTCTATCTCAGCTCACAGCGATTGCTTTGATCTATGGTGTCCGCATACCCTTTACCTTTGCCTAAACAGCGCTACCTCCCCTGCTAGGGTTATAAGTAGATAGCCCACCCTCTGTGGTCTGAGTAGCTTCACAGGAAAGTTTACCTGGTTACTTAGGCTAGCTGTGTGGGACTAGCTGTATGATAGCTTGGTGATTGCTCCCCTGCTTAGGGTTTTTAAGTAGCGGTCTTCTTGAGCCCTTACCAAGACAGTGCTGTCTCCCCTGCTAGGATTGTAAGTAGACAGCCCACTCTTTGTGGTCTGGGTAGTCTCAGTCGGTCCCCTTCTGGTAACCTTCCTAGGTACATAGCTATCTGAGGATATATATGTGATAGCTCAGTGACTGCTCCCCTTCTTAGAGTCTTTAAGTAGCGGTCTCCCTGAGCTCTTGAAGAGACAGTGCTATTGCCCCTGCTAGGATCATAAGTAGATTGCCCACTCTGTGGTCTAGGCAGTTTTGCAGGAAGGTTTACCTGTCTATCTAGTAACTGTATTAGTTTTTGGTCCTGTAGCCTCTTCCTAGGTATATAGCTATCTGAGGGATAGCTATGTGCTAGCTTTCTGATTGCTCCTCTTCTTAGGGTTTTTAAGTAGTGGTCTCCCTGAACTCTTGCCTAGACAGTGCTCTCTCCCCTGCTAGGGTTGTAAGTAGATTGCCCCGACCAGGGAATGGGCTACTTTTTGGAAGGTTCATTTCATAAGACCCTTGTATATAGCTATCTGCGAATAGCTGTGTTCTAGCTGGGATTGTTAGTAGCAATCTTCGAGCTCCTCTAGGCTTCCAGCCTCTTCGGTGGTCTTATGTATCCTGGCTTCTATTGCTCACATAGCATAACTGTCTGAGGATGGTTGTGTTCCTAGCTTGGTTAGGGTGTTTCCCCCTTATCTGGAATCAGGCTCTCTCAGTTCTACCAAGTTATGTGAGCAGCATGTTATTCCTCAGTTCAGTGCCTTGGCCCCTTTCTGAGGAAAGGTTTGTTATATGTCTGTCACCTACTTAGCGTGATTGGATATCGTTCCCCAAAGTGTCCCCTAGAGGACGCAGCTTGAAGCAATCACCACTACTTAAAAACCCTAAGAAGAGGAGCAATCACAAAGCTAGCACATAGCTATCTCTCAGATAGCTATATACCTAGGAAGAGGCTACAGGACCAAAAACTAATACAGTTACTAGAAACTGCAAAACTGCCTAGACCACAGAGTGGGCAATCTACTTATGATGCTAGCAGGGGCGATAGCACTGTCTCTTCAAGAGCTCAGGGAGACCGCTACTTAAAGACTCCATGGTTACATGCGTAACCCGAGACGTTCCCCTTCAAGGGAACAAGGCACTGCGTCCCCTCGCCATGCCTTCGGCCCGCCTGTTTACGTCTCCTCAGACAACTGAGTTGGTGACGTATTCAGCAGGTGCCCTTTTATACTTTTGGGTACCCGCCTATGACATCACGGGCCACATGGACCGATAGGATTGGCATTGTTTTACACATGCTTCAGACACCGGTCATGCTGACAGTATTCCCCACAGTGTCCCCTATAGGGGACGCAGCATCTTGTTCCCTCTCGGGGAACCATGGTTACATGCGTTCACCTTCTTTTTTGTCCTTGAATGGATGCAGAGACACTAGCAACATAGTTTAGTTTGGTGATGTGAAGAACGAAAATTAAACACTTTGTTTCCATCTATGTTTTTTTAAGCAAATTTTTGGATAAATTAAAACTGCTGGATTAAAATGCCAACATGTGCATAAAATCTTGAAATGTACATGAAAACCATAGGAGGCGGATACATTATTTTTTTATCCTATAAGAAATCATGCACATAAACTATGATGGTATTTACAGAATAAATTCATCCAAGCACCACAAAAAACACACACAAAAAAAGTTCATGTCTATGAAGGTACTATAGGTCATTGTATTGGATAACTGGACTAACCAGCAGACCAGTCTCAGTGCACACCATCTAAAATATAATTTTAGTCATTCTGAAATGCCTGAGCCAAAATCTGAAAATGATTAGGTATAAAAACCTCCCAGAATCGTCTCCTACGAGTGCGTTCAGAAACAGCATTTTTTATTGTGTTTCATCTGCGTGTTCTGAAGAGTAAGTCATTTATTATGTAGGAAACGAGAGTCACAGGCTTCCTCGGTTGCAGAAACTTTCATTTTTATTATAGATACTTTGTGCCAGTGTCCCAGGAAGTGACAATTTTGTTTTCTTGAACACATGGAATGAAAATGGTGCTTATGTAATATTTTATGCAATATTCAAATTTTCTGCATAATTTAAATTTGCAACATTGGATGAAAACATTGCTCATGAAACACTTATTATCATGCTTCAACAGCAAAGACAACAAGAGAATCAGTACCTTTATGGCAGATGGAGTGCCATTATAAAACTGACTTTAAAAAAGTGCAATGCAGACACCAACTAAAGAACTACTTGAATGCACCTTTTTTCTTTCTGTCATCCCGTATTTGTGTAAATAAACATATGTAAAAACGAAAATGTATATTTCAAAGAGCTTGCAAATGTGCAGTCTTGAATCTCAAAACCTGACAGCTACAGAGGATATGGGACAGATAAAGCAGGATTATGTCACCATAAGAATGAACCTGAATTAATGTTTAAAAGAAAAGTGAAATCGCAATCAACCATCCCTTTATACAGTGGTGGCCAAAATGATTAGAACACTAGTATTTTCACCAGCTAAAAAATGTTTTTAGGTCAGTTATTTCTATCTTTTGCTGTAGTGTGTCAGTAGGAAATATCAGTTTACCTTTCCAAACATTCATTTTGCTATTAATTGTAACAATCCAGTGAGATTTTTGTCTGAGAACAGCCAGTGCTCCACACAGAGATCTGATCTGATCATCATCAGTCTGTCTGGAATGACATGAAGAAACAGAACAAACTGAGACAGACTAAATCCTGAAGAACTGTGGCAACGTCTCCAAGACACTTCAAGAAACCTTTCTGCGAAGCTACAGTACTGTTAAAAGTTTTAGGCACTTGTGTAAAAATGCTGTAAAATGAGGATGTTGTCAAAAATAATGTCATAAATAGAATTTATTCATTAATTAACTTCTATTAACTAAATGAAATCAACATTTGGTGTGACCATTGTTTGCTTTTAAAGCAGCTTTTGCCCTCGGTGCACTTGCACATACTTTTTCAGGAAGACAACTTTGATTCACTTTTTTGATCCACTTTTAAATGCTGACTACTGTATATATATATATATATATACTGTATATTTTATTTTTATTAATCGTGCACTGATAAAAATGTTTTAAGGTCATAACAGTATTGTGCAAGCATCTGCCTCTAGGGGTCATTTCAGCTGGAAACAGCAATGAATTGTATGTATAGGCATGTTTTTGAAGTTTTGCAAGAATGCAGTGAGCCTGAGTTGGTTTTAAAAGACCAATTTTAAGATGTTATTTACTAATAATCTCTTTACACTGTAGCTCTTAAATGTCAATCTCCATTTTTCATTTTTAATGCATCACATTTGGTTTTGACAAACCTGTTGTGAGGCATCAGTCTGTAGTTTTTCTGTCAAAATGTGAAAGCCATCATTAGACTTTTGTGCTTTTCTGATGTCTATTTAGAGAGCTTGACTGCATTTGCTGTTTTATGGAAAAGATCTGCGTGAGAATTCTTCAAAAATTCTCATTTTGAAGATTCATGGGAACACAACATTTTTGACACAAAATTATACGGTGTTAAAAAACACAAATGACACCTGATTTGAATAATCACACAGCTGCATCTCACTTTTTGAGTGAAGTTCTTCTGAGCACAATGGCAGTGGAAGGTGCTGAAGGATCCAAAGCAGTGGAATTTGAGTTTGGAGAACGCATGAGTCATTTGAGGTCAGTCAGGGAAGCATATGAAGAGAGAAAGTGTTCTTCTTTCACTGGAGATTGGATCAAAACACACATACAATCACACAGAGAGTGGCTTCTTTCAGTGCTGGCAGCAGAACAAGTCCAGACAGCCAGTGTAAACGGGAGCTGCCTCGCTCACGCTCGGATCAGGACCTGTTCTTATGTGCGCTGAATTAAAACATGTGTACGACTTTGATGAGAGTGTCTGATGTCACGTCAGTAAAATGTAATGATATTGATACATGTGGCAATAATTTTCTCGCAATATCCAGGGCGGTGCTGTACTGCCAAGTCAGAACTGGCCGTTGTGGCTTAAAACACTGAGTCAATGGACTCCATCAAAGATGATGAGCTTTGCTTGTGAACTGAACGTGAATTATGGAAAACAGAAGCTTTTTCAGAAAGAACTGCAATAGTAAACACTGAATATTCACCAGAAAATTGGGAAACCCCTTATAACGAAACAATATAAACACTTGGAGTATAATATTTTATGGTTCAGTGCTGTTTCTCAGCAACTTTTAACCAATTCTTGTAATTTAAGCATTTATTTTCGCAAAAGAGTAAAATAGTCTTCCTGAAATCTGTTCTGATCAAGTTCAAACTTGATTCATTATAATCCGATTAATCTCACACTGCACACATGCATTGCTTACGCCACTGACGTTTATGCTGTTGTTTGTTCATTAAAAGTGATGTCACTTCCTGGAGGATGATGTCATTAAGGACTTACCTTAGTTAGTCAAAGGGTTTTACAAAACACTACACCACAGTCGGTCAACAAACAGGATATGATGCCACACCAGTCAGACATTTAACCTCTTAGCTGTCACCGTCCCCTCTGTGGGACGCCTAAATTCACTTCACTATTTTACAATTAAATCCTAATCTAATCATGACAAACAATATATCGTTGGAAAGGTCTAAGACTTCTAAATAGATATTTTACCACTTTTGTTTTGTTAAAAAATTATGTAGGAAAAGTAATAGATTAATTTATGACAAGAGTGCACCTGAAAAATCTACATCAGAACAGGAGTTATGACCTTTGTCACAGAACTTTTTCCCTATCACGCTTTAGAAATCATATAGAAATCATATTATATATCAGTTTTTTAAACCCATTTTAAAATCAGACATTGCATTACCATGGAAATGGTACATCAAAATCATGTTACAAAATGTTTTCATTCATGAATTATAAAAATGTATGTTTACTTAAATGTCTATGTTCAAAACTGTGAGTGACAGTTAAGGGGTTAAAATGAGTAAATTTACCATCTTTTCTGCTTTCCTGATAGTTTGTGGTGTTTGAATTCAGTTAATTCAGTTATTTAGGCTATATATATATATATATATATATATATATATATGTGTGTGTGTGTGTGTGTGTGTGTATATACAGGTGTATGTATATACATACATACATACATACATATATATGTATATATATATGTATACACACACACACACACACAGACACACACACACATATACAGTGGGGCAAAAAAGTATTTAGTCAGCCACCAATTGTGCAAGTTCTCCCACTTAAAAAGATGAGAGAGGCCTGTAATTTTCATCATAGGTATACCTCAACTATGAGAGACAAAATGAGGGGAAAAAATCCAGAAAATCACATTGTAGGATTTTTGAAGAATTAATTGGTAAATTCCTCGGTAAAATAAGTATTTGGTCACCTACAAACAAGCAAGATTTCTGGCTCTCACAGACCTGTAACTTCTTCTTTAAGAGGCTCCTCTGTCCTCCACTCGTTACCTGTATTAATGGCATCTGTTTGAAGTCGTTATCAGTATAAAAGACACCTGTCCACAACCTCAAACAGTCCAACTCCAAACTCCACCGTGGCCAAGACCAAAGAGCTGTCAAAGGACACCAGAAACAAAATGGTAGACCTGCACCAGGCTGGGAAGACTGAATCTGCAATAGGTAAGCAGCTTGGTGTGAAGAAATCAACTGTGGGAGCAATTATTAGAAAATGGAAGACATACAAGACCACTGATAATCTCCCTCGATCTGGGGCTCCACGCAAGATCTCACCCGTGGGGTCAAAATGATCACAAGAACTGTGAGCAAAAATCCCAGAACCACACGGGGACCTAGTGAATGACCTGCAGAGAGCTGGGACCAAAGTAACAAAGGCTACCATCAGTAACACACTGCGCCGCCAGGACTCAAATCCTGCAGTGCCAGGCGTGTCCCCTGCTTAAGCAGTACATGTCCGCCCGTCTGAAGTTTGCTAGAGAGCATTTGGATGATCCAGAAGAGGATTGGGAGAATGTCATATGGTCAGATGAAACCAAAATAGAACTTTTGGTAAAAACTCAACTTGTCGTGTTTGGAGGAGAAAGAATGCTGAGTTGCATCCAAAGAACACCATACCTACTGTGAAGCATGGGGTGGAAACATCATGCTTTGGGGCTGTTTTTCTGCAAAGGGACCAGGACGACTGATCCGTGTAAGCGAAAGAATGAATGGGGCCATGTATCGTGAGATTTTGGTGAAAACCTCCTTCCATCAGCAAGGGCATTGAAGATGAAAGCGTGGCTGGGTCTTTCAGCATGACAATGATCACAAACACACCGCCCGGCAACGAAGGAGTGGCTTCGTGAAGCATTTCAAGGTCCTGGAGTGGCCTAGCCAGTCTCAGATCTCAACCCCATCGAAAATCTTTGGAGTCCGTGTTGCCCAGCGACAGCCCCAAAACATTACTGCTCTAGAGGAGATCTGCATGGAGGAATGGGCCAAAATACCAGCAACAGTGTGTGAAAACCTTGTGAAGACTTACAGAAAACGTTTGACCTCTGTCATTGCCAACAAAGGGTATATAACAAAGTATTGAGATGAAATTTTGTTATTGACCAAATACTTATTTTCCACCATAATTTGCAAATAAATTCTTTAAAAATCCTACAATGTGATTTTCTGGATTTTTTCTCATTTTGTCTCTCATAGTTGAGGTATACCTATGATGAAAATTACAGGCCTCTCTCATCTTTTTAAGTGGGAGAACTTGCACAATTGGTGGCTGACTAAATACTTTTTTGCCCCACTGTGTATATATATATATATATATATATATATATATATATATATATATATATATATATATATATATATATATATATATATATATATATATATATATATATTAAATTGTATATATTTTAATTGATTTTATTTAGTTAACTGTATAATAACCGTGATTCAAAATAGTGAAATAATTAAATTCACCTGTTCACTTTATTGTGATGTCGGGAATATAGTTATAAAAGCGTCATTTTAATTTAAGTTTAATATTTTATCCGATATATTTATATTTTAAGACATATGATAAGCCCTCGTGCAAATAATGTTTTTTTTTTTTTGCATTTGCATTTGCATTGGTTGAAGTAGCTGTAGAGTATGTAAATCTAAAAAAATAAAAAATAAAAAAATAAAATTATGATTTAAGGGGTGAACAAATCCACAAGTGGGAACAACATTAGCTATCAAAGGTTAAGTACAGATTATTTTATTACAACCAAGGGAAAGATTTTTTATTGTATTAAAGCTGAGTGCTTGATAGTAACCCAGTTCCGTTGATTCATGGTTTAGAAGTCTGTAATGGACAAGTTGGCATTGACTGATTTTTTAAACTTGATTTAGCTGTTTGGCAGATGAAAGATTTTTTTTAAAACTATCCACATGTCTAACTATATTTATACACTGAACAAATAATACAAAAAAAAAAAAAAAAACATGCCAAACTACTACAAACATAAAGGCTACACTCATTTTAACAGTCAAAACCAATAAAGTGAGGAACATAAACCTGCCTAGACAAAGGATATTGTTCTGTTTTTGCTTTGTATATTGTTTGTTTTTTCTTTCACCAAATTTCATGTGTTTCGTTTTCATATTTAGCCTGTCCCGATGTGAGCTCCGTGCCCAACGAGGAGAGACAGTCTCTAATTAGCAGCGGAGAGTCATATTTAAGGCTCTGTGCGGCTTTTGAGAAAATTTTAGGTTGAAAGGACAAAGAAAGAAACAATTCGTCCAGTGGAGAGTCTGACAGACTCAGCACACACCATTCAGTGACACACGTCTGTCAGCTGCGTCACACACCTGATCGATCAGAGGCCGTTTCCTGGCTTTTTGTTGACTGTGCTCAATTCACAAACTTAAAAAAAAATAATAATAATAATAAATAAATTAAATATATTTTTCAAAGTTGTCATTAAAACCAAGATTACTGGAGTATGTTTAAAAGAAAAACTTAGAAGAAATACAAGAAAATATTTCAAACTTTCATGTTTAATTCAATGTGTTACTTGCTGTTTCCTTGTAATTATTTGTGAAGTTTACTAGAATTGAAGTTTACTCGATCCCCTCTACGTTTAAGTCTGGAATGAGGGACTAAAAGGAGATTCTGATCAGATTTGGGCACTTGGACTCAGACTGTAATTGTGAATGAACTTGGACTCGGACTTGGATATTTTGGACGCGGAAATTTTTCAGAGTGCAGATGAATCCATGTCATGTGTAATATAAAATAACTAAAAAAAAAGTAAAAACATAAAATTAATATAAAGAGACATTAATAAACCTCTTTCACTTAAACTCAGTTGATTAAAAACTAGGACTGGACCCAGCACTGGTTCTGATCACTGGATCTTAGACTTCTAGTGAGAGTCTAAGAATGCAACAGCTCCGAGAGATAACTAGGGGCTTGATTATGTAAACATTTGTACGAAAGTAAGAGAAATCCTACACCATTTTCAGTGCACCTAGGTTATATATTTCATGGTGTTTGCTCAGGCCAGCGTCACTATTGCTACACTGTAAAAAAATGAAGTTTAGAAGGTATCAATTAAAAATCATTGAAATACATTTTACAAAAATACTATTCACATTTAATTCAGTATATTACCTGATGATCCTTTGTAATTATTTGTGAAATTTATTAGCAATTTTCTGAGAGAAAAAGAGCAGTACTGATATATATATATATATATATATAAAGGGATAGTTCACCCAAAAATGAAAATTCTGTCATTAATTACTCACCCTCATGTCGTTCCAAACCTGTTAGACCTTCATTCATATGAATAATAATAATAATAATAATAGGAAGATTATTAGTTACAGTAATGTTTGACATATACACAAGAATTTTGTCTGCATGGCAGCAGTCATTCTCACACTAACACTTTAAAAAGCAAAACATCTTTGATAAATGTCACTGCTTACAGACTGTGTGTTTATGTATCTAAATTAAAAAGCAGGAAGGCTTCTACTGCTCTGTAATTGGGCAAATTACTCATTTTCATTTGGATTATTTTGATTTCTCACAGCCTAAAAGCAGTAAAAAAGCATTATGGTTGCGACAGATTTTAACATTTCACATTTAAGTAGCGGTAATGTACAATTAAAAGGCTACTGCTAATGCACAGAGCCAGAGAGTCGTATATTTAATTGCTCGTGGGTGCTTTTTATTTTTATTTTTCTCCAGGACTGCAGCGTTCAACCAACCGCTCTTTTCCCATCATAAAGGTTTCATGTAATGCATCAGTCAGCAGATGGTCTGACTGCCCAGATGTGTGGCTCAAACATGCTGCTAATTACAGCCCTCACAGCCGAAGAGAGCCACTCCGGCCTTCTCCACATCCTCACACTTCTCTCGCTCTCCTTGTGCATGTGTTTTTGGTCCAGGGCTCAGTTTGAGAGGAAAAAACTTAGGTTAATCATTCCAGGAATGTCATACTCCCAGGAGGACGACGGCATTGAGCGCATGCAGCTGTTTGCTCAGGGAAGCCCTGAGGCTCCTGGACTCTTCTGCACATGTGCACGTGTGTGTGTCAGGAGAACGATGCTGCTCCATGTTTGTCTGAAGGTGGTCTGTCATAAATTTATCTGGAGTTAATATTTATCTATGGAGTCTAGAAGCATTTTTGTTCACATAGTTTGAAGTCTGTTCCAAATTTCCAATTTGAAGGCATCTCTTGCACATCCTGATGCAAAACCGCTTCCAAAGGTAGAACGGAGCATTATGCTGCTTTTCAAGATAACTTGTTTTGGCCAAATCACGCGTGTCTTTTGCAAAGAATCCCATATGTCCTTTCCCCCCAAATATATTGTGGCTGGGATTTCTAAATTGCCTAAAATGTTGGAGTTTTGGCTTTGTTTGACTGAAAAGTAGTTTGACCAATAGCCTGTAGGCAATGTACACAATCGACCAATCGTGGCGTGCGAGAAGGTGGGCTCAACAGAGAACGGTCAAAGCAATGCAAATACGCATACATATAATTTATGAGGACAGTAGAGAGAATGTGAATAGGAAAACAAACCCAAACCTGCGCATTTTAGGCAATTTAGAAATCCTGGCCCAGGACTTATGGTCACCATAATCAAAGATAGCAGATAAAGTGAGTGAAATGTTTATTATAAATATAAAAATTCTCTTAATATTGCAAAGTATCTGTAAAAAGTAGTTTCAATCTACTGTTTTTTCGTTCGTTCGTTTTTTTTGTTTTTTTTTCTGAAAAATAAGTCGCACCGGGTCAAAACTGCATCGTTGGGAAGATAACGCCACAGATTTAGAAACTGGATCACTGTATACCTAGTGAACAGGGAATGTTCCTCAAGTTACAAAAACATTCTTTCAGCATCGTTAATGGAACATTTGTCTTTATTAATGTGCTGATAGTGATAATGATAATGTTTTCAAAACATAATTTGGTCACACTTTATATTAGGTGGCCTTAACTACTATGTACTTACATCAAAAAATAAGTACAATGTACTTATTGTGTTCATACTGTGTTGCAAAACACTTTTGCTGCTATTGAGGTGGGCTATGGGTAGGTTAGGGACAGGTTTGGTGGTCTGGGTAGGTTTAAGGGTGGGTTAAGGTGAAAGTGATGGGTCAGAAATTATTACAGAATTACAGATGTAATTACATATAGGTATTTTTTAAAATATAAGTACAATGTAAAAACATGTATGTACACAATAAATGCATTGCACCAAATGATTAATTTAAATGTAAGCACACATTAGTTAAGGCCACCTAATATAAAGTGGGACCCAATTTTGCGTTACTCCCTGAAAAAGTAACTAATTACTAATTACTTTTAATGGAAAGTAATACGTTACGTTACTTTTGCGTTGTTTTTTAAATCTGGGCATGGCTTGCTTCTTTGTTTTTAATATAAAAAATTCTAATGTAAAAGCCCTTTTGCACCATAAGTGAAATGAATTCACCTCAGGCTGAAAGACAACTACATTCATGCAGGAGAAGATCACTCTTCAGCTATAAAAAAAATTAAGCACAAATGTTAGTTTATCTAAAGTCATTTTTGCTTATTAGTATGGTTGAATTGCATCATCAAAGGTCAGCAGCAAAGACACTGGTTAATAAAATGGGATTAAATACATAAAGGATATTTGTATTTTTTAACCCACTTAATTATTGCAGGTTTGTGTCATATTCTGAGTTTGCATTTCACTGTTTTTATTAATTTTGAGGAATACTGAATCTGTTTTTGTGAGTGAGATGAATTAATGCATGTTCAAATTTAGTCTAGAACTACAGTAACATCATGTTTATTCCTGATTTGCCGACAGGAGACTTGACAGTCAATAAATGGGGGAAAAAGTAACTGGCATTACTTATTTAAAAAAAGTAACTCCGATATTTCCTTTGAAATTCAAAAATAATGCCTTGCTTTACTAGTTACTTGAAAAAAGTAATCTGATTACGTAACTTGCGTTACTTGTAATGCGTTACCCCCAACACTGTTAATAGTTAGTGCGGTAGTAGTTAAGTTTAGGTATTGGGTAGGATTAGGGATGTAGAATAAGGTCATGTAGAATAAGGCATTGATATGTGCTTAATTACTACTAATAAATGGCTAATATTCTAGTAATATGCATGCTAATAAGCAACTCGTTAAGAGACCCTAAAATAAAGCATTACCCAGTTTTTCATTATCAACTATTTCACAATTAATTAAATACCAACCGTGCAGTGATGCACACAGTAGTTGGTGAACAGCTGTTTCACATCAGAGCTGTTACTATACCATTTCTTTCACTGCGGCTGGAACATACTGACCAATCAGCATCCAGACCTACAACTGTTAAATCATCTATCCCACTTCTGCTATAAAAATAAAGAAATACAGAACAAACACAAACACAAACATTCATCTTCCAATAAAGATCTTCAAATTTGTTTTAATTGATTCTAATGCACCAAGACCTTTTCAAAATAAAAAAAAAAAAAAAAAAAACATACAGAACAAGCATAATTAATAAATTTATAGAAGTAGGGTATTTTGTCACCTGACGTTATATCTCAGAGACTAAAGGTTTTGAGCCCAGATATCTAACAACACACTATTTGAGTGATTATGAATGTCGATTTCAAACATTTAATTCAAAACCGTCTGTCATTAATTTATAATCTCTGCTAGTTTTATCGTGCAAACAATGGGATGATAAATAATGTATGGTAAAATTCCAGTACCATACATTATTTTTATCTGTTGAGTAAGTGAACACAATAACATCACACTGACATACAGCACATTCAGACAGGGGTCGACTATATGATGTATTGCATGCAATTTCAATGTCAAGTCAGTTTAAAATGGTATACAGTTTATTAATTAATAATATATCTGTTGGCCAAAACAATAGTTTGATAGAAGTTAAACTTCCTTTCTAAAGCATGCATTTAATCTGTATTTTTGTATGCTACCTTTTAAATTTGTACCTTTTAAATGTAACTTTAAAATGTTGTGTTTTATCATTGTTTCATTGTTTAGATTTCACGGAAAAGTCTTTTTCCTAGGCAATAACAGTGGAAATGTTTTTTAGTCAAGACTAAACTTTTAGAAGACAACTTCTATAAAGAAGTTGAGCCTGACAAAAATAAATCCATGAGAAATATTGACTGAAGTAAAAGGTGTGACAACTAGCTTGTTCTCTTTAATATACCCAGTTATATTTATACCAAACTGAGACAGAATCTCTCACCGAGTCTTCAAGAGCTGTAGACTGGCACATCCTTCATTTATTATAATGCCTGCTGGGCCATGTGGTCCTGTGTGTTCACAGCAGGGGCTTTTTTAATACAGTCTCTTTAGGAAAGCCTTTTAAGCCAGTATAAAGTGATTCCATCAAGGGCCTTGAATTACTGCGCCGTTCTGGTTCTAATAGCAGAAAGAAGCAGCGCGACCTCCTCTATGACAACCAGCGGCGTCTCAAAGATTTGAGAATGAGGTTTGGAGAGTCACGTGGCAGAGGCTTTAGTCAGATGTGAGCTGCCTGTAACCGATTCCTTGCTTCAACCTTTATTAAGACACTCAGTAAGTCTTCTGCAAACTGAAAACCAGAAAATGAAGTGATGTTGTCATCTGGAGTTACAGTTCATGTTGCATGAGATATCTGCATCCAAGTCACGGGCAAAAGCTTTCCGTCGTGCCTTATATGTGTGCAGACAACCAGTGAATCCGGGAGATCCAAGATTTATGTCAGCCTGCAGCCAGCGCTGAGTCCTTCGGAGGAAATAGGCATTTTGATAAGACAGTGGTATAACTCAGACACACATGTGGTTTGAGGAGATTTAGTGCTCTGCTTTGGCCCTAATCAAGGAATAAAATAAGACCGTGAATGTTCTCCAAAATGTTCTGTAACCTGAAACTATGGCTATATTATAATGACGATGGATTATAATGTCAAATGATGATCTGTTGGGGACAGTGATCTCTGAAAGGAGCTCTGGTGTGATTTTGAGCTCTTTATATGCTACAAACGGCCCTCAGGGTAAACGACCCTGCTGATTTTAATTTCCCCTAAAGCCCTAAATACAATAAATCACTTTGCTGAACAGCTGTTTGAATATGCACTGCAAAAGTGTCCCGATCCATGAGGTCAGCTATGCCCTCAATCTTGTTCCTTTACAAATGTTTTACACGCTCAGAAAAAAGGTACCAAAGCTGCCATTGGGGTGGTACCTTTTCAAAAGTGCACTTTTAGGTGCTAATATGTACACTTTAGGTAGTAATATGTACCTTTAATGTACCAATATGGACTCTTTAGGTACAAAGAAGTGCCTTTTGAAAAGGTACCACCCCTGCTCTTATACCTTTTTTTCTGAAAGTGTATGAACAGGTTTCATTGTTTTATCTCTGTCACAGACCCATCTTAAACTATGGAAATCCATCATAAAAATATTAATTACGTGTTTAATACTATGCTAATCTAACATCTAACTAAAAGTGAATTTTCAGTATTTATATTGTACCAATAATTTCTATCAATTTTTCAGATATAATAACTGTCCCACAGTTGCATGATTTCCTCTACACCGAACAATTGCAGTTTTCTTAATAAGGTTAGTAATGAGATTACAATGTCAGAAAAGACGCAATGTGTGAAGAAGAGAACAATTTTAAAACTTTAGTCATTCTGGAATGGAATTATGGAAAATGTGTGAAAAGATTCAGGATAGAAAAATGCTAGCTATCAAGACGAAGAGGAGCCTATCGTCTTATTCCAAAAATGTTATAAATGTCATTTGCATTTCATTTTCAAAACACCCTTAAAATGCCATGAACCAGAAGTCATTCATATTAGCCTAAAGCACCCTAGCAACAGCTAGTTCCCACCCGGTATCCTAACAATGCAGGAGTGCAGGTTCATAAAGTGTTCATAAAATTATTCAGTTTGGGCACAGCAGAAGCACAATTTGTAAGGCTAACACTGTTAATTAGTCTTTAAATAACTATAAAACTATGGTGTATGCAAGTATTTGGAGACCATTTAAAGGGATACACCACCCCAAAATGAAAATTTTGTCATTAATCACTTACCCCGATGTCGTTCCAAACCCATAAAAGCTTTGTTCATCTTAGGAACACAATTTAAGATATTTGGGAGGTGCTGCTGACACAGAACAGCGTACGCTGCTTGCGTCCAGTGGATACTCTCCAAAATGGCGCTACGGTGACGCAGATGAGACAAATTGTTGAATAAAGTCGTTGTTTTTTGTTTTCTTTGCGCACAAAAACTATTCTCGTAGCTTCTTAAAATTACGGTTGAACCCCTGATGTCACGTGGATTATTTTAACGATCTCCTTGCTATGTTTGTGGACCTTGATTGTGTTAGTATCCTCGCTGTCTATGGAGGGTCAGAGAGCTCTCGGAATGCATCAAACATATCTTAATTTGTGTTCCGACGATGAACAGAGGTCTTACGGGTTTGGAACGACATGAGGGTGAGTAATTAATGACAGAATTTTCATTTTTGGTTGAACTATCTTTTTAATGACGGATTTGTTTCAAGATGTTAATTGATGTACTGGAGTGGTGTGGATTATTGTTTTGTTTTTATCAGCTGTTTAGATTCTCATTTTGATGGCATCCATGTCATAATTTTAGAATTTTGGGGTGAACTATGCTTTTAAAGGGACCCAAACAGGTGGTTTGTTGGTCCTACTTATAGTAGGATATCCATCACAATTTATTCAGTGGGCTCCAAATAGTTGGTTTGTAGAAACTGAGAAATTAAACATCTGATGGATGAATGTATTGTTAGTGAAAATTAGTTGAAAATCTATAGTATCTCCATCCATTGCAATACCATGATCCCATGAACTCATTTCTGCATTACGTCGGCAGTGCAGAAGGATGCCCGACATGCACAGGTAAAAGAGCAAATTCCCAACCAGACCAATCTTCACAGGAGGACGTACCATTTCACTACATGAAAAGTTCAGGAGTAATTTTATCATGGTTTTCTCGTCTTGATATTTGCCCCCAAGTCCATCATATTAATCAGACTTGATTTCTCTTGCCTCTTCTTCTGTTATCAAATACAAAATATCTTGGTGACTGCCAATCTCGTCCATATCCTGGACAAAGCGGAAGAATCAGCCTTCTTTCTCACCATCTCCATCAACGAAGTGGCAAAAAAAACATAACAAAACAAAACAAAGAAACACACGTTCTTCTTAGGATGTGATGTGTATGAGGGGCGAGGGGTGCAGATGGTTCTTTCTGGGAGTTTAGTTTTGCCGGTTATGTTGCAGTATCAAGGGATGAGTATGATCTCTTTATTACAAGACATCATGACACACTGACTCAGCAGGGGCTTGTTAGTGGCTTCCCAGATGAGCATCCATACAGATTTATACTCTTTGTTTTGCTGGTGGAGGAGGAACTCAAGGGAATTGTAACGGGGTTTTAAGCTTTAAACATGCAACACAGCTGGTGCATGCCTTTACAAATATTAGCAACAATATTAGAAACATAAGGCAAATTGAATAGAGTGGAATAAACAATAACCAAACCATGATTCCTGGTGCTGGAACTTGACCACACGCTCATCAGACTCATCTGTTGTGTAAAGTGTGATGTTATTGTGGTCCAACATGCAACAGCTCAGGTTCGTATGACCATCTGAGTATAAAGGCTGAAATCAGTGGAACATATCAGTTTTACAGTGTTTAAATAAAAATCAGTTTTAACAAATGTCCTGAAGGCAATATGAATTTAAAGGAAGAAATGTGTTTTTGAATGGAAAGCAGTGACAGATTGCTTCCTTGTACTGCAGATTTATCTGGGAAAATTACTGATTGTATCTGTTGTCAACAGAGCGCAATTCATAACTCAACTGGGTCCCACTTTATATTAGGTGGCCTTAACTACTATGTACTTACATTTAAATTAATAATTTGATACAATGCACTTATTGTGTACATACATGTTTTTACATTGTACTTATATTTTTAAAAATACCTATATGTACTTACATCTGTAATTAATTTCTGTAATTACATTTATAATTACACTGTTGACCCATCACTTTCACCTTAACCCACCCTTAAACCCACCCATACCACCAAACCTTTCCCTAACCTTACCCGTATCCCACCTCAATAGCAGCAAAAGTGTTTTGCAATACAATATGAACACAATAAGTACATTGTACTTATTTTTTGATGTAAGTACATAGTAGTTAAGGCCACCTAATATAAAGTGTAACCCAAAATTGTAATGCATTACTTTTAAATGTAACTTTCCCCAACACTGACTATTAATAAACAGCAAATTAGGAATTTATTGAGGGAAAAGTCGTAGTTAATAGTGAATAAGTGTTCCCTATTCTAAAGTGTTCCAAAAACTGTTCTTAATAGTTTTGTTTTCTAGAAGCAATAGAGCACCTGCAGTGCCGTCTGGAGCTGTGTGCCGAGCACAACAACACAGAAGTGAAAGAGTGAGTTCAAATGAGCACATTTGTATTATAATACACTGGATTCCATAATAGCAGAAATAAGCACTGTCTTGGTTTTATTAACCTTGAAACATTAAAAAGCAACATTTGTGCTACAGTTAGGGTTTGAATGAGCTGTCAGTGTTGTGCTACATCAAAGCCTGACATATGAAAGAACAGTCAGAAAAATCTCAGTAAGTAAAATATCATCTTAGTAAGATGATATTTAAATGCTTAGTTTGATGATCAAAGCTTGGTAGTTTCAAAACATACAATACAATGCAATTTAATGATGACTGAGAGATGAACAAATCAATGTTTCTCAAAAATCCTGATATCAGATTTGATATATTGAAAATGATTTTTCTAAAAAATGATGTCTGGGTTATCAAGTAAACCTAAGATGCTTCGGTTGTCAGTCCTGTCTTGTGTTTCCCCTCCTCTCGTGCCCATATTTGCTTTGTTCCTTTTCCTGTGATTATTAGTTAATTAGTCCCCAGCCGTGTGTGATTGTTCCCCACCTGTTTCAGTTCTCCTCCCTTGATTTCTGTGTGTTTATAAGTCCTGTGTTCCTGACCTCTGTGTTCCGTCTTATATTGTCATTCATTGTCTTTTTGGATGTCCATGTCTCCTGTGTTTAAAATAAATCTAGTTTTGGTTACATCCCTCTTCTCCGCGTTTCCCTGGATCCAGAGAGGATCATGACAGAAGACGGAACCGACAAAATAGAGATGGAATCCGCCGCCGCCGTTCTCACCCTTGCCCGTAAGGATCTCCCCTTCTTTGAGTATGCGGCGGAGTTCGTCCATCTCGCTGGGAGGATGCCGCTGGACGACGCGGCCATCCTCCATCTGTTCCGGCTCGGGGTCTCGTACCACCGCCCCGTGGACCTCCCAGACACCTCAGGATTATGCTGGCGGGAAGGGGTTCTGGGAAGCGTCCGATCCCGAGTTGGAACCAGCCCGCCGCCAGCGGCTCTCCTTCCAGCGCCGTCGTTGGCGGCTCAGACAAGCCCGCCGGCAGAGAGTATGGCAAGCCTGCCAGTGCCTGCCCCTCGCAAGTGCCCGCCGGTGCCTGCTCCACAAAGGCGCTTCCGAGAGTTTCCGCTGGTCCCGTCCAGCACCGAGCTGCCAGAGCGCCCCCCAGTGCCTGCGCCATGAAGGCGCTTCAAGAGTTTCCGCTGGTCCCGTTCAGCTCCGCGCTGCCAGAGCGCCCCCCTGTGCCTGCGCCACGAAGGCGCCCCCTAGAGTCTCCGCTGGTCCCGTCCAGCACCGCGCTGCCAGAGCGCCCCCCAGTGCCTGCGCCACGAAGGCGCTTCCAAGAGTTTCCGCTGGTCCCGTCCAGCACCGCGCTGCCAGAGCGCCCCCCAGTGCCTGCGCCACGAAGGCGCTTCCAAGAGTTTCCGCTGGTCCCGTCCAGCACCGTGTTGCCAGAGCGCCCCAGTGTCTGCGCCACGAAGGCGCCCCCAAGAGTCTCCGCTGGTCCCGTCCAGCTGTCAGAGCGCCCCCCAGTGCCTGCACCACTAAGGCGCCCCCAAGAGTCTCAGCTGGTCCCGTCCAGCACCGCGCTGCCAGAGCGCCCCCCAGTGCCTGCGCCACGAAGGCGCTTCCAAGAGTTTCCGCTGGTCCCGTCCAGCACCGCGCTGCCAGAGCGCCCCAGTGCCTGCGCCACGAAGGCGCCCCCAAGAGTCTCAGCTAGTCCCGTCCAGCACTGCGCTGCCAGAGCGCCCCCCAGTGCCTGCGCCACGAAGGCGCTTCCAAGAGTTTCTGCTGGTCCCGTCCAGCACCGCACTGCCAGGGCGCCACCCCCCCACTGCCTGCGCCACAAAGGCGCCCCCAAGAGTCTCAGCTGGTCCCGTCCAGCTCCGCGCTGCCAGAGTGCCCCTCAGTGCCTGCGCCATGAAGGCGCTCCCAAGAGTCCGCTTCCCCTGAACCCCAGCCCAAGACCACCTCTAATTTCCCCAGGAAAATTTTTTGGGGGGGGGAAGTAGGGCTCCTGCCAGAGAGACCGAGGTGGGGGCTGGGGCCAAGGTCTCAGATCCCCTGATCCGCCATGGCCGCCCGAGTCCCCTGATCTAGAGGTCTGCATTCCCGCGGGACCCGATCAGATTTCTTGCTACGCGGGATTAAATTCCCGAATAAAACGCGGTTGCGGTCGGTAACTCTGGTGCAGTTTGAACGGGAGCGGGCGGTCTAACAATATCCCGTTCCCGACATCTTTTCAGAACAGCATATCTGCACTTTATTCAAGCACCTGTACAGCCTGCACTGGACTGTTATGCACGCACTGCACACATGAACCAGTGCTTCGTTTTATTTGCGAGGTCTGTGCGCATGTGCATAACGATGCTCAGAGCAGGCTGTAGCCTACCAGTGAATATATGGCCCGCAGACAGAACAGGCAGGTTGTCGATGAGTGACAGAGCAGAATAAAGATGGAACAAAGTGTGGATGCGCTCTCCTTGAAGAACGCTCAACTCGGTTTTGTTTATATTTTGCTTAGCCTATCATTTTAAATGACAGATGTCCAAATTATTTATTTATTTATTTTTCTTCCGACACTTTTCCTAGGCTACTGTGTTTACAGCAAGATGTTAAGCAATTTAGTATTTTGACAAGACGAATAAAATTATAATAGGCGTTTTGTACAACCTACATTTTGTTTCCCTCTGCGACACTTGTTCCTATTGTGTTGTAAAGGTTAAACGAATTGTATCCTGACAAAACGAATAAAAATAAAGAATACAATTTTTGTACATTTTATTTTCTCTGACACTTTTTCCCTACTGTGTTGGCAGCAAAATGTTAAGCAATTTCGTGTCTTAAGACACAAAATTGCTTAACATTTTGCTGTCAATAAAAGACTCTTGACAAGGCGAATAAAATAACAAATACAATTTTGTGCAGACTACACTTTTATTTGTTAGCCTATCTGTCTTTCTTTCAGTAGAGGAAATTTAAATGTGTGATTCTGGAAACGAGATCTAAATTTAGCGGAACGGTCGGGTCGGAAGAAAATTATTCAAAGCGGACAGCGGGTGAACAAAGAGTGAATATATCGCGGGAGCGGTGGGTGCGGATATAACCTCGCGGGAGCGGGACTTAAAAAACAGTCCCGCGAAAGACCTCTACCCTGATCCGCCATGGCCGCCGGACTCCCATGATCCGCCATGGCTCCCGGAACGGGCGCCGCCCTGGAGGCCGTCTGTGTCTCCTGGTCCCTAGAGGCCTCCAGAGCGCCCCCCCTCCCGTTGGATGTTGCCCGTCGTTGTTTCCATGTTACAATGAAAATCCTTTAAAGTACAAATTGTAGAAACACATATTTGTTTCCTTATCAGGTCACACTTTAGTTTAGGGACCAATTTTCACTGTTAACTAACTAACTATTAACAGCTTTTCCCTCTATAAACTATAAACTCAATGAACTAATTAACTGTTTATTAACAGTAAGGTAGTTGTTAAATTTAAGTATGGGGTTTAAAGATTGAGGGATCTAAAGTATGTTCATGCAGAATAAGACATTAGTATGTGCTTTATTAGTACTAATAAACAGCCAATATGCTTGTAACATGCACGCTAATAAGCAACTAGTTAATTTTGAGAACTGGTCCTTAACATAAAGTGTTACCCTTTATCATATACAATTACAACTCATTAACAGTTCTGTAACTCATGGGTAGCCCTGCAGTTTTAAACAAAACTCATTTACTGCACGTTGTTTAAAGAAATAGTTTACCCAAAAATGAAGATTCTATCATCAAGCTCACCTTCAAGCTGTTTCAAACATGTATGACTTTCTTTCTGCTGCTAAACACAGTTGACGGTAGCCATTGAATTCCATTCAATTCTTCAAAATATCTTCTTTTCTGTTCAACAGAAGAAAGAAACTCATGCAGGTGACTGTGAGTAGAGTGTTTTCACACAAACAAATCAGTTCCAATTAATTATTTACTCAAGTACACCTTAGCTATCGGACTCTAAAACAGCTGGCAAAGCTAACCATGTCAGCTGGTCAGACACTTGCAAAGCAACCTAATGAGAATTTGTACAGTGATGGATGTTGACAGTCTATTTGTGTCAGGAACATAAACAAGACCTAAATATACTTCCATCCATCGACATGGAAAGAAAACAAACCGACAGAGCTCTTTAAAGAGGCTTCAGAACACTGAGTCTAAAACATGCTTTAAATTAGTGGGAGGGATCGCGACCAAGATTGACAAAGAAAGCCAGCGCTCAAACAGCTGCCTGAGATTAGCGCTCAAAACGCTTCCTATAATCACGCTTTCTCTTTCTTATCGCCTAAAAAAACAAAGCTCTTTTTTACTGTACACCTCTAAAGAAAATGCTGTTTCCGTCGACTTCGTGCTGCTGTCAGTGTTCCAGTTTAACCTTCATTCGAGTTCTTCATTGCTTTCATTAGTCTGTATGTTGTTTTTTCTCTGATGAAGTTGAGATGAAGTAAGACAGAAACCAGATGATGAACTCTGTGATCTCATCACACTCCAGTAAAATGGAGAATAGATGTACAACCTTTTGTTTCTTTCACAGGCCATGAAATTGTTTTAATGGATTCTCTCTGTCTATAGAACAAGCATACATTGGCATTTCATCTGCTGTTCTTAAAGCTTTTCAGTTTGATCTGAGTGTACATGGTACATCACAACACCTGAAGAGATACATACAAGTTTTTAACAGATTTACAATAGATGGGACAGTCTGTATTTAATCTATAATATTTCATGAAGCCAGGCTGATGCTGAAAGCTAAAAAACCCTGCATTCATAAGTATATTCACACAAGCTCTGGTATTGATATAAAACTGGACAACAGAATTGTCAAACTTTTTATTTAGTCCTTAGCCCTTAAGGCCGCTCCTAGTTTCCAGTGCCTGTTTTTTATTTTTATTTTGATGCTTTCAAGTGATGTTGGTAAGATTATATTTACATGTTTAATACTCATGAACCTTGCTACAAAGCCGTAATTTCTAGTGGGAAGCCCAGAGTTTCTGAGTTGTTGGCATGTCAGTGAGGCAGTATATAACAAACGCAATGGATACAATGTCTGAATTAACGGTAAATTTGTTCCAATTAATGTAATTGTTATTTTGGTCACACCTTAAGAGTTTTCCCTCAGTAAACTCCTAATTTGCTGCTTATTAATAGTTAGTAAGTAAGGTAGTTCTTAAGTTTAGGTATGGAATCAGATTAAGGGATTTAGAATATGGTTATGGACAATAAAGCATTAATATGTGCTTTATAAGTACTAATAAATGGCCAATATGCTAGTAATATGCATGCTAATAAGAATCTAGTGAGAATTAGGCCTTAAACTAAAGTGTTACCATTTTTTTATTTTATTTATTTTTTTATTCACAGCAGTACTGTGTAAGATGTACAAACTGCCATAGTATTGTACATTTGTGATTTCTAATATATAATGATTCGATTTACAGCACCTTCATTCATTTAATAAAAATATTTGTAAAATTTTTAAAACACACCCAATTCATGTCCTTTATTTATCATTTTGTAGATGTAGAGATAAAAAGTCTTGGTAACACTTTAGTGTATAGGGACGAATTCTCACTATTAACTAGATGCTTATTGCTGTTTATTACAACATATTGGCTGTTTTATTAGTACTTACTGTATAAAGCACACATTAATATCGTATTCTGCATGACCATATTTTAGATCCCTTAATCCTTAAACCCCATACCTAACCTTAACAACTATCTTCTTACTATTAATAAACAGCAAAATAACAGTTTATTGAGTTAAAAGTTATAGGTAATAATTAGTTAATAGTGAGAATTGGCCCCCAAACTAAAGTGTGACTAAAATCTTGTTGAATTTGCAGAAAAGGTGCATCATTATCTAGTCAAAAATATGATTGTCTTTTTTTATAATGAATTTTCAGTCACACTTTATTTTAAGGCCCAGTTCTCACTATTAACGAACTACTGATTACTGCTTATTAATAGTTAATACGGTTGTTAAGTTTAGGTATTGTGTTGGATTAAAGGGATAGTTCACCCAAAAATGAAAATCCATCCTAGGTGTATATGACTTTCTTCTTTCAGATGAATGCAATCAGAGTTATATTAATCAGAGTTAAATTTTCTGGCTCTTTCAAGCTTTATAATGGCAGTGAATAGGGGTCCAGATTTTGAAGTAAAATAAAGTGCATCC
This sequence comes from Onychostoma macrolepis, assembly GCF_012432095.1. Classification (NCBI taxonomy): domain Eukaryota; kingdom Metazoa; phylum Chordata; class Actinopteri; order Cypriniformes; family Cyprinidae; genus Onychostoma; species Onychostoma macrolepis. The sequence continues at coordinate 34,212,729 of NC_081170.1, read as the reverse complement.
ATCTATCATTAAAAAGGGCTCAACATGGCGCCTGGGGGGTTAATAAAGGCCCTCTGAAATGAATTGATGCATGTGTAAGAATAATATCAATATTTAAAACTTTATAAACCATAATCTCTAGCTTCTGCTAACTGTTGTACACATGGTCGAGTACACATGAATTTGCGTTCCAGCGGACGACGGAGGATGTAGACATAGCATAAGCAAGATAAGCACACAAAAAAGGCACCATAAAAGCACCATAAAGATAGTGAGGTAACACTTTATTTTGATCGTCCGTGATTTACCCGTCATTGTAAGGAAAATAATGACAAAATGTATATTATTGGGCAACTATTGCTTTAAACATTTTGAATCAATCAGTCTAGCAGTTGCTAAGTGGTACAAATCCCTTTTGAAGCATCTCACAGCAAATATATAAATATCACAATATAATATTTTTAGCTATCCAGCACCCAGCCCTTCTCTGGCATATAAGCTGCCCATCTGTTTCATCTCTTGGACATTACTGAGAGTCTGCGGCATTAGGACTATAAGGAAGATGAGCGAGCAAAAAGTTGAGAGCACGGACTGTTAATGCTCCTCTCAGCCACACGACTTCATGATGTGGGTAATGTGCTCAAATTAGCCTTTGGCATTGGCTGTCTTTGAGGGCAGTTCGATGGGTATATATTCTGCCTTATTGGCCTCCATGTCTGCATCAGCACATTGGCCTTTGACATCGCTCTCTCTCTCTCTCTCGTTCAGCTTGCCAGTGCCTGCAATACAGCTGGGCTTCAAAGACAAGAGATAACACATCGCACTGCGTCTACAGCCGTGTGTTTTCATTCAGACACTTAGACTTTTGGCTGGAGGTTGGTCATATGGATGAAGAACAGATTTAAATCCCAAATTCCCTGAAGTAAAACATACAGAATAATGAGCTGTCAATAATCATTTGGCAGCAAGAAATGAAACGTATTCCTTTGTTCTATTACGGTCGATATCTTTGACCTCACGAGAGATGAAATGTTGTGTCAAACGTGGCCTGTGCTTGTGGTCTACAGCATTTGGTTAACGGTGCCTTTTCTTTCTGTATATAATAAATTCAATGGCATAAAGTAGATTAAAATTAAATTAGATTAGGATAAAGGCCAGTGTTAGATGAAAGATACAAAACTGGAGAGACTGTTTAGCCAACACTTGTTTTTATGTGGCTATAGTTGACAAATAGATGAGGATATTTTTCCAGATTTTAGGTTAATGTATAAGGGAACATGTATGTTTGAGATCCAGTTTTACTTGACCAATTCATTTTCAACAGCGTTGTGTGACAACAGCGTCTGATTACTGCCAGACCTGTAGAATCAAGAAATCACTTAAATAGAACCTGTCTGACAAAGTGAAGCATGCTTAAAGAGCAACACATCATGCTGCGATCTAAAGAAATTCAAGAACAGATGAGAAACAAAATAGCTTACGTCTATCAGTCTGGAAAGGGTTATAAAGCCATTTCTAAGGCTTTGGGACTCCAGCTAACCACGGTCAGAGCCATTATCCACAAATGGAGAAAACTTGGAACAGTGGTGAACCTTCCCAGGAGTGTCTGTCCTACCAAAATTACTCCAAGAGCACAATGACGACTCATCCAGGAGGTCATAGAAGAACCCAGAACAACATCTAAAGAACTGCAGGCGTCACTTAATTAAGGTCAGTGTTCATGATTCAACAATAAGAAAGAGACTGGGCAAAAACAGCATCCATGGGACAGTTCCAAGGCAAAAGCCATTACTGACCAAAAATAACACAAAGGCTCGTCTCACATTTGTCAAAAAATATCTTGATTATCCCCAAGACTTTTGGGCAAATATTCTGTGGACTGATGCGACAAAAGTTAAACTTTTTGGAAGCTGTGTGTCCCGTTACATCTGGCGTAAAACCAACACAGCATTTCATAAAAAGAACATCATGCCAACAGTCAAACATGGTGATGGTTTTGTGATGGTCTGAGGCTGTTTTGCAGATTCAGAACCTGGATGACTTGCCATAATTGATGGAACCATGAATTCTGCACTCTATCAGAAAATCCTGAAGGAGAATGTCCGGCCATCAGTTTGTGACCTCAAGCTCAAGCGCACTTGGGTTATGCAGCAGGACAATGAGCCGAAACTCACCAGTAAGTCCACCTCTGAATGTCTCAAGAAAAACAAAATTAAGGTTTTGGAGTGGCCAAGTCAAAGTCCAATTGAGATGCTGTGGCATGACCTTAAACAGTCCATTCATGCTCAAACCCTCCAATGTGGCTGAATTAAAACAATTCTGCAAAGAAGAGTGGGCCAAAATTCCTCCACAGCGACGTGAAAGACTCATTGCCAATTATCGCAAACACTTGATTGCAGTTGTTGTTGAAAAGGGTGGCACAACCAGTTATTAGATTTCGGGGGCAATTACTTTTTCACGTAGGGCCAGGCAGAATTGAACAGCTTTTTTCCCTTAATAAATGAAATCATCATTTAAAAACTGCACTGTAATTTTAAATGATTTTCAGATACTTAAATTTAAATTTTTGAAGTTGAAGTTGGCAGATTTTTTTTTCAGTACTCATAAACTCTATAATAATAATATAATAAATAAATAATTCTAAAAATGGGAATTTTACAGCTGAACATAAAGGTTTCCATATATTTTGATGGTTACACAATTTTAGGGTGCCCTTTTACAGTGTAATTACATAAATAAGAACTGAGCAATATTAATGAACTATGCACTGTACTTACTATAGGATTAAGATAAGGGTTAGAGTTTTGTGTAGGGTTAGTTGCTTTGTAATTATGCATAATATATACTGTTGTTATTATTATAGTAAGTGCATGTATTATGTGTAACTACATCACTTTGAAATAAAGTGTTACCATTTTGACATATTGCTTCCAACAGCTAGACTATCATATGCTACACACACACACACACACGTTTGTTTCTGTGAATTGAAGGGACTTTCCATAGACTACTATTACTTTTATACTGACCAAACAATATTTTCTATCCCCTAACCCTAAACCTGCCCCTTACATAAAACCTGTTTGCATTGTTACACTTTCAGATAAACATAATTTACTATTTTTAATAATTTTATTCCCTCGTGAGGATCACAGACCAATGATTTCAGATTTTGCCATCATTGTGGGGACATTTTGTCCCCATAACGTTTTATCAGGGCCACACACACACACACACACACACACACACACACACACACACACACAAACACTTATTTTGCATTTATTAATATTGAAATAATAAGGTGTTACATTGCAGGACAAAATCAATGAACATGGATGGAGAAACATCACAAAATGTCCCATTTGCTTCCTGTTGGAGTCTTACTCAGCAAAATGATGAAGGATCCCAAAGAGATTTACAAACGATTTTGTGTCAGTCCACAAAAGGCTCTGAAATGAATGGGAGTTAGGGGGGAAAAAAGCCATCAAAATGGACAAAACATTTTGAATGGTAAAATTTTAAAGGTAAAATCGCATGGCCCCTCTTTATTTTAAGTTGTCCTTGTTACACGTTACATGTACTTATAAAAATAATAAATTATACATAATTACTTGCAAGTAAAACCCTAATCCTAACCCTAACCATATAGTAAGTACATGTAGTTAAAAAATATTATTCAGTACTTAAATGCATAATTACACTGTAACAAGGACACCTTTAAATAAAGTGTAACCTAAAAATGTAATTTATTTAGTTAGTTAGACAATGCCAGTATATATTTATATTGTATTTCGTGATGAGGATAGTTTTACTACAAATATGAATAACCTTTCTAAAAACCTTTATCGATTCATTGCAACTGTATACTCTCTGCAAGCGTAATGAGGAGTTTACCTTGGCCATATACAGCTGACACAAAGCTCAGGCAAATGCAGCCAAGGCTTCTGGGATACATCAACCCTGATGGCAGCGAGGGTGTCCTGCAGCTCAGAGTGACCATGAGCATGTGACAGCTGAACGTTTTCCCATTATAAGCTGGGATCTTTGCTCATGACGTGGCTGTCAGGACGTGTTCAAGGCTGGGACGAGGTGACACAGCGCAAGGTACATCCAGTAATCTCCACAGGATGAAGCTTCGGGAAAGGTGTCACACAGAAAAAAGACAGAACGTCATGTCATAAAAGCTTTCTCCTTCCTCTCGCTGATCTCACAATGCATCTCAGCACACGAAGGCCACATCCATGAGAGACATGCACAATTAGTCTACTAGCCCCTGAAGGTCGATGCAAGCTTAAACACTGAAACTCAACAGAACAACCTCCATCAATCACATATTAGATGTAAGGAGCGCTGCATATAGAGAATATATTAGAGAAGCAAAGAATGCCTGTATATCAGTTCTTGTGATTGTATTTATTGCATCTGTTCAGTTGCATATGTAAGTCGGTTGCATACAAATAATCTGCTCTCTGTGAATACTGTCTGAAAATGAATGCATGGGAAGCTTGGGTTTATTCTCAAGATTTTCATATTCAATATTCAACAATTTTATGAATCGCTGCAGTGATGTGGCTTTTGGCATAATTGGGTTTGGGATTTACTTTGAGACAGTTTTCACTCAGAAATGGCTAGTCGGTAACACTTTATAATAACTGCACACTATGAATCATTAGTTAAGCATTAGTAAATAGCCAATTGATCCTTTATAAAGCATTGTTCCAACATTAATAGGCATTAGTAAGCAGTTTATAAATACAGCTATAAATGTTTTGTTCTTGAGCATATCTATAATGTTTAATAATTGTATTTTCATACTTTATTAATTATCAATTTATCATTTCTAAATTATTACGTTATTTACAAACCAGTTATTTAGGAGTTGTCAGTGGTTCATAAGATCATTTGTGAGTAAATATTTAATAAACTATTTAAATGTACATTTGTAAATCTTATTATTTAGACACATGGTAATAGTTGCTCAGTGTGTTAATAAATGCTTTATTAACACATATTCCTGCTGTAATTCATGATTAAGTCAGGTAGTTATGAAACATTTAGTAGTTGCCAGCCATCTATTTTTGTGAGCTCATCTAAAGTGAGGACTATTGATAGCTTGTAAAGCATTTACAAAGGAGATTTAAAGGCTCATTTATCTTCCAAACACAAAAGTTAAACAAACACAACACAGAGGGATACAGAACACAGAAATATTTTTCAAACTGTACAACTCTACGCTTCATAAAAAATGAAAAATAAACCTCTGCAATTTCATAGAAAAATAAAATAAAATAAAAATTCAAGTATACAGTTGTACAGTTTCATTTTATTTTATTTATTTATTTGCATCTTGAAATAAATATTTCTGAGTTCTGTATCCCTCTGTGTTGTGTTTGTTTATTTATTTATTTTTCTGTTAGGAAGATAAATGAGCCTTTAAATCTCCTTTGTAATAGATATGCTTGTAAATCAAGAACAAGGCATTTATAGCTGTATTTATAAACGGCTTACTAATGACTATTAATGTTGGGACAATGCTTTATAAAGGATGAACTGACTATTTACTAATGCTTAACTAATGATTCATAGCGTGCAGTTATTATAAAGTGTTACCGGCTAGTCAATTAAACAGATAATTATAAATAGATGTTAAGAATCATTGCATTAAACATTACATTTTGAAGTAGAAAGACTGAAATGCTATTTTATTGTTAAACGAACTGCAACACATGTTGAACTAGTAATATGTCTTTATAATAACCTCCACTGTAGATGGGTGAACTTGAATCAAGTGTGAACAGTTCATGATTAGTCTTGATTTTTAAATCACTATATTTAAATGTCAAACCACTGTAAAATCATCTGATGAAGATTTTTTTCTGAAAATATTCAGGAAAGGTTTCAGAATATTGGTTTACTTCAATGTCTGCTTTTTGAGGTTTTGCATCTAAAATACGAAAATCTTGTTTTTAAAAGTCAATTTAAAAATATACTTTTTTTTTTTTTTCTTTTCGATACTTAAGTACAATTGTGAATACTTTTAATTGAGTCCAATGTTTGACATAGTATCATTACTTAAGAACAGTTGCTCAGTACTTTTTATACCCCGATCAGCATTTTTAAAAAAAACGGTTAAACGAATGTTTCAATGACTTGCTTATAAAGTCAGTCAATTGTCGCCGCCTACTGAAATAATTCATGTTTTTGACTCATTGTAAAGACGTGGTCAGAGATATTTAAGTACTTTACTACTATACGTAAGTATTATTTTGGCCAATCTGTACTTAAGACTGAACACTTTTAAGGTAAAAGTGTATTTTTTGCACCACTAATCAATGTTTTAAAATAGTTAAATGAATGATTCAATGACTGGCTCATGATGAGAGTCACTTTTTGCATCCTACCGGAATAATGAATGTTTTTAAGGCAATAAAAGTCATGTAGCACATAGTTTTCTTAAAATAAGAGATTTTATTGCTTCGGTATTTTGGCTCTTTTTGGAGCTTGACAACCATAGCACAATGAACTATAATTTAACTGATACTAACTATCTAACATTGCGAAAAGACAGTAGTAATATTTAAAATAGGCATACAACAATATGAAAAAATAAAACAACAAAAAAAGAGGGAAGGATCCTGGGCACAAAAAAGTGTGAATGACATACAAAGCAGCAGATGTGAGTGTGACATTTATTGGTTCAAATTTTGTGTCAGAGAAACACTTCATGTCTGAAGTGCTGGAAGAAATCATATCTGATACCCATATAGCAAGCAGCTGAATAAAATGCATTCTAAAAAGTCGGTTAAACCCAGAGAAATCAAACCAAAACACACACAAACAAATGTGAATATTCTTGTTTTTCAGTCCTTTCAGCCAGATTCCGCCATATAGCTTCTGGTGTAATATCTTATCAAAGGGACATCGCCGTTGTCTGCTTCATCCTTCATGATAGCAAAAGCAGCGCATCTGTCCGTAATTCATGCCACAGAACGTTCTCTGTCAGAACTGAGGCCAGAATCTTCTCGTCACTAATATCACATGACGTCAGATGCAGTGGGGAATCCAGAGTCTTTGTGAAACTCAAGAGATGAGCCAAAGGAACATTCTTCATGGTGATTGGTCATTTTTCAGGGGGTAGTGAGTGTGGATTTGATTAGCAGTCCCACTTGTTTCCACCACTAACTACAATTATGACTGACTATTGTAAAAACTGTGCAACCAACCTTAGATGTTTTATTATAGTGTTTGCAAAACAGCACTGTACTGATATTCCTCAAACACTGTTACCAAGGTGTTATCATAATCAACACAATCTAAAACCATTAAAAATGACTTCAAACAAAACAAACATTGACTGAAATAAAATAACAAACTGTAAACCTCTATTTTAGCTAGTTGCCAAAGCAACACTTCTAATTTTAATTTAGTTTAACTTATTAAATGTTAACATTATGTATTGAAATAACTTAACTTAAAAATGTAATTAAAATGACAAAAACAAACAAATTACCAAAGGTTTAACTAAAATTAAAATGAAAACACACACACACACACACGTTTGTTTTTGTGAAAAGTGGGGACATCCCATAGACGTAATGGTTTTTATACTGTACAAACTGTATGTGTTATTGTCCTACACCAACCCTAAACCTAAACCTACCCCTTACAGGAGACTGTCTGCTATTTCAGATTTTCAGTACATTCTGTGTGATTTATAAGCTTTTGAAAAGTGGGGACATGGGGTAATGTCCTGAAAAGTCACCTTCTCCTTGTAATACCTGTCATACCCTTGTCATTATACAAATTTATGTCCTCATTTGTCACACACACACACACACACACGCACACACACACACACACACACACACACACACACACACACACACACACACAAACATGATATTTCAATGGTACTAAAATAACACTGGTTTTAAACCCTTTAATCCTAAGCATTATTTGCATTACAATGAATTCAAAAGTAATAAAAAATTAATAATTAAAGTTTAAAATGACAATTACAATGTTGTTTAATGTTTAGCAATGTTATGTTTGCATACTGAATTATGATTAGTCTTCTTTTACAAGTATGTACATAATGAATTAAAAGTAATTAGCTGTAAAAGTGACAAAACTGGAGGAATGGCAATACAAAAAAATAATAATATTTATTGTAAGGTGTCCTTGTTACAGTGTAATTAATTATATACTGTGTTTGGCTTAAGGTTCCCATTCAGTCGGTCACGTTCGACGTACGTCGGACTGACCGACGAATAGGAATCTCGCTAGAGAGGCCAATCTACTTCGAGTGTAACTAAAACGAGCCAATGCACATTGGCATGCAATCATATGCAGCTGCTGCTCACCTCGCAGCGCGGGTATATAATGAGCAGCAGGTGCGTTGCATCTTTAGCTTTTCGCTTCGGAGCCGAACAGAGTTCTCTGCTGGAAGTTATAATGGAAAGGAGTCTCTGCAGGACGATCTCTTGGTCTGAAGAGTGCGGGCGTACAGCACAGCAGTGGGGTCGATTCTCTCCAGCTTTCCCTTTGTCTTCTCTCTTTTTCTTTGCCTTTTTTTTTTGAGCAGAAAGAGCTGTAAGAGCCGTTCTCACGGCTGTCCTATCCTTCGGCGCTCCTCCCGATGACCAGATGTCGATAGCTGTATCGGAGGGTGAGTCAGACCTTTCTGGAGATGACGCGTCGGCGCAGTTGCCTCCTTCGGGTACGGTAGCTGTGCCCGATACAGAGCCGGAAATGATGGCTATGCTTTCCCGGGCCGCCAACAGGGTCGGGCTCGTGTGGAATCCTCCACCGTGTCCCGAGCCCTCAAGGCTGGACGATTGGTTTCTCGGGGTGGCACGAGCTGGTTCTCAGCCACCCACCCCGGTTCCTTTCTTCCCGGAGGTGCATGAAGAGCTCACTGGTACGTGGAAGGCACCTTTTACTGCCCGAAACCGTGCCGGTGGGCCCTCCTCCCTCACCACCCTTGATGGCAGTGTGTCTAAAGGTTACACGCGCATCCCCCTTGTGGAGCGGGCCGTTGCTATGCAGCTGTGCCCTAACTCCACTTGGCGGGGGGAGCCGTCTCTCCCTTCCCGGGCCTGTAAGCACTCGTCGGACCTTACCGGCAAGGCTTACCAGGCCTGTGGGGAAGCCGCTTCCACCTTACACGCTATGGCGTTGTTGCAGGTCCATCAGGCCAAGTCCACTTTGGTGGTCCAGGAACGCCATCTCTGGCTGTGTCTGGCCGACATGAGGGATACCGACAAAGTCAGGTTCCTTAATTCTCCCGTGTCCCAGACCGACCTCTTCGGCGACGCGGTCGAGAACTTCGCCCAGCAGTTCTCGGCTGTACAGAAGCAGTCTGAGGCAATCAGTCACATCCTGCCACGGCGGTCCACTGTTGCATCCACCCCGCCGCCGGCAGCACCTCAGCCTGCTCGTCGCCGAGGGCGACCCCCTACGGCTGCCCCGCTCCGCGCGCAGCAACAGCCTCCACCCAAGCGGCGTCGCGGAGCCAGTCGTGGCGGGGTCCCCAGCCCGTCAGGCCCCGTCAAGAGGCGGCAAAGCCAAACAAGAGGCCCAGGACGGGCGACCGGAGATGGTTGGGACTGCTCTTCAGGAGGTGGTGACTGCACCGCTCCTTCCCCGGAGGAGGGCCGGGTGGTAAATCCTTTGTTTCCTTTTCTTTCTGTTCCGCCGCTGGCCCAACGGTCAGCGGTACCCAAATTTTCAATAAAGAGCAGTTTCCATCATCTCCGGGTCGAAGAGGGCTCGGAGAGTAGTGGGAGGAGTAAAACCTCTCCACTCTCATCCACCTCTTCTGTCGCCAGCGGACAGCAGCGCAGTTCGAGAAGGTCACCCAAGCCTCTCCTGCACCCCTGTCCGACCGTGGAACCAGGTAAGTGTTGCGCAGCACTCAGACCCCGCCACGGGCCGCCTCCCAAAGAGAGCCCCGAGCCGCGTCCCTGTGTTCCACCTCGCTGCCCCACTGCGGGTACGCCTACGGTCCCCTTGGTCCCGCTTGCGCGGTCTCTGCGAGCCTGGTTAGCGCTCCCCAGTCCGTCTCGTTGGCTCATTCGGACCATCAGGCTCGGCTATGCGATTCAGTTCGCCCGGCGTCCCCCCAAGTTCAGAGGTGTCCACTTCACTTCAGTGAAAGCGGTCGATGCCCATGTCTTGCGTGCGGAGATCGTAGTCCTACTGGCGAAGGGCAGCGATAGAGCCGGTCCCTCCAGCCGATATGGGGTCGGGGTTTTACAGCCCTTACTTCATTGTACCCAAGAAGAGCGGTGGGTTACGACCGATCTTGGACCTGCGAGCTTTGAATCGGAGTCTTCACAAGCTACCGTTCAAAATGCTCACGCAGAAACACATTTTCGAGTGCATCCGTCCCCGAGATTGGTTTGCAGCGATCGACCTGAAGGACGCGTACTTTCATGTCTCGATACTTCCTCGACACAGGCCGTTTCTGCGCTTTGCGTTCGAGGGTCGAGCATATCAGTACAAGGCCCTGCCCTTCGGGCTGGCCCTGTCTCCCCGCGTCTTCACGAAAGTCATGGAGGGAGCCCTTGTTCCCATGAGAGAACAGGGTGTTCGCATCCTCAACTATCTCGACGACTGGCTCATTCTTGCTCAGTCTCGGGAGCGGTTGTGCGAACACAGGGATTTGGTGCTTGGTCACCTCAGCCAGTTGGGCCTTCAGGTCAACTGGGAAAAGAGCAAACTCGCCCCAGTGCAGAGGATCTCTTTTCTCGGTATGGAGTTGGATTCGGTTGAGCAGTCAGCACGCCTCACAGAGGAACGTGCTCAGTCAGTGTTGAACTGCCTGAATGCATTCAGAGGCAGGATAGCGGTCCCACTGAAACTTTTTCAGAGGCTCCTGGGGCATATGGCAGCCGCAGCCGCAGTAACCCAGCTCGGTTTGCTTCATATGAGACCGCTTCAGCACTGGCTTCACGGCCGAGTCCCGAGATGGCCGTGGCAACGCGGCACGTACCGAGTGGCAATCACTCTGGAATGCCGCCAAGCCTTCAGCCCGTGGTCAGACCCCTTGTTTCTTCGGGCAGGAGTGCCCCTAGAGCAGGTGTCCCGGCATGCCGTGGTCTTCACGGATGCCTCTGCCACCGGCTGGGGTGCCACGTACAACGGGCATGCAGTGTCAGGGGTGTGGACGGGCCCCCAACTGCATTGGCATGTCAACTGCCTCGAGTTGCTAGCAGTACACCTTGCCCTGAGCCGCCTGAAGGGGCAGTTACGGGGCAAACATGTGCTGGTCCGGACGGACAACACTGCGACCGTTGCGTACATCAACCATCAAGGAGGTCTGCGCTCCCGTCGCATGTCGCAACTCGCCCGCCATCTCCTCCTCTGGAGTCAGAAGCATCTGAGGTCGCTTCGCGCCATTCATGTCCCTGGTGTGCTCAACCGTGCGGCCGACGAGCTCTCACGAGCTGCGCTGCCAGGAGAGTGGCGACTCCACCCCCAGGTGGTCCAGCTGATTTGGGGAGAGTTCGGCGAAGCTCAGGTAGACCTGTTTGCCTCGCCAGAAACCTCTCACTGCCAGTTGTTCTATTCCCTGTCCGGGGGGACACTCGGTACAGATGCACTGGCACACAGCTGGCCCCGGGCCTTCGCAAATATGCGTTTCCCCCAGTGAGCCTACTTGCACAGACCTTGTGCAAAGTCAGGGAGGACGAGGAGCAGGTCCTGCTAGTTGCGCCCTATTGGCCCAACCGGACCTGGTTCCCGGAACTCACGCTCCTCGCGACAGCCCCTCCTTGGCGAATTCCTCTGAGGAAGGATCTGCTTTCTCAGAGACGGGGCACCCTTTGGCACCCGCGTCCAGACCTCTGGAAACTCCATGTCTGGTCCCTGGACGGGACGCGGAGGTTCTAGGTGACTTACCCCCTGAGGTACTTAACACCATCGCTTAGGCACGTGCACCGTCTACGAGACGTGCTTACGCCTTGAAGTGGAACCTGTTCGTCGAGTGGTGTGCTTCTCGCCGAGAAGACCCCCGAAGATGTTCGATCGGTGTCGTGCTTTCCTTCTTGCAGCAAGGGTTGGAGCGTAGGCTGTCTCCCTCCACCCTCAAAGTTCATGCTGCGGCTATTTCCGCATGCCACGACCCCATCGATGGTAAGTCTGTGGGTAAGCACGACCTGGTCATCAGGTTCCTTAGGGGGGCGAGACGGTTAAATCCTCCTCGACCTCCCTCCATACCCTCTTGGGACCTTGCTCTGGTGCGTCGAGCACTCCAGATTGCTCCCTTCGAGCCTTTGCAGTCAGCAGACTTAAAGATTCTGTCTATGAAGACTTTGTTGCTGGTTGCATTGGCCTCCATCAAGAGGGTAGGGGACCTGCAGGCATTTTCGGTCGACGAATCGTGCCTAGAGTTCGGGCCGGGTGACGACCACGTGGTACTGAGACCCCGGCCTGGCTATGTGCCCAAGGTTCCTACCACTCCCTTCAGGGATCAGGTAGTGAGCCTGCAAGCGCTGCCCCCGGAGGAGGCAGACCCAGCCCTGGCTTTGCTCTGTCCAGTTCGTGCCTTGCGACTGTACATAGACAGAACTCGAAGCCTCAGGACCTCAGACCAGCTCTTTGTCTGTTACGGAGGCCAGCAGAAGGGAAAGGCGGTCTCCAAGCAGAGGATGGCCCACTGGATAGTGGACGCCATCGCCTTGGCTTACCAAGCACAAGGCGTGCCCTGCCCGCTTAGGTTGCATGCCCACTCTACGAGAGGCGTGGCATCCTCCTGGGCGCTGGCTCGTGGCGCCTCGCTGACAGATATTTGTAGAGCTGCGGGCTGGGCGACACCTAACACGTTCGCTAGGTTCTATAGCCTTCGTGTCGAGCCGGTCTCCTCCCGTGTTCTCACCGCAGGTCAGAGGCACGGAGAGGTCCCGGCTTAGTGTCGGCTTGCTGCGTTACATACGCTTATTGCTCCAGAGAGTCCCTACAAGGCAGACCCTGTTGAGTCCTCCGATCACCCTTCGGCAGCCAGATGTGGTGGAGCGTCTGGCGCCAGGCCTTTACTCCGTTGTATCCTTGAGAACCGGATTAGGCTAGGTTCCGTATGTGTGACCCTACGGGGATCCCATATGGGGTATTCCACGGGTTGCTCCTCTTTCCCTCTGGGAGAACCCACCTCTCGTCAGGTTTGGAGTCACCCCAGTACTTCCATATGCAGTACAGCCCTGTTATTCAAAAGTCTCACTGTATGGGTTTTGGGAACAGCAGTGATCGACACTCTCTGTGTTGGCCCTGTCCCACCGTCCTTAGGCAAGGGGGTACAGGTGGCTGGCTACAGAGCGCTGGAAGGGGCAGCTCCTGTGGCGCTTTGGTAGGATTCTATTTGTCGGTCAGTCCGGCGTCGTCGAACGTGACCGACTGGATGGGAACGTCTCGGTTACATAGGTAACCCTCGTTCCCTGAAGGAGGGAACGGAGACGTACGTCCCGTCGCCACAGTCGCTGGACCCCGCTGATGCTGCCGCCTTACCTGTTCGGCTCCTCAGTGATAACCTAAAGATGCAACGCACCTGCTGCTCATTATATACCCGCGCTGCGAGGTGAGCAGCAGCTGCATATGATTGCATGCCAATGTGCATTGGCTCGTTTTAGTTACACTCGAAGTAGATTGGCCTCTCTAGCGAGATTCCTATTCGTCGGTCAGTCCGACGTACGTCTCCGTTCCCTCCTTCAGGGAACGAGGGTTACCTATGTAACCGAGACGTTACTTGCATGTAATTATGTATGATTTATTGTTATTATAATTGTAAGTACATGTAACGTGTAACAAGGACACCTTAAAATAAAGTGTTACCATAAATAAATAAATAAATACATAAGTGCTTGCTTCTGCAGATGGATCTGGAGTGGGAAGGGGTGAATGAAATGTGGGTACAGGTTTAGAAATGAGAGGGAGCAGAAGTGGGGACCTGGTGAATCAAGAACCGTTTCGAGAAGAAAATGGTGAGATATGTAAGGATCCACCCGCTAGTCCAAACAACGGAATCCAGCGGCCTGGTCGAAGGTTTAATGCATGTTCGGTCTTTTACTTGCACTTCTGAATTTATCAGGATTTAGTTTCAATTTTGATCTAGCTCCAATTCTGATCTGACTCCAATTCCATGTGATCATTAAATTTAGACTAATTAAAAACTGATCACAAATATCGCTTATATATTAATTTAGATATTTGATTATCCTCGACATCCCATATTTTCAATTATCCGTTCACTGGGGACCTAATGTCTCTTTTGAGCCTACAGCGTCGGCCGAAGGCGCCGGTCTCACGATCACAAACTCGCCAGTCCAATGTTAGTCAGAGGATGTAGGTAGACTAATACCTAGTTATCTGCCGCCAACTGCTTGCTTATGACAAAAAGTGTAGTTTACTTAGTCTTTTCCCGTACAACTTGCTAGCACCAGTGATAGACAGAAATCTGAGGTCTCCGATGATGTGCCTACTGCTCCGTTCATTCATGAGCCTTCAGTTTGACTGATCCTGGCCGTAGATTTGCGGTAACAAAAGCCTCCTCACAGTCTAACAGTCATAATGATTTCAGGACAGTTCAGAATAAATAAAATATAACAATTTATTATTAGTCAGGTAAACGTGTCGTGCCAATTACATAAAACAATAAGAAGCCAATTCAAAAATAAGAAAATACATAACATCAGTTGTTCAAAGATGAATCTATGAGTAAAACCTGAATTTAAGAAGAAAATACATAGTATGGAACATATTAAATACCCTCCACACTACGGGCTGATCTGGCTGCAGAATCGCGCTGACTGATTTGCAACTTTCCCTTAAATACTACTTGAACAAAAGGCCCATAAACATTTATTCTCTGCCCCAAAACAGATTAGATCTGTGTATGGGGGATGAGAAACCTCAGTAGGAGCTGTTCTCGTGCCCCAAATGGTCACACCTGTAGAGCAATGAGGAGACCGCCCACAACAGAAGCACAGAGTTAACTGAAGTTTCCAATATTTCCCATAATATAAATGACTGCTGTGAAATTGAGACCATTTTACCAATCACACAGAGACCTTTAAAATGATACCAAACATGAAAGGGTTAAGATCATTAATTCTTAAGATATAGTAAATATTTATGTAAGAGTAGCAACTTGAGTTCAGTGACCACTACCATGAGTCCAGGGGAAGGATGGGTGAGTGGACCAATGATCAAATGGTCTTTCTCTCAGATCTTCTTGTCTGATTAGAGAGTTTATTGTCTTGCGGCATGACATTTGCATTGTAAGGGTTTCTGGGTGTTTGGCTTCACAAAGAGATCAAAGGCTGATTGAAGAGTTTGTTTTGTGGCCTGACATTTGCATTGTAAGGGTTCCTAAGTTTTGGCTTCACGAGGAGTTATTTTCATAAAGGAAATAATTTCACTCCCTACAGATATGTAGCCTTCAAGGGATTTACATCATTGTTTACTCACATCATGTCATTTGAAAGCTGTACGACTGACTTTCTCCTGTAGAAAACTGAAGCAGATGTCCAGCAGAATGCTTTGAGCTGCTCTTTTCCATGTAATAAAAGTGAACGTGACCTGCAGCTGCCGAGCTTCAGATGATCCACTGAAACTGTACGATGACTTGATATGAGGAACAGACTGAAAGCTGTGGTTCACTGAAAATCTGCCCTTTCACATTCAAAGTAGCACATGACAATTGCATGACATCAGAGCTGACATCAAACACCACTGGGTGTTGCATGACAGTTAGGGGCGTAAATCAGATGGTTCATCACGAAACGATATATCGATTCTCATACCCAGCGATACGATATTTGCCGATACCTCAAAAAATTCTGTTATTACATTGTGTTATTACACAAATACATAAATGCAAAAACAATAAAATAAAATAAAGTGTTACCAAATTTAAAAAGTAACAGTAATGTAATTGTCACGAATCTGGTCTGTACTTCCATTCATTCACCACCAGAGGTCACCCGTTCACCACATTGACTCTCACACCATACATAACACTGGACTTCATTTCCCATCATTCATTGCACTGATTGCACACACGGCTGATTGCACTAATCACACGCACACCTGATCACACAGCTCTCACTAATCACACACTCTATATAAACCCTGGACTTTGTTTCCCTCACTGCCGAGTATTGTATGTGTTTACCGCTCCCCTAGCCGTAGCAACTCTACAGAGCCCCTGATAGTGTTTGTGTTTACAGCTCCCCTAGCCGTAGCAACACTACAGAGCCACTGATAGTTTTCCTAGTTTTCCCCTGCCTGTTTTGGATTGTGTTTTCCCCTGCCTGTTTTGCATTGTGTTTCCCCTGCCTGTTTTGGATTGTGTTTCCCCTGCCTGTTTTGGATTGTGTTTTCCCCTGCCTGGCTTTTGCTTTATTTTCAGATACCTCTCTCGTCAAGCCCCTTCGAATACTGATCGCCGTCGACCGACCTTTGCTTGCCCTAGGATTACTCTTTGTCTTGTCCCTGCCATACCTGTTTGCCATTGCTCGACCCTGCCTGTATTTATGACCATGCCTGTAAATAAAAGCTTGCACTTGGATCCGCACGTCTTGTCAGCCCCGTTACAGTAATGACCACACTTAGGATTAACACAAGTCCACTGTAAAAACAAAAAAACAAAACAAAAAAAACAGCTAAAACCTGCCTAAGATTGGTTTGCGTACATTGGTTTTCTTTGTTTCAGCTGAAAAGTTCCAAGGACAACATCTGAAACATTCAAAACAGACCAATCTGACTAATTCGGCCAGGTTGGGAAAGCAGATAACCAGCTAAACTGGTTTTAACAGCAGGGCAAACATTGATCAAGACTAACACACTAACACAGACACGTCATTTATCTCTTTGCCTAATAGTACCACATCCTTTCTTCACCAGCCATGAAATGACAAATACAGACGCAGCAATTACAGAATTTCGAGGATGTGAGAAGGCACTGTTAAGATACAGATGAAACGGACAGACATCTGTCTTTATAATGGAGAAAAAATCAATCCACAGCTCAAGGTTTTGCTTCGGTTTCTTATGATGTCCCACCATTGGAGAATTTATCAGTTAGACTCTTTTGTGCCTGCCAGGTCTTGAGTACTTCATGTAGCTGACTTTCATCTAATATTACAGCAAAACATTGACACCTTATCGCTTTATATTTCTTCCTGACGGTTTCTAGAGAAATCACTATATTGAATCCTGAATGATAAAACACTTATTTATGCAATGACAAATACCATCTTTCACATAAAAACTTAAAACATAAAAATCATGTCAAAATTTCCCTTATGTTGTGGAGAATAAATCATTGGGCGTCTTCAATTTTAATTTATAGATCCAGGAAAAATATTATTTATTTTCAAAGATTCAGACTGGGTGATTCAAAGTTCTACCTATATATGTCAATTTATGTTGGATCTTGAGTCTCTAAAGCATATTTTTTCACATTAAGGGAGAAAATGTAAAATTTTCAGTCTTTAGCTCAAATGGAGTAGTAAGGCTAGTGTTTTGAATAATATATTTCATATTTTACAGCAGTTGCTTGGCACCCATATATCCCATTCATCCCAAAATTACACAAAATGTAATTAGCCACAGACCCTTCATGCATGCAACATTTAGTAAGTTTTCAGCACAGACAAATATTTGTTCAAATGAGGAAAAATAATAAAGCAGTAGAAAATAGCTTGTGCTAGATTGCTAAATAAAGCAAAAGATCACACTTAGACTAGACATGTCTTAGATATGTTTAATGCCCTCAGCAGAACACAAGGAGTCTAACAGCATCATTACATAATGGAATTACATCCACTTATGTCTTTACAACTGTATCCGGCGAGTGAGTGAAATGAAAAGAATTGTTCTTTCCTGGAAACTCCTTAAACTTGGAAAACACATCTAGTGGCACTTCATCCGCTGACAGAGAAATAAATATACAGGGAGAGCAATGAGCGGAAACCTGGGAATCGAATCAATCTAAACTGAAGCAATACGCACTCAGTAAACTCAATAAACTGTCCTTATCCGTTGTCTGCATCTAGTTGGTATGTGTTTGTTGCTAATCTGAATTCATATTTGTTAAAGTTGGCTGCTGAATCACACATGGCAACGCAACAGTCTTGCACTTGAAAACATTTGGATGTCTCTGGCTGCCTGCAAAAGGGACTTGTGTTTGTTTTTGCTTGGCCCAGGAACAAGCTAAAGGAGGGAGACTGTTGTTTATATGACGACTGTCTTTTGTGTCTTTTTCTTTCATTACATCACTGATGAAGCATCCTGCTCAAAGTGCAAACTTTCTAATAAGGTGTTATGTGTAGGTGAGTTATTCTCACCAGGTGGCAGATGAAAGGAAATAAATGGTAATTATTTCATTATTATTTTAAATCAGCTTCAAAAGGCACTCAGAAGTGTATGCAGATGAATGTGTGTTTTTGCAGCAACAAAATGATTGGAGAGGTCCTGTATACACCACCAGAGGTTGAGTTACAATATGGCTTTCTGATGAAACATTATGAGGTCAAATTTGGGATTTTTCAATGATTTCAGCGAGGTTACATTGTTACGCCAGTAGTGAGTGCAATGGTGACAGATGACTGGTTTTACAAGTGAATCCTTGATTCATTCATGCAAATGATTTGAGTAAAAAAATAATCATTTATAAACGAAGCAAGTGATTAATGAATCATTGAATCATTCAAGTCAAGTCACCTTTATTTATATAGCGCTTTTAACAATACAGATTATGTCAAAGCACTTAACAGTATCAAATTGGAGGATAGAGTGTCAGTAATGTATAATGATAAGATTAAACACTCAATTTTCAGTTAAAGGCATTTCATTATTGAATTCAGAGATGTCATTGTCTAGCTCAGTTTAGTTTAAATAGTATCTGTGCAATCAAATCGGCGATAATCGCTAGAAATTAAGTGTCCCCAACTGAGCAAGCCAGAGGTGACAGCGGCAAGGAACCAAAACTCCCTCTGTGACAGAATGGCGAAAAAAACCTTGGGAGAAACCAGGCTCAGTCGGGGGGCCAGTTCTCCTCTGACCAGACGAAACCCGCAGTTCAAAAGTTTATATTTCTATTTTAATTTTGTTGCAATTTCTAACAATAGTAGTATTATGTAGTTAGGTATTTTATTATATTTTTAGTTATTTTGTTATATTTTTTAGTTTTATTGTATTTTAATCGAGGTCTTCACTGGGGATATGTCTCTGGGGCTCATCTGGGTGTCCTGGTCTCCGCTGATGATCAGGGATGTAGACATCATCTCTTGGTGCTGATCAACCATCTGATCGGATACGGACTGAGAAACAGAATAGGAAAGAAACAGACAAATATTAGCGTAGATGCGTTTCTACTTGTAACAAGTACATCGTGTGTTATGGGGAGTGTTCCCGGTTCCGGTTGATCTAATTAATGCAGCCTAACAATCCTTTAACGGATTTGAATAATAGAAGTGTATTAGTGTGTTATGTGTAAGCCAGGCTAAAGAGATGGGTCTTTAATCTAGATTTAAACTGACAGAGTGTCTGCCTCCCGAACAGTGTTTGGTAGATTGTTCCAGAGTTTGGGTGCTAAATAGGAAAAGGATCTGCCGCCCGCAGTCGATTTTGATATTCTAGCCTAGGTATCATCAAACGGCCAGAGTTTTGAGAACGCAGTGGACGTGGAGGACTATATTGTGATAAGAGCTCGCTCAAGTACTGAGGAGCTAAACCATTCAGGGCTTTATAAGTAATTAACAAGATTTTAAAATCTATCCGATGTTTGATAGGGAGCCAGTGCAGTGTTGACAGAACTGTAGTTTGTTGATCAAGCGTGCAGAACAACTACCCAATAAAGCATTACAATAGTCTAACCTTGAGGTCATAAACGCATGAATTAACATTTCTGCATTTGACGTCGAGAGCATAGGTCGCAATTTACATATGCTTTTGAGATGAAAAAACGCAGTTTTACAGATGCTAGAAACATGGCTTTCAAATGAAAGATTGCTATCGAACAGCACACCTAGGTTCCTGACTGGTGAAGAAGAATTGACAGAGCAGCCATCAAGTGTTAGATAATGTTCTAGGTTAATACATGTGGGGTTTTTAGGTCCGATAATTAACACCTCTGTTTTTTCAGAATTTAGCAGTAAAAAATTACTCGTCATCCAGTTTTTTATATCGACTATGCATTCCGTTAGTTTCTCAATTTGGTGTCTTTCACCAGGCCGCGAAGAAATATAGAGCTGAGTATCATCAGCATAACAGTGAAAGCTAACACCATGTCTCCTGATAATATCTCCCAAGGGTAACATGTAAAGCGTAAAAAAAAATGGCCCTAGTACTGAGCCTTGAGGTACTCCATACTGCACTTGTGATCGATATGATACCTCTTCATTCACTGCTACAAACTGATGGCGGTCAGATAAGTACGATTTGAACCATGCTAAGGCGCTTCCACTAATGCCAACAAGGTTTTGTAGACTATTCAAAAGAATGTTGTGGTCGATAGTGTCGAACGCAGCGCTAAGATCCAGTAGAACTAATAAAGAGATACAACCATGATCAGATGATAGAAGCAGGTCATTTGTAACTCTAATGAGAGCAGTCTCAGTACTATGATATGATCTAAATCCTGACTGGAATTCCTCACAGTGTCAGGGTTCGGCCCTGACACTCTGTTTGCCTTGTGTGTGTTGTCTTGTGTTAGCACATGGCTTTGTTTTTGTCGGCCATGTGCTTCTCTAGCTCCTCCTCCTTGTTTCATCTTTACCACACCTTCTTGTTAGCCCTTGTTGAGTCCTTATTAGTGTATTGCTTTCACCTGTTCCTCGTGTGTTTTCCTCCCTATTTATAGGGCCCCTTGCCCTATTGTCTTTGCTGGTTCGTTGTCATTCTCACCCCCTCTATCACTGTCTTTGTCTCTGCCTGTGGATGTGGCTGAGTACGTGTTTCTGTCGCCTTGTCTGGTTGGTCTTGTGTTCTCGTCTTGTTTAGTCCTTTGTGGTTTAATGTTCTTGTCTTGCTCCTTGTTTTGCATTTTTGTTTGTCTTTGCTTTTATTTTAATAATTTCAGTTCTTCTTGTCTTGATCTTGTTTTGTATTTGTTTGCTATATTTTAAGTTAGTTGTCTTGGTTAAATGAGTAATGATTTCTTATGTTACCCTCCTTTTTATTAGTTATTTTGCTTTATTTATCCCCTGCCTGCTTTGGAGTAATTTGTGTGCCTGTGGAGCCTTGTCTTGTCTCTTGTGTTAGAGGTCCTGTCCTGACCTGTTCCTGTGAGTCCTGCCACTGGTTCTCCATGCCTGGCACTTGGTCTGCTTCGGAGTCGGCAGTCAACAAGTATCTGCGCTCCGCTCTATGGTGCCTTGTTTGGTCCTCTCTATCTGCCTGGTCTTGCTGCTCCTTTTGCTGCCATTGTAATCTGCCAGTTGCTGTCCGAGACTGTTCCAGTGGTCCTCCCCAGCTGTCTCTTTGTTTATTGTGTTTTTGATGTTGTTACATGTGCACGTCACTACCCTCCTGTATCAGTCTGTTTTGTTAATAAACCTTTGTCATTCATTCTGCTATTGGGTCCTCCTTCCAGATCCCTGACACACAGATATCATTTTTCTCTAGGAAGGAATATAATTGTGAGGATACTACCTTTTCTAGAATCTTTGACAGAAAAGGGAGATTTGAGATCGGTCTGTAATTAACTAGATCTTTGGGGTCAAGTTGTGGTTTTTTAATGAGAGGCTTAATAAAAGCCAAATTGAAGGTTTTGGGGACATATCCTAATGACAATGATGAATTAATAATAGCCAAAAGAGGATCTATGACTTCTGGAAGCAGCTCTTTTAGTAGTTTAGATGGAATCAGGTCTAATATACATGTTGTTGGTTTAGATGATTTAACAAGTTTATACAATTCTTCCTCTCCTACAGTAGAGAATGAATGGAATTGTTCCTCAGGGGATCTATAGTGCGCTATCTGATGCGATACTGTAGCTGATGGCTGCAAGGATACAATTTTATCTCTGATAGTATCGATCTTGGAAGTGAAGTAGTTCATAAAGTCATTACTGCTATGCTCTTGGGAAATGCCAACACCTGTTGATGCTTTATTTTTCGTTAATTTAGTCACTGTATTGAATAAATACCGAGGGTTATGTTTGTTTTCTTCTAGAAGAGACATAAAGTAATCAGATCTAGCAGTTTTTAATGCTTTTCTGTAGGATAGGGTACTTTCCCGCCAAGCTAAACGAAATACCTCTAATTTAGTTTTCCTCCAGCTGCGCTCCATTTTCCGGGCTGCTCTCTTTAGGGCGCGAGTGTGCTCATTATACCACGGTGTTGGACTCTTATCCTTAATCTTCCTTAAGCGTAAAGGAGCAACCGCATCTAAAGTGCTAGAAAAGAGAGAGTCCATAGTTCCTGTTACATCATCAAGTTGTTCTGAGCTATTGGATATGCTGAGGAAATCCTCAGATAAGATATCCTGAGATAAGTCAGGAAGATTATTTATAAAGCAGTCTTTTGTGGTAGAGGTAATGGTTCTACCATATTTGTAACAAGGAGTTGGCTTTACAGCTTTAGCTATATGGAATATACAGGAGACTAGATAATGATCTGAGATATCATCGCTCTGCTGCCAAATTTCAATGCCACTGACATCAATTCCATGTGACAGTATTAAATCTACAATATAATTTCGACAATGAGTAGGTCCTGACACGTGTTGTTTAACACCAATAGAGTTTAGAATGTCTATAAATGCTGATCCCAACGAATCTTTTTCATTATCAACATGGATATTAAAATCACCAACGATTAGGACTTTATCTGCAGTCAGCACTAACTCTGATAGAAGATCAGAAAATACTTTAATAAAGTCTGTATGGTGCCCTGGTGGCCTGTATACAGTAGCCAGTACAAACATCACAGGGGATTTATCATTAATACTTGTTTCTTTGGATAACGTTATATGAAGCACCATTACTTCGAACAAATTATACTTGAAACCCGACCTCTGAGAGATACTGAAAATATTGCTATAAATTGTAGCAACACCTCCCCCTTTACCTTTTGGACGCGGTTCATGTTTGTAACAGTAATCTTGGGATGTAGACTCGTTTAAAGCAATGTAATCATCTTGCTTTAGCCAGGTTTCTATCAAACAAAGCACATCTAGTTTATGGTCAGTGAACATATCATTTACAAAAAGTGCTTTTGTAGAAAGGGATCTAATATTCAATAAGCCAAGCTTTATCATGTGTTTATCTGTATTATATCAGTTTTTTATTTGTTGAACATCAATTAAATTGTTACTATTAGTTTGGTTTGGATGTTTTCTGTATTTTCTAGTTCGGGGAACAGATACAGTCTCTATAGAGTGATATCTAGGCGAAAGAATCTCTATGTGCTGAGAATTAACTGACTTCTGTGACATGAGGCGGCTAGCAGGCGGTCAGTTTAGCCAGTCTGTCTGCTTCCTGACCTGGGCCCCAGTTAGTCAGGTACAAACTCTAAGACTATGTGCCATATTTCTAGAGAGAAGAGCGGCACCACCCCAGGAGGAATGAACACCATCTCTTTTCAACAGGTCAGGTCTGCCCCAAAAATTCTTCCAATTGTCTATGAAGCCTATATTATTTTGCAGGCACCACTTAGACATCCAGCCTTTAAGATACGACAGTCTGCTATGAATCTCATCGCCACGGTAAGCAGGGAGCGGACCAGAGCATATTACAGTGTCTGACATCGTACTTGCAAGTTCACACACCTCTTTAACATTATTTTTAGCGATCTCCGACTGGCGAAGTCGAACATCATTAGCGCCACTCAACTGATTTGCAAAAAACACATTTAATTTCATTCAACAAAACAAATGACTTTATGAATGAGTCAGGAACAAAACAAGTGACTTGACGATTGAGTCATTTAAGAACAGTATAAGTGACTATAAATGAGTCACTGAATTCTTCACTTCATTGATTTGTTCATAAACACTGAATCATTTAGGAATGAAACAAGTAACTTTAAGAATGAGTCAATGAATACTTCACTCAACTGATTTGTTCATAAACACTGATTCGTTTAGGAACAAAAAGACACCGAGTGACTTTTGAATCATGCACTCAGCTGATTTGTTCAAAAACACTGATTAATTTAGGAAAAAAATAAGTGAATTTATGAGTGAGCCATTGAATCATTTATTTAACAGACTCATTCAGGATGGGAACAACACTACTGTGACGAGCAACAATCCTGCTGTGGCTTAGTTTGGAGCTATTTCTGCTGGCTGACCAAAAACAAAGTAAAGTACTAAAGTCTTGTATTACAGTTTTTCTCGATTGCTAACACACAATTCATGAAACAATTCACCATTTTCTCACAACTATAAACACAATCTCAAAATTACACACCAACTTGTGCAAACTTCAAACTTCCAGGTCAAAATCAAATAGTTTAGTCAAAAACATATTCTCTTTTGTCAGACTCAAACCTTGGCCTCAGATGATACACAAAGCTGTCAAATACTCAGACTACATTCCTGTCTAGAGAACACTAGTGAGATCAATTCAAAACACTGTTACAAAAACCTCCTTTTGGGAAACAGGAATCCTTTTGCTAGTCAATGTCTGTTACAGTATACAGCATAAATAAAGGGGTGCAGATACAGTAAAATTCAGCAATAAACTTTAAGAAAAGTTTACTTTCATTACACGACTGTAAAAATATCTTACAGTAGATGAAAAGCACTAGAAGAGAAAAGTTCAAAGACCAAACAACTAAATATACAGTAAACACACACTGGACTATACTGTCAGTTACTGTGAATGAATAAATAAATAAATAAATAAATTCATTCATTCATTCATTCAGCTTCCTCTGCCAAATTGCATTACAGTATTGGTAGTATCCTTATTTGTTATAGCGGTTTCTTAGTCTTCTGAAAAAAGACTTCTCTGCCTCCCCTGGACAGTCGTCTCTCAGTTCTGCACAAATAGAGTAGATGTAAGGACTACTTGGCTACAAATCATTTCAACAGTAATGAGTTTGAGGGTGTACAACATGTGCTACATTATTTACTGTACATAGAATAATGAAAGTTGTCTCATCTGAAGTACTGCTGCTATGTACTGTAATTATATTGTATGTGTCAGTAGTATTGAAACCTTGTAGATGAGCCTGTAGGCCATCTTCCCTCACGGTCAGTCCATGCAGAAGAATATAGTCAACTATAGTGCTTTGTATTTCATCAGGAAGAAACGACCTTTGACCTCATCCCCTTAATTTTTGCTTTTCGCCTCCTATTCCTCTTTGTCTCCCACTACCAGTATTCATTTTCCAAAACACATAATCACTTGTGCTCCTGTGCATATCATCCTGAGATTCTGACCTGTGTGTCATCAGTTTTGCTACTGAATGTTCACACATGGATAAACATTTGCTGTTTGTGTTCATTTTTTGATGCTTGAGTTAATTATATTATGTGTTTGTGTTTTCTAAATGAGAACATGGTTAAACCTGCGCAAAATGATGGTGTTTTTGTGTAGAGTTTTGCAGAAAACATTGAGCAAATTGGAACATGTGTGCAAACAGGTGAAATGTGTTAAAAGTTTTGAGAAACATGTCTTTGTTTTGAGAACTGTATGAATGGTTTGGAAAAATGGGCCAAATGAATCAGTTATAGTGTTAGCAATCGAGAAAAACTGTAAGGCAATATCGCACAAGCATGCCGTCTCTGTGTCGCTAGAAAAAAAATAACAGCCCAAGTCGTCATTGCTAAAAGGACAAGTAACTCTTCTTATATTCTGATTTGCATACAACACAATTTCTTAATGTTTTCAATGCACAATCAACGTGAACAAACTGGCATCTTTGTTTACTATTCAGTGGACTGTGGTTAATATCATGGTTTGTCCATAAGTCAGCTGATGGCCCAATGATGACTTTGACCTTTTCCTGTGTTTAATCAATCATCAAATGTATGTTCACATGATACGGATCACATCACCTGCAGAGAGTGCTGGATCCGTGTGCATGGTCATCTTTATCTAGAACATAAAAGAGGTGAGAAAAATATAGATACGGTTTTCATGAGCCATTTATTCAGCCCAGGCTGTTACTATGGCGCTAAAAGGATCATTATCAAGTAAGGGCTATTAATGTGTGTGTTACATTTACATGAGCTACTTTCCTCCTCGTGCTTATCTCTAATGAAGCTTACCCAGCGAGGTATGCCGTGTCTCTATAGTAACCTCCAGCAGCCCTTTCATGATAAAATCCCAGTGATAGTTTTGTTTTCCTCTTTTTATCAAAGGTCTGCGTGTGTCACTAAGAAGCAGAGGATTGATACAACAGTTGACGTCAAAGCTTTGCCTCCGAGTGAAGTTTGTTTATCGCAGTGTGAAATGCCCATGAGCGCAGTGTGTGTGTGAAGCTCAGGGAATGTTTTGTCTTTTTGAGATGGGCTCAAGATTACATGAGACAGTCGAGGCAGAGCTCTGGTATCAGAAATGCAGAGAAACATGAATGCACAGAATTCCAGATGAGTCTCCTTCAGTTCTCAGACACATGAATGCAGTTTTAGATGCTGATCTGAATTTACAAATGACATGTGAGATGCCTCACAGCTTATGTCACATTCAATACATGGTATAACCACTAATCACTTATAAATAAAATATTGAATATGTGTACATGTCTATCTAAGATGTAAATAAAATGTTATTGCTTTTTATTTAAAGAAAACTCATTTTTATAGTCATTAAAGGGATAGCTCACCCAAAAATGAAACTTACGGGTTTGGAACGACATGAGGGTGAGTAATTAATGACAGAATTTTCATTTTTGGGTGAACTGTCCCTTTAAATTAAAATGTTTCTAGAAAATTGTTCTAAAACCATCAACACAATTCCTGGTGCATGTGTTTTAAAGTAGTTTTAGACCAGTTGATGGAAACCAGTGTCAAAAAAAAAAAAAAAAAAAAAGAAGAAAAGAAACACAAATTTACCTAAAGTTTCACAATATTTACCTAGAGTAATTTTTGCTTATATGGTTGAATTTGATTACTGAATGTCAGCAGGAAAAACACTAATAAAATGGGATTACATACATAAAGGATTTTTGTGTTACATATTTGTAATAATTCAACATATATAATTATTGCTTGCTTTGAGTTTGCGTTAAACTGTTATTATTAGGTTTGAGGAATACTAGAACTACAGTAACATCATGTTCACACAGCACACACAACACAATGTGCTTCCAAATGAAGAGGCTTTAATTATCACTCCTTTCACAAATCACCTTTCACTTACACTGAAAAAGAACATGCAAGATATGGACTATGTAAAACATATCAGGAAGAACAGAGACTATTCTGGATTACGACTATGAGTCTATTTGTCACTTGTATACAAATAAATGTGAGTACAGCTGCAGAATCACACACATAAACACAGACAGCGGCATCCCTAAGTTTAATTAGCCCCAACAGCCAGAAGATCCAGAATCTGCATTTTTCTAACTAATGCCAAATAGATCCATATATGGCATCTGTAAAACCTCCTTTATTTAACACAAACCACTCTCCCCCAGCCATCCATGAGCTTGCTCAAACTAAATATTGAGATTTTCCACATAACTTCTAATGTTAAAATAAACTAATTTAAAAATGTAGAAAACTTTCATCTCAATAAGACAGATTAACATTATTAGGACCAGTTTATTTAATGTAAGATCACCCAAGAAATGCATTTCTTGTTGTTGTTTTTTTTTTTTACTAAACCACATGTCATTCCAGAATGTTCTGTGGATGGATGAAATGAAAAATATTAACCGAAGACTACAGTCGGCATGAGGTTCTTATTACTGTATGCAAATCATGATGGTGACAGTCTAATGGTTTGGTTTTGCTTTCTGGATCAGAAGAGCTCTATGACATTGATGAATTTTTGGTGGTTTTTTTGACAAACATGTATTTTTCAAAATAATATTACTGGGCAGAGAGTGTAAAAATGGGAGTTTCTCAGGAGAAATGCTGGATTATAGCTGTGATGGTTGTGATCGAAGCACCACAAAGGGAAGGAATTATTTCTGTTATTAGTTGCCCACCTTCACTTCTGTTGCTCTGTTGTTCAAGGACATTTGATTAAAGGGGTCATATGATGCTATTTTAAAGATCATTATACTATGGGGCCGTTGAATGCTTGAATCTGATTGGCTGACGAACGTTCTGAGGTGTGCAATTATTTTCAGGGAAACGCACGGCGAACGTAGTTCCAGGCAGCTCTTGACCGCATTACATGACCATATCACTTCGCCACATGATTTCTGTTATTTCAAAGCTCTTACAACAGCAAAATAACCAAGACCCACAACAACACTGGCCAAACAAATAAATATAGTAAACAATATGATAAAAACGACAGATCATGTCCATGTTTTTGCCACAAAATTACGCTTTATTATGTACACAGACCGCACACACATAACAGTTACAGTTTGCACACACTAGCATACATCACGCTAATGTTGTTAGCGCTACTCTGACGATTTTATCAGTAAACAACTTAAAAACTACATGACTTCTCACAAGCGAAGTAACAACAACGGCGCTGTTCCTGAACAAAAGGAACTAAGTTTCACTATAACTACAGACATTGCTGCCGAACACTATTGAGAGACGCACAGAGGTAATCTCTCTCTCTCTCATAACTTGGTTATTAACTGTATTAACTGCATCAGTCTGTTATCAACGGCTCAAGCCTCCGTTACTAAGTTTAAAATGAGGTTTTGGAATTAGCAATGGAGGCGTTGGATGAGATGCGGAAGAAATAACGGACGAATGCCTTGAAATGCGGTTACTGAAACCACGACTTCTTTCTTTGCGTGAACATTTGGGTGGCATTACACAAATATTTCCACATCGTGACGTAGACATGTGGGGCCGTGTTTTAATGAGGTGTTTTAGTCCGGTCTGGATCAGCCTTCCCTTTAAGACAGAATAAATCCTTTTGTGGGAGACTTTGAGATTTGTAACTCTGCAGATCTTATACATGCACAAACAGCTACATAACACACTAAAGAAAAGGAAAAATAGAAATCGTATCACATGACCCCTTTAAATTGAGCTATGTTTGATTTCACAAACATCAGCTCTCTTCTCAGTGAAAGCACTTTCATTAGAAAACATCATTCTGGCATTTTAGAGTTGCATATAACAGTTGCATAAAAGCAATATAAATATTTCTGATATATAGAGCAGCTGCACTGTTATGTTTGATATTGCTTAATTATCCTGCACCACTTAATATGGTCTCTTCTGCAACATAGTCAAATGTAACTTACCTTACTTCACTCAAATACAAGTTTTAGGGTTAAAAAAGTGTCATTATGTGTGCAGTAATTATTACCATTTCCCCCAGAAGTCTTCAGAAGTCATATGATGTGTGAAGAGCCAATCTCCTGATTCACAAAACCTGTCAAGCGTCACATGTACCCTAAAATCAAAAGAAATGTGCTCAGTTGTGATGAAAATAATGTCACAGTGCCAGCAAATAGGCTTCATTTTCGCTATGCAAATATAATTTCATACTATTTTCAATGGATATTAGAGTAAAATATGAGCTGTTAACATGAGATTGACTTTTAAATGTTGTTCTATGTAAATGCAAAAGGAAAACTCATTGTTCGTTTCTTGGTGAACCTTGTTGTCAAGGACAAAATTTTAGTATTAACTTTTATAAATGTGCACAATTTGGGTGTTTTGATGGTCAGTCACTTATGTTTAAAAACCATAGTAAACAATTTAGTCTTTCTCTGAACTTGAGAACCACCACAATAAAAATACATTTCATGTTAATTTGTCTTGTCCTGTTGGATAAATGCATCTACTAAAATATCTGCAGAATAGAAGTGAAATGTAAATGATTGCACTGTGTACTGTGGTTATTATGTGTTCAGTCACAAAGAAAAAAGCTGCTGCATGTGTAATTTCATCAGCATTCTTATTCATCCCAATGACAATTGCTCTGCAAGGCAATTTGGGCATAGAAGTTTTTAAACCAAACATGTTATGTGATTAATAACTAATATCCAAAGAAATATACAAGACTGATTCCAAGGCAAAGAACATGCTTTTAAATATGGACCTAGAGTACAGTCATACTGACACACTGAGATCCGCTGAGGGAGCAGCATGTTGTCGTGAGCTTGTTTATAAACACCACGGACTGGCGATCTGATCAAGAGTGATGGGAAGATGAATGCAGCACAATACATTAAGACACATGATGAAAACCTGCTCTCCTCTGCCAATAGCCTGAAAAAGAAGTTTGTGTTTTTCCAGGACAGTGACCCAAAAAACAACAGGGTGGTTGGAAATGAAGAAAATTAATGCCCTAGAGATACTCAGTCGGAGTTCTGACCTCGTTCGGCCTCTTCGAACATCTGTGAAAAGAGCTCAGAATTGATGTCCTCTACTGTTACCTGCATCAGCTCCAGAACTCATTTTGCAACGAGGAATGGACTGCTGCATCATGTTGTGACTGAAAAAAGACTGTAAAAGGAAGGATACATAACAGCTGACATTTCAGTTCTTGATTTTTTTATTATTCATAGATTTATAATTTTAGTTTTAGAGTGCACTGTTGTAGAGAAAATGGGCCAATGGCAGCATTTAGCGGTCAAATATTCTGTAAAAAACAAACTAAAATAAAAATATCATAATAAGCAGAATGATTACCAGTCAGATGGTCTGTGATAGGTTGATGCATTGCTGAGACACTCCTTCTCACATAATGAAATAAATATAATTCAAATCAGTATTTGATGTCCATTTATCGATTTAGTGAGTAGTTGTATTATAAAGTACTGGATAAAGCACAGTCAGATGGTCAAAATCACAACATAATAAAAGACCCATCATTTTACATCAGGATCCTACTCAATTTATTAATGGTTTAGTTATGCTAATGAATGTACATCATCTCTTACATAAGCTTCGAAAATGACTGTCTTTTAGAGATTCTAAAGTGTTTCTTAGAATCAACAAAATGTGACTCCAGAAACGTCTCCACTGTGTATGACACTAGATAGGGCACTGTACATTCCATTATAGCTGGGCCATTAATAATTTGACACAGCAGCTCATATAAAATCATTTCCGTGCGCTGACATGGATATCTTTGCAGTCACTCACTGTCATTTCTCCCAAAGATCTCCCTGGCCCAATACCTCAAAAACAAAACCAAAGATCAACAGAGTAGAAATGTGACTAGATTACAGCATCTGGCGATGTTTTCAGAGCCCTCAAAACTAATTAAAAACGCTTGATTTTGTGACTCTCAAAAGTTAATAAGATCATGGAATTTAAAGCAGCTGTGTTGGGAAAAGCTGGCCAAACGGGAAAAAGAGAGATGACACATCGGTGATCCCACATCTGCACACGAATACATTTGTCTCCTGTCAGTCTTCATTCACCGTTATTTAAAGTCTGAACTCTCACACTCTTTTGAGAAATGTTGGTTCAGCATCAAGAATCTGACTGCTATAAAACCCTTGGAAACTACTGCTCGCATATTAACTCACATGTCTCACATGTGCTATAATATCGGCAACTTGACTGTTAATTAATTCTCTCTAAACACAAACAGTTGCTTAAATGGGTGTTTGGTGGATTTTTATAAAATGAACTCCAAAGCAGAAGTTCTGCAGTGATGATGTTATTTTATAGGCCAATCTGTAAGTTCGTCATCCTGGTTCACTTGACAAAAAAACCAACAGGGTTTTTCCATTGGCTTTGGTATTACTGCAGAAAATAAGCTCTGTGACCAGTAAAAGTTAATGATTCCTACACATTTTGTTCATCATAATAATAGTCACAAATTAACATAACTTTCATGAATTTTGAAGCATACTGTAAATACAGTCAGCAGAAGTAAAAAGCTAAACGTAGCCTACCTGGGGTTTTCACTTCCAGCACTGCACATTTTATACCGCATGTCTCCATCATTTGATACACCTGATTCAACTCTTTAGCTCATTAGACGGCAAGACCTGAAGTGGGGTGTCATATAAGCAAGAAATACAAAACTGGCTGCTCCAGGACAGGTTTGAAAACCCCTCCTATAAACATATTACAACACAGTCGCATGACTTGATTTACGTGGAGCATTCTGAATGAAAACGCTTCATGTAAACACCTCAATCAGAATAAAAATCCTCAAACCGGTTGAAATGTTAATTGGTTTGAGAGGGGTGATTTAAACCTTTTCTAACCTGTGATGTAAACACTTGATCGGACTGGATTTTTTTTCCCGCACATATGCAATGATGTAGAAATGGCATAATGGCGCATTACACGCACGGAACGAGCTGATGTTGTTGCTGAATATAATAAATGACTGCCATCATGTCAATGTAAAATTCCCTTTCCTCATCACCTGTGCTTGCTTCGGACTCTCACCTGCAGACGTCTCGTTTTGAGCACAGGAATGGCTGTTTTTACAGCTTGATTAATATAAGCATCATTGCACAATGCTTTGTGTGCTTCTCATCTCCTAATTAGGACCCAAAATAGATAAATATTAAGTCAAAGGACTTAGTGGTTGGAGTACGAAAACAGTGGGAAACGCATGTATATTTGTGCATTGTGCACATGTCAAAAGATTAAATACGATTTGAAGCTTGTAACATACAAATGTGCACATCAACCCAAATCACGGTGTTTTGCTATGTTCGAATTCATCAATCTGATTGATTTCATTCTGACTGAAACAAAAAGTGTCCATGTTAATGTGGCTATTGTCACCACTATATTAAAACATTTTCCCTCAAAGTTTGCAAAAGCACACTTATATGTTTAATGTCTGACAACCTCTGTAGACCCCTTTTAGACACTTGTTAGCAATCGCCTTTTTCAAGACAAATAAATCTTTAAAAAAATAAATAAATAAAAATCACACGGTTGAATTACTGATGTATTTTATGTCAAATAAAACATATCTGTTCACAACAAAAAAACAATGCAACTCATTTTCAGGTTTTGGCTACAAATATACGTCATTCCTCTAGCAATTTTTTTATATTTACATATGTGACTGCAAAGCACAAAAATTAGACCAGCAATAAAAGCTTTGCGGATCAGTAATAGCGATATCCACTGTGCAAACCAGGTTTGTTTATCTTTTGAGTGATTCGTTTACTTTGATTCTTTCAAACCAGTTCTCCAAGAGGTCTGAATATGTGAATAACAAATCTCAAGAAGCTCACCAAAATGCACCCAGATAATCATATCTGAATGGATTTTCAACATGGAGCTTCTTCCTGAGAAAGGCATCTGCATTTCCGATTAATCATCATCCACGTCAACAGAGTGTGAGTGTTGAGTGTGAACCTTTACCTGCATTGAAGTGAAGAGAGTTTTCCACTACGGTATGAGACTGTAGATGACATCACTAATATTTGTAACAAGAAGCTTGTCAGTGTGACTGACTGTATATATGGAGCATCTCTTTGTGAGCGCTGGTTACATGAGATCAGAATCAAGAGGGTTTAGCGTCCAGGACCCTCAGGCGACCTCGTGAAGCTGGAAGCAGGAATTGCTGGAATGAAGTGTGGAGTGTAAAGACTGTAGGTGAGTCTATCTTTGAAAACACGGTTATAAAAAACTGTGGTCATGATCTAGGGAGCAACCTACAAGGCGGCTGCGAAACAGGGGCCACATTTTTGTTAATGTGTTTTCAAAAGCAGACACACCTATACCTCACAATATACAAAGTGCTAAAAAATACCATGGTATAACCACAGGGTTTTGTCAGTATTGCTGAAGTTAGTTTATGTCTGCAGATATACATTAGGCATCATTGGCAGATATGAATTAATTCATTAGTAAATGTTCCTTTACTTAGAAGTGTAATATTGGGTGTGTGTGTGTGAGAGAGAGAGAGAGTTGATTGTGTGTGAGTGTACTTGTTTATGCTACCAAATGTCCCCAAAAGGATATAGTAAAACCTGATTTTTTTTACACTGCGGTCCCCACGAGGGAAAATAAATTATTAAAAATACTAAATGATGTTTATCTGAAAGTGTAACAATGCAAACAGGTTTACTGTAAGGGGTAGGTTTAGGGTTAGATGTTGCCACAGTTCTTCTGGATTTAGTCTGTCTCAGTTTCTTCATGTGATTCCAGACAGACTGATGATGATCAGATCAGATCTCTGTGTGGAGCACTGGCTGTTCTCAGACAGAAATCTCACTGGATAGTTACAATTAATAGCAAAGTGAATGTTTGGAAATGTAAACTGATATTTCCTACTGACACACTACAGCAAAAGATAGAAATAACTGACTAGAAACCATTTTTAGGTGTTCTAATAATTTTGGTCACCACTGTGTGTATAAATCACAGATTAATAATCCACATAAAGAAAACATCAACAACCCATCCAACTTAGACAAGACCTGACAACAACAAGCAGAAACAGAGCAACTTAAGAATACAAGCAAACGAGGATTATTAATGACACATACTTGAACTGAATGATCAAATCAAATCAACAACCATGGCAACCAATACAACAGGGGCAATGTGCAAACTGAAACAGCGTCAAAACCAAGTTATATATATACTGTATATATTACTGTATACTGTAAATATTGTCCTGTATCCTGTTATTCTGTTATTCAAACATCTCCAGTCTGGGACCCGCAGAAACAAGGTTTAAAGAAGACTTTGGACTGCACTCAGCAAGAAGAGTTTTGACTTAATGTCAACAGCACACTTATCTATTCAGAAATCAGTTGTTCCATGGCAAACAGAACCGTCCCTGTCTCTACATGTCACATGGCATAGCTCTCTGCAGCACTGTAGGGAAAAAAACCCCATTTCTCATCCTTACAGCGCTGATATCGTGTTGAAGCAGCTGGCTGGAACACCTCAGGCTCTGAGCTTGACTATGCAAGTATTTTCCTTCAGATCCCTGACTGCACCCCTCCTGTATCCAGCAGGAGAGGATTGATTCAAGCGTTTGATGCACAGCACTGGCTGACGCTGATGTGAATCCTTGGCCTGAGTGATTGCCTGTTTTTAGGACAGGCAGATACATGTAGCTGTGTGCCGTTCACGCGTAAGTGATCTCACACATAAATCCATACAAAAGAGCCAAACTTAAGCCTTCGTGATCTTTTTTGAGCTTTTCTCACTGTTTTCCCTCTGAGAACAGACGCAGAAGAGTCTTAGTGTCACTCAGAGATGTGTAAAGTTTTATATCCCCAAGGTTTGTTATTACCAGTTGAAAAGTTTTATACAGACCACACATGCTCACTTAACATACAGAAAGTGCCAGAAACTGGTATTTGATGTTTAAATCAAAATGTTTCGAATTTATGAAACTGTCTACTAAAGAAAATGTTGACATTTTTAGCATGTCCTCACGTTTTCCCGTCAAAACTTTTTCCAGAGCTCCATGTGGTGACACATGCATTACATAGAAGTGTTTGTAGTTTGCATGTTGTAGTTCTAGGGTTATTATATAGTTAACTGAAATTGAAACCATAAAATTACTTTATTATTTAATTACTGTTTCTTTAAATAAAATGATCATTAACACTTCTCATTTCCATTTAGTTTAACTTGATATTCAACAATAACTAAAACTGAAATAAAATTAATGGAATTTAATTACAACTGTAAAAAGCATTCTTATTTAAGAACTATTGACCCTACTGATCAAAAGTTTGGGGTCGTAAAATGTTTTCATGTAGATGAAAGAAGTCTCATCTGCTCATCAAGGCTACATTTATTTGATTAAAAATACAGTAAAAATGTAAAATATTATTGCAGTTTCAAATAACTGTTTTCTGTTGTAATATATAGTAAAACATAATTTATTTCTGTGATGCGCAGCTATATTTTCAGCATCATTACTCCAGTCTTCAGTGTCACATGATTCTTCAGAAATCATTCTAATATGCTGATTTGCTGCTCAAGAAACATTTCTGATTATTATCAATGTTGAAAACAGTTGTGTTGCTTCATATTATTATACAAACTTTGATACTTTTTTTTTTTTTTTGTTCAGGATTCTTTGATGAAGCCAAGAAGCTCTCGTTCTGGAATGGGAATTGTTCCCTGTGCTTGAAGTGCTAATGTCAAGTTCAGACCAAGTTATATGTTTATGTATAATCACTCCCATGCACTGTAAATGTCTCTCATGTTGATTCAGGCACAATTTATAAGAAAACTGAAGATGACATGATTTCAGATGTGATGAATATAATATTAAAGTGCAGAAAACATGACCGTATTGTAAGTCACATGCCTCCACTTTTCCTCTGGGAAACTCCTGCAACCTCCTTCACCTGAGGTTGTGTTGGTCTGATTTTGAGTGATGTTTTCCTTCATGTTCTGAATGTTTGAAGCTGGAAATGCATTCGACCTTCTACTCATTTGCCAGGCAATTGCTTTTATAGACTGTGATCTCAGCAAACATCTACTTGAAAGGATCTATGCAAGATTAACTCATGTATTAGCGTGCTATGAGTTGACAGGAAATGTATTGCACTTAAACTGCTGGAAAGTCGAATTTAACTTTAAATGTTTTATTAAATGTTTAAATGTTGTATTAATGTTTATTCAATTCATGGTACAGCAAGCATGATTAATATTGCTTATGCATAGAGTTAGAAATTTAAAGGAACCATTTAACTTTAATGTTAAACTTGATGCTGTAACTCATCTTGCATTAGTTTTCTAAGCAATCAAAATTATGATTTTGACCTTGCAGATTATAAAATAGACTAATAAAACCCCAGACTATCATTGAAAGAAGGATCACAGCAAAAATGATGACATTGTTATTCTGCGCTCAGAATTTTTCAGTGTTTCGTAGTAAATGTTATTGAATCCTTCAATACTTCAAGAGACAGGTTTAGCTAACACATAGGTGAAGAAAATAAGGAATACAGAAATACAGGAAAGAACATTAGGTTGCGTAAATCATCACAGAGTTGTCATTTTGTGTGAAGTGTCCCTTGCAGAAAAGTGTGTTTAATTGTATTGAATGTGCACTTGTAGTGTGCTTCAAATTTTAAAAGCATAAAAAACTGTACCTACTTGCAAATAATATAGATGAAATAAAAGACCACTTATGTACTTAAAAAGGGACACTTTCATGACTGTTTTTAACACTTTAGTACACTTTTAAAAAGTGCACATTGTAATGTTAAATTAAAACATTTTTTACTTAAAGTACGGTTTACTAATAAACAATAATCTTTTCACATATTACAATAATCCTTTTACATATTTGATGTGCTGACTACCATACTAAAACACATGTAAAGTACTAAAGTAAGTTAAAATATATTACAAATATATTTAAATACATGACATACATACAATCAATAGAAATGACATTAAAGCATATTTTAGTTTATATTTAATGTTTGTCAGTAGATTCTGACAAATCGTACACTTTAACAATATTTCAAAGACAATATAAGTAATTATAAGATTACATATAAAGATGTAAGATGTAATAATAATAAACGGAGCAATTCCAAGAGGGTCCTCGCACCTGCTCGGCCCTAATTAAGTGGGTGAAAAACAACAACAAAAACAACTAAAATTCAGCTAATTGGATTTAATATAAATTTAAACTACATATTTAGCTTAATTTTAATCATTTAATTCCAATTACGATGCAATTCAGTGTCTGAAACCCTTACATTCAGTTCACACTTAAGTATATTATTTTATATTATAATATTTCTCTAATAATTACTCTTTAGAAAAGTTTGCTAAACTGTACTTCTTTTTCTCAAGGGGTTTTCTTAATGATGCCCCTGACATAGACATGTGCTAACACATGCTCTCAATAGAGCTCAGTGTGGTACGGTCAGTGCAGATCTTCCAGCAACAACTAGTTTAGAACTTGCCTTTAACCAAAGAGTAAATACATGTGGGTAACCTGTGCAAAAAGGCCAACACTGACCTGATCATCCTGTTCCTGGTCTGTCTTTTCAAATATAGTAGCTATCGGCTTCAGTCGGTTTGCCAATGATCCTCCCAAAGCCTGTTTACTGACCCTCTGATATTCAAAATCTGGAAAGTACTTTTTCAACCTGGCAAGCTCTAATCTGATTGGCTAGCCTCACACAACTAACGGGAGTGTAAGGCCAAACAAGTCTTTTATCAGTCATCCTGCCATGTTTACAAGGTACCAGGTGGATACAATCAGCACTTTTGAGGAAAAACTAAACACACTGGATTTGCCAGTTTGTCAAGTTACGTCTGTGAAATATTCAGTACTTTTGGACATATGGCTACTCTAATCACAAACCTTTCTTTTGGCCATTTTTCAGTGTTCCTGCATGTTCTTGATGATTGCTGCACCATTATTAGGTAACACTTTACAATAAGGTTCCATTAGTTCATGTTATTTAAAGTGCCCCTATTATGGATTTTTGAAAATTACCTTTCATGAAGTGCATAACACAGCTCTAAGTGAATGAAAACATCCTGCAAAGTTCTGAAAGTGCACCGTGTATAAAGTTAGTGTCTCTCAAAAGAAAGAGTCAACTTTGAATAATTGTAACGAGTCATTTTTAAAATGAATCCCAAGCTGTTTCATGTTGAACTCAACCTGAAACATTAGCATATTGCCCGCCCACTTGTTGCAAGCCCAGACCTGGGAAAACCTAACCATCAGTCAATTTTCGTGTTGGTCTGAATGAAAATGCAATTCATTCTTTGCCACTAGGTGCCACTTTTGGAGCAGTAAAATAGCGGTTTCCCCGGTAACGCTGTACACAAATCAGCACTGCTCACAAACGTTGCTTTATCAGGCATTGCAGGCATGATGAAATGGAAATTAAATCAACCAATCAGATTAGCGTCACGCAAAGGAGGGGTTTGTAAAAAATGAATCATTGAGCGAATAAGGTAAAAATAATTCATATTATAAGACAATGAAAGTGTTTTTTGACCTTGCATGCATATCAACCTGTTGTTGGGGACTCCCAAAACCAAAATATGAACCTTTCATAACCCATAGGGGCACTTTAATACGTTAACAAAAATTAAGTAAACATGACCAAATTCATTACAGTATTTATGAATCTCTGTTAACGTCACCCCAAAATGAAAAGTTACTGAAAATGTACTCACCCTCAGTCCATCCAAGGTGTAGATGAGTTTGTTTTTTTCATCAGATTTGGAGAAATGTGTCTCTGCATCAGTGTCTCAGCAATGGATGCTCTGCAGTGAATGGGTGCCGTCAGAATGAGAGTCCAAACAGCTGATAAAAACATCACAATAATCCAGTCCATCAATTAATATCTTGGAAAGACAAAAAGCTGTGTGTTTGTAAGAAACATATCCATTAAAACATTTTAACTGTAAACTGTCGCTTCTGACCAAAGTACGAGTCCATAATAATGCT
Organism: Onychostoma macrolepis; assembly: GCF_012432095.1. Taxonomy (NCBI): domain Eukaryota; kingdom Metazoa; phylum Chordata; class Actinopteri; order Cypriniformes; family Cyprinidae; genus Onychostoma; species Onychostoma macrolepis. Next base: position 34,173,305 of record NC_081170.1, on the reverse strand, counting down.
TCCTACTGTATTTTGAATATTAAATCTAGTTAAAGTGTATTGCTGTATCGGCGTGTCCACAGTTTTGAGCGTGTTGAGCTCCAGGTTGTTAAGACTGCACCAGACAGCCAGCTCCTTAACCTCCTGTCTGTAAGCAGACCTGTCATCTGCAAACTTCAGGAGCTTGACAGAGGGGTCTTTAGAGGTGCAGTCGTTCGTGTACAGGGAGAAGAGCAGTGGGGAGAGGTGCAGCCCTGGGGGGCATCAGTGCTGATCGTACAGGTGCTGGATGAGAATTTACCAAGCTTTGCTAGCTGCTGCCTGTCTGCCAGGAAGCTGTTGATCCACTGACAGACAGAGGTAGGGACGGATAGCTGTGTTAATTTGGGCTGGATGAGTGATGGGATGATGGTGTTAAAAGCGGAGCTGAAGTCTACAAACAGGATCCTCACGTAAGTCCCTGGTCTGTCCAGATGCTGCAGGATGTAATGCAGTCCCATGTTGACTGCATCATCCACAGACCTGTTTGCTCTGTAAAGCCAGTCTTTCAAATGATTTCATGGCCACAGACGTTAGAGCCACAAGTCTGTAGTCATTAAGTCCAGTAATTTTGGGTTTCTTTGGGACGGGCATGATGGTGGAGCGTTTGAAGCATGAGGGGACTTCGCACAGTTCCAGTGATCTGTTGGAGATCTGTGTGAAGATGGAGGCCAGCTGGTCAGCACAGGTTTTCAGACAGGCTTGTGTCACACCGTCTGGGCCTGGTGCCTTCCTTCTCTTGTTCTTTCTGAAGACCTGACGCACATCATCTTCACTGATCTGTAGTGCAGGAGAGGGGGGTTGCAGGAGGTGTGAATGCAAACTCAAACCTGCAGTAGAATTCAGATTGTCTGCCAGTTGTTGATTCTCCACAGTGCTGGGGCATGGTGTCTAGTAGTTGGTAATGTCTTTCAGACCTTTCCACATTGATGTTGAGTCACTGGAAGAGAATTTCCAGGGTGTATTTGGCCTGTTTATACAAGAATCTGTCCCCATTCCTGCAAGCATCATCTTTGGCCTGACGGAGCTGTCTGAGTTTTGCAGTGAACCATGGTTTGTCATTGTTGTAGGTTAAATGAGTCCTGGTAGGAATGCACATATCCTCACAGAAACTGATATATGATGTTACAGTCTCTGTGAGCTCGTCCAGATCGGTGCCAGCAGCTTCAAAAATAGCCCAATCAGTGAGAGCAGCTTCATAAGTCCATCTTTTTACAGTTCTTAATACAGGTTTAGCTGATTTCAGTTTCTGCCTGTAGGTTGGTATAAGATGAACTAAACAGTGATCAGAGAGCCCCAAAGCTGCCCGTGGGACAGAGTGATATGCATCCTTTATTGCTGTGTAACAGTGATCCAGTATATTACTGTCTCTGGTGGGACATGTGATGTGCTGTCTGTATTTTGGCAGTTCACGTGATAGATTTGCTTTATTAAAGTCCCCCAGAATGATTAAAACAGAGTCCGGGTGCTGTTGTTCCGTCTCTGTGATCTGATCAGCCAGTTTCTGTAAAGCTGAGCTCATGTGCGCTTGCGGAGGAATGTAAACACTCACGAGAATGAACGAGCAAAAAACAATGCAGCAAATAATGCAAAAACAAGTGCAGCTTTGATAAGCAGAAGAGACTTATGTCAAAAAACATTAAAAAACCTTAATGTTTCCAAACAACTTTGTGTGTATATATGTATATGTACATTTCATATGATATTTTTATGACCTTTGCGATGTACTGTTTTGAACCAATGTAACGAACATTCAGGTAGGTTACCATGAGATATGATCCAAATCAGAGCACGGTTCCTTTTAGGTGTTTTTAAAGCTTTAATATGAGTCACTATTACCATTACCTTTCTCCACAAAAGCTGGCATGGCAGTTCTACTTCTGACACTGGAAATGTTGCTGTGCATATTGGGCACTGGGCTTCAAGTGCCTACACATTAAAGACAAAAATGCATGCAGGGCAAATTTTGTAAAATAGGAATTGATAATTGACAATGTTCACGTTTAGCTTTTGCTTGTGTACCTCCTGAGGGTGACTGCAACATTGGATTATGTAGCATCAGGTCTAAGGTTTTGTCTTGAAGATGTTGCCTCCTCGATCAACACCAAATCTTCTTCCTGCAAACAGAAAAGAAAAATGTGATGTGATAGAATTCTAGGCTGTTGAGAGTAGTCACAAATAAACACACCCCTTAGAATTCAGGGGCATATTGAAATGTTAAAGTTATTTAATTAAAAGGTCTTCAAAGCAAAGTCTCTGCAAGGCTACAGTGGTACTGGCTGACAAGTCCTGATTATCATTCGTTACTTTTGAAGTAAGTTATACTATTGAAGTATTAAAGTTCTGCAATTGTCAGTGCACAGGTTTTAAAGATAGTACAAAAGAAACCTTTTAATAAAATGCACAATACACAGTTGCAGACTAAGGTGAAGTGAAAATGTACAGACTTCGGTCCCAAATCATTGTATTTTAGGAAATTTGAATGGCAACTGTGTAAGTGGCGCAGCATGCTTTTGAACAGCTCTTGGGTGCCGAGAATAGACTTGAGTGTGCATACGGTCATAATTTATGATTCATAACCGGCCAAATGGGCTAGTGATTTGATGCGGGTTACCCACCTGATTTCACTGGAGCTATAATAATCTATAATCTCTGGAAATATTGGCCTGACGCTTTACTATTGGGGGCTCTGTCAGCTAACTATACTGTTGGCTAATCAAATCTATTCAGACGGGTTTAGCTAACGTTACATGTTTAGATGGGAGAGCATGAGAAGAGAGAATAATTAAGTTCACTTGTCACTGAGTTTAAAATGAAAATGAAAAAACTGGCGACGGCAGAGGCGGGGATTCTGGGGAAACGTATTGGGCGTGGTCAACCTATGACTTCATTCGAGAGTGACCAATAGAAAAAGGCCTTTCATCCTGGTGGGTAGAGCCCGCCCACTGAGACACAGCTTCACTCGCAAGCAAAACTTTTCAACTCGCAAACAAAACTTGGACCCACAAAAAAAGACAGCAGAAAAGAGAGCTACATTTGTGGTTTCGTGATGAAAAGTGTTAGAAGTGCACAAATAAAAATATGATTTTTCAAAGATTAACACGCCCTGCAAATGATTTTGTTTTCAATTTCTTTATTTTTGAGCCTTTTTTTTTTTTTGCAAACTTACATTTTTTAATTACGAAAGAATTAGTTTTTGGACTAGACTATGCTGTGTTGAGAAGTCTGACAATGCAAAACCATGTGACATAAAACGATGAACAAGAGCCGAGGAACCATCAGCAGCATCTCAATGAACTGAGCTGTACTCACCTGCTCACAGCTGTGGGATCGACCTCCATCTGCAGCCTGCTGCTCATGACAGCTGGTGATAATTGCTACTATGAACTTGAGATAAGTATACCAGGAAATCTGCAGTGCTGATTTCTATCTAGATTGGATGGCTGAGATTTGGAGAATTACACACAGAAGAGGTTTAGTAGAGCTTTGTAAGCCTACAAGCTGCGTAACAGCAATTTAAGCACATATACTGTTATGCACATGAAAACAATGAGAGGACTGACAGAAAGCATCAACACAGTGAACTGACTCATAATCCATGCAATGAATGAACCGATTGTTGTAACATTATTTAATGATAAATTGTTTCTGTTGTCACTTCGGTTATGCAACAGTGGACATAAAGATTCGGTCCAACTTCTTAGCTGTCCGCAAAATATTTTGTTTTACTGTTGAAGTGGTCCAGCATCAACAAGAGTCTGATATCTACTGCTCTACAAATCTGTTGAACCTTTAAAAGCTCCAGTCTTTTACAACATCCATGTAAGATTCAGTTGATGAAAGAAAATTATATGTAAGATTCAGTTTAAGATATTCAGCTTAAGATATATGTAAGGTTCATCTTGAGAAAAAAATTATATCTTTTCCAAATTATTGCATGAGTAATGGTCTCTCTCTCTCTCTCTCTCTCTCTATTTTTTGGAAAAGTACTTGTGGATGAAGGTTATGCTCCAGCTTTACTGGAATTCAGTCACATGGACCCTACAAAGAGTTTTGCATATTGTGTATAAAAGTAGATAAATTGCTTATAGCTCATTTGTTAGTCACTTTGAATAAAAGCATCTGCCTGATGAATACATTTAAATGAGAAATGTGCTTTTCATTGTTCAGTGTTCCCAAATCTACTGTACTGTATGTCCTTGTCATAATAATTCTAAAATCAAAACTGACAAACGACCTCAATGATTTCCAGCATTACATAAAATGTCTTTTAGAACACATACACCATATTAAACTATTTTGATTCTCAATATAATTAAACTTGACATAAAATTTGGAATTTAAACTCATAGTGCTATAAGTGCACTTCAAAAGAAACACTTTTCTTACTGTTTCTTAACACACTTTTAAAATGTGCACTTTGTAATGATGTTACAAAGAAGAAGATTTACTTTTGAGTTTAATTTAAATCATTATGGTTAAATAATATTTTGTTGTGCTTTAAAGAAGTACACTTATTTTGATGTGGCGATTAACATACTAAAGCACATGCAAAACTTGATTATAATTTTAATTGTAATTTGTTATTCAATATTAAAGTTAAAGTTTAAAGTTAATACATTTTATACTAAATTGCAATTTTATCATTGCAAATGTATAATTACAAATATATTAAATGTACCACATTTCAATAGACCGTTTCAACAAAAACGGCATTAAAGTATATTTTAGTTGATCATAAATGCTTGTCAGTACATTCAGCAGTATCACTTATAATATTAACCATATTTCAAGATAATAGAAGTAATTATGAAATTACATATAAAGATATACTTAAGTCCTGCTAATGAGTTCATATAAATTTAAACTATAATACATTTTCATTTAATTGTAAATAACATGTGCCTAATGATTCAGAACCACTTTGCCAAGTTATTGAAACGATTACATGAAAAAAAAAAATGATGTTATCATTAAAAGTCATTGTTATCAATAAAAGTAATTGATATATGATTCTGGTAACACTTTACAATAAGGGTACATGAATAATCATGTACTAATGCCTAAATTAATACTTAATTCAACACATACTAATGATTATTAAGGAGTTAACTAATTATGAACTGTGACTTATACACAGAATAATAATAATTATTATTATTATTATTATTATTGTTATACCCTATATATATATAATAATAATATATATAATATATATATAATAGAAAGTACTATATATATATATATATATATAAATACTATATATATATATATATAATTATAATAATAATAATAATAATAATAAAACCACAAAGAACATTTGTAGAACAATTCCTAAAGAAATGCTCAAAAACTGGAAAGAGTTCACTCTCCATCCAGACCCAGCCGTGATGATCCTGTACCTGCGCTCTCTGACTTCTTGAAAATCCACACAGCATCTCTTAACCGGGCTGAATACTCACATGTGTGTTTGATAGCGAGTGTAACATAAATCATGAGCTGAGTTCAGTAGTTAGTGAATTCATTATGATTGGGCCCCCTCAAGTAAAGTCATGTCAAAATCAACTTTAACAAGCCATTAGTTGATGTTAGTGCATGGGTAGTTAATAATGATTAATCAAACATTTACTAACATGTAGTTAAGGCTGTCGTTATTCATGCATGAATCCATATGACTCCATCACTGTAAAAAAAAAACAAGTTGAGCAAACTTAAAATTTTAAGGCAACCAGCTTCAGCAGATTTTTGAGTTTTCTCAACTTGTTGTTTTAAGTTTATACAACAAAAAGTTGAGACAATTAAAAAAACTCCTACAAAAATAAGTTGAGAAAACTAAACTTTTTTTTTTTTACAGTTGTAGTTAAGGATAGTTTATAATTAGTTAATTCCCTTAATAATCATTAGTATGTGTTGAATTAATTATTAATTTAGGCATTACTACATGATTATTTATGTACCCTTATTGTAAAGTGTTACCATAATGTTTAATAGCTGATGGTATTTACTGGGTTAATCACTACCAGACAATTATTTTGTAATAGCTACCACACAGTTATTTCTTAATAGCTACCAGACAAACTATTTAGCCTATAATCTGTTGCTCAAACTGTTTCCTGACAACCATCTGTAGTTTCACTGTCCTGCAGCACCAGCCGATTTATTGACAGTCATGTTATATTTACAAAATATATTTTCATATCTCTTTCTGACATTTCTCCCAGTGGCACCCTTTTGTTTGAATTGGTTGTTGCTATATTTATGAGTTCTGGTCATGTCAGGTAAACACAAAATATAAGGTTGGGAATTGAAGTCCAGTCAGATTACAGTCAGAATCAGAGTGATTTGATTTCTCCATCTGGGCAGAATCACTGTCAGACCTCGATAAGATCATAGGGGAGAGTTTAGCATCCAAACACTGAGCCCATACACACGTCATTCTTTTGGGCCATGCACAGGAAATTAAGACATAAAACGACTGTAAAACAGATATTTATTGAAAGACTTTGGGGTTATGGGTAATTAACTTTGCTTGTATATTGTCTTCTAGCACAGGGATCTAGCGATTATATTGGTGAGTTAGCATATATTTCACGCTGACTTGACAGTTTTGGTATAACATTTGATAGTTCGGATTTTCAAGATTGTGTGTGATGATATTGGTGTGAATATAATGGCATATTATTTAGAGAAAAAAACTTAATTTAACTACTACTTGTTTTTCTTTTTAAAACTTAGAAAAAAACCATAAAAAGTTTAAAGTTATTAAATTACACTTTACAATAAGGTCCCATTAGTTAACATTAATTAATGCATTTGTTACAGTATTAATAAAGTTTGTAATAAAAATACAACTTTTGATTCAATCAATAAAATGTTTATTGGAGTAAGTTTTACAAGACTCGTGTTAACTAGTATAGTGAACTAACATGAAGAGAGGTTCATAAGAAAGAAATCATTTATTCATTCATAATATTCATAGGAGACACTATTCAAAGAATTACCTTAATGTAAATGTTAATTGTATTGTAAATAGCAACAGATCAGCTAGAAATATCAGCATGAATCTGAGCTGTATTTCTGCTGATGTGTTGGGGAATGTCTTTCTCTCGGGGTCTGAGTTTTATTTGCAAACCAGTCCAGCTGGTCCTGTGTGAGGAATTATGCTACTTTCTCAGTTTAGAAGGCGAACAAAAAAGAAAACAGCTGTCAAACGATCAATTATGAAGCTCCACAGCAACTTTGGCACAAATGAAAGTCATGCGTTGAACCCTGATGCACATTTTTCTGAACGAACAGTGCTTCTCAAACACTCAGTCCACACATAGTGCCTTCCAGCCACCACGTACTGTATATTCAATTAAAATGCTATGAATACAACATAAACAACTTCCAAGACAGTAGTACAAATAGAGCCGAGAGGCTGCATTAGCTTGCACAGTCTTTCAGGAAAGTAAAGAAATATGATCTCGGAGGTGTGGAAGTACAGAATTTGCCAGGGAAAGTTTTTAATATAACATCTGTTTCCTATAAAACATGATAGAGGCCAGCTCAAATCAAGCCTCTCAAACTGTTAACAAACAGAGATGTTTTTGTTTTTGCCCATATTCGACCTCTACGGACTGATCGAATCGCGTGCATGTTTAAAACTGCTTGGATAAGGTGGTGCCAAAATATAAGAAGGATATCAAATGTTTGTGCGGTTTCTTTTTATCTGTATGAATGATAAACAGATATTAAATCTGATGAATCATAGCGTGTTCAGGATCCCATGAACTTGTTTGCATGAGGTTTCATTGCAAATGATCTACTGGTCTTGTCAAATATTGATTTCATTTGTAAAATTAGCTGTGAATAACAATAGTAACATATGTTTTTCCATTACTTAAAAGCATCAAAATTATTTAGCCAGTTTCAACTTTATTTTTCAAGTTGCACAAAGCTCAAATCAAATTTTAAGTCAGTTTAATGTAATTTAAGGCTAAATGACTTGAGCAGCCAATTTGATTACACTGTTGATTACAGTGTCATTTTTAAGTTGAAGTAGGTAACCTGTAATTGTTACTGTATTTTACAGAGATATGTAACACACATAAAGTAGTTTTGGTGGTATAAATAAATGTATTTAGGCTGATTCAGCGATATTAATTGATATTTTTGACTTGAAAAAATCTATTTAATTTAGGGTATTTTTACGCGACAGCAATGTACTAAAAACAGAAAAGTTTTTCCTTTGCATTTTTGAAACGTTTCATGTACACAGATCTGAAAAAATGTCTTAAAATGCTGTATTATGAATGCCAGGACAGTAGTTGGCGATGTCACTTTGTTAAAGAAACACTACACACCTGTGCACATGCGCATTCCTATAATCAGAACAAATGACGTGACGTCAACGTTTTCACAAATTTGCATATCAGTTTCAAAAACTTAAACTCTGAACCCGCTTTCAAATGTTTTCTGTTTTCAGGCTGGCTCCCAAAATGCTGTTGTGTTTTTAATACATCAAAATAAACTAAATTAAAATGAGAAAATTTGCTTTGGCAACTAAGTTAAATATGTTTATTATTATTATTATTATTGTTTTATGGTAACACTTTATTTCGATAGTCCACTTTAGACATTCTACTATGAGTAAGTAACTTTGCAACTACATGTCATTATTATTATTATTATTAGGTTTTTAATAAGGTTTTATAAGGTTTTTAACAATAACTCATATTGTAACTATAATAATGGCTTGTATCCAAAACATGAACGATACAGAATGCAGCTGATAGATTTCCAAATGATGTCCTTTAACTCTTTCTATGTTTATGTCAGGCTTGTGTTTATGGTGTCTTGTGGTTTTCTGTCTCATGTGCTCCCCATGACCTAGTTTTTCCTCATGTATGCCTATATTTGGTTTTGTTCATGTTTCTGTTCTCGTTTAGTTAATACAGTCCCACCTGTTTCAGTTCTCCCTGATTACGTTCCCTGTGTTTAAAAGCCCTGTGTTTTCCATTGTCCAGCGTCCGGTATTAATGTCGATGTTGTGTTTCTTGTGTGTCTCTGTTACCCTTTTTGGATTGTGGATTAAAGACGGTTTATTTTGAGTTTATCCTCGTCTCCTTGTTCCTCGTTTTGGCACAGAAGGCAACCGTGAGAGTTTAAGTAGACACATTAATTAATTCAGCATGCATTTACCTTTTACATGATTGATTTTAAGTGATTGTAATTGGTCAGTTGCATGGCAAACCTCATGGTTAACCCATAAATAGCAACTTTATGTCTCTTGTAATACTGTCCATTTATCATTTGTGATATGGTTTTTGTGTAATAATTGCCTTTACAGCAGGGTTGGATATCATTCAAAGTCACCTGTTGGTGGTGCAGATTACTGAATCTGTAATTGTCAAGTAGATTGTGTTTTCATGTAGATGCTTCATCTGCTCCCGCCTGTCGTCTCTGATCTCTAACTCCACACCTCTAGTCTGTTTGTTTTCTCTTTCTCAGATCCAGTGTTTCCTGTGAGGGTTTGGTGATGTGTATCTCACACAGTTATTTTCAGTGCCAGCAGTGAGTGAATAACAGTTATTAAAAGACCCAATGTCATTTCAGTTTTCAAGAGTTTATTGCTGCCACCAATAATTTCCACCTGTGCAATAGTGTGTATATTTATCACAACCTAGTGGGCTGCTTTGCTTTTGAAGGAATAATTCACCTGAAAATTAAGGTGGAGATGAGTTTGTTTTTTCCTCCAATTTGTAGAAATCACTTGCTCAGCAATGGATCCTCTGCAGTGAATGGGTGCCATCAGAATGCGAGTCCAAAAAACATCACAATAATCCACAAGTAATCCACACTACTCCAGTCCATCTGTTAACATCTTGTAAAGCAAAAAGCTGCTTGTTTGTAAGAAATTAAATCGATCATCAAGCCGTTTTTAAATTTGAACAATTGCTTCCAGCTAAAATACTGTACAAGTCCATAATCCATAATTATGCTTCCTCCAGTGAAAAAGTCGCCTCATGTATTAGGGGAGAAATATGTACAGATCAAGCACCATTTACAGGTGAAAACAGTCCAAAACAGCTCTAAAGAAATATGTGGATGGATTTTGATGTGAGAGACAACAGGAGATGGACTTTTTCACTGGAGGAAGCGTTATTATGGATTAGGGACTCATAATTTAGCCTGAAGCAATGGTTCTAAAAGAATTTCAAATCACATGAGCCAATATTTTATTCACAACAGAAAATAGATAACATAACAAATGTTTAAACTGAGAAATTTTACAATGTTATGCACAAAATGAGCTCATTTCAAATTTGATGCCTGCTACAGGTCTCAAAATAGTGAAAATTATTCAAAAGTGCCCCTCTCAGAAAAATATCAATGCTATTGTGGTCAATAAAACAAAATGCATTAGAATTCTAATTAACATGACAATATGTACAAAATGGTAACTAATCGCTCAAAAGTCAGAAAATTCTGTTTATTTTTACATATCTGTCAATCTGAGGCGTAGCTATGGGTTGCATGCGTTTTGCTCGACTGACTGATATTCCACAGTCTGTTCAGAAACCATAGGCTCTCGAGCCATAGCCTATAGACTATGGTTCTTTCCTTCAGTCGATGGAAGGAAAAAAATAATCCAAACAATATTTTAAACTTTTTTTCATCAATAATCAAAGCTAGTGTGTCGATTTAATTAAAAATCCAACCAATCATATCTGGCTCAAGTTCAAATTTTATTGGACAATAATGTGAAGTGGAACGACCATTTTCCGTTCTTATTCATAAATCGGTAGAAAATGGGACAGACGAGCTTATTTGTGGGAGCGATCTGGATCTGCGGTTTGTCTCATTTTATAAATCAAATGGCTGGTGAAATGGTAACGTGAAAGGACTTTATTATATTACCATTTTTGATAATTATGCAGCATTATGAAAGTGTCTTTTGCTCATCAAGCCTGCATTTATTTGATCAAAAATACAGAAAAACTGTAATATTGTGAAATATTACAATTTAAAAGAATGTTTTTCTATTTTAATATACTTTAAAATATCATTTATTTCTGTGATTCAAAGCTGTATTTTCAGCATCATTACTCCAGTCTTCAGTGTCATATGATCCTTTAGAAATAATTCTAATATGCTGATTTATTATCAATGTTGGAAACAGTTGTGCTGTTTAATGTTTTGCTTTTTATTTTAATTTTATTTGTTTACTTTGGAACCTGTGATGTTTTTGGGGGCTCATTGATAAATAAAAAGAAAGAACAGCATTTATTCAAAATAGAGATGTTTTCTAACAAAAGCGATCTTTACTATCACTGTTTCTATCAATTGAACAAATCCTTGATGAATAAAAACTAATTTCTTTTAAAAAATAAATAAATACTGACCGAAAGCTTTTGAACGGTAGTGTATATTGTTACAAAAGTTATATTTTAAATAAATGCTGTTCTTATTTAACTTTTTATTCATCAGAGAATCCTGAAAAAAGTATGACTGGTTTCCAACATTGCTAATAGGCCTAAATTAGCATTGCATAAAATGTATTTTAAAGTATATTCAAATTTTGATCAAATAAATGCAGGCTTGATGACCATAAGTGACTTATTGCAAAAATATAAAATATTAATGTATCCAAACTTTTGACCAATAATTTTTATTTTGTTTTTGTCACATTGTCCTTTTTTTTTTTACATTTGAGCCCCTGCCCCTGAGGAACTCTCTGCATGTCCCTGTTCAGGTGCCACGGAACACGCGCTATTTTACGGATTAAAAATAAGAGTAATAAAATATAAGGTACGGTAGTAAATAAAAGTGTAGAATAGCACTGTCTGTTTGCTTATGTGCATCAATCCGAGTGTAAACGGTGAGAGATGTTGAGACAGGTGAAAAACGTTTGGTTAACGGTGAATATTGACCTATCGTGCGTCCTGTTGCCGGCTCGGAATGCATTTTCAAATCCACAATGACTTAAACTATATTCATTGCGGGGTATTTAATGGAAATGCAATTGAAACATCATATATGTAAGTGTCAATGCATTTAAGAAAAATAAAAGTTAAATCACCATTTTGCTACCCTTTTGCTGCACCTTTGGCTCAGAATGCATTTTGAAACTCTCATTGCATTTTGCTACAATTATCACACTGTATCACAATGAAAATGCAATCCCAAGTGTCCTACCCCTAAGTTTAAATGCATTTAGTAAAAACAGCATTTAAATGATAATTTTGCTACAGTTTTTGCTTGGACATGTTAAACATATCTAATCAATTTGGGTAATACATTTTAATTTTAATTTTGCAACTTGTAAAGCTTTAAAATATGTTTTTAATTTGCATATTAAAACTAGTGTAGAAAATGGCAAATTTAATTTATATAATTGAACTTTCATTTTCATTTTGCACTAAATGTAGCAAATATGGTATGGGAAAATGTAAATTTAAATACAGAAATACATTTCCATTTTACATATTGCATTGCCATTTTGCATATTACATTGCAAATTGAATTTTGCTACACATATGCTTCCATATACATACCATCAGAGATGCTGGCTTTTGAACTGAATGCTGATAACACGCTGGAAGGTCTCCCTCCTCTTTAGCCCGGAGGACACGGCATCTGTGATTTTCAACAAGAATGTCAAATTTGGACTCATCTGACCATAGAACACTTTTCCACTTTGAAACAGTCCATTTTAAATGAGCCTTGGCCCACAGGACACGACGGCGCTTCTGGACCATGTTCACATATGGCTTCCTTTATGCATGATAGAGCTTTAGTTGGCATATGCAGATGGCACGGCGGATTGTGTTTACCGACAGTGGTTTCTGGAAGTATTCCTGGGCCCATTTAGTAATGTCAATGACAGAATCATGCCGATGAGTGATGCAGTGTCGTCTGAGGCCTTGTCCCTTACGCACAGAGATTTCTCCAGTTTCTCTGAATCTTTTGATGATGTTATGCACTGTACATGATGAGATTTGCAAAGCCTTTGCAATTTGACGTTGAGGAACGTTGTTTTTAAAGTATTCCACAACCTTTCTACGCACTCTTTCACAGATTGGAGAGCCTCAGCCCATCTTTACTTCTGAGAGACTCTGCCTCTCTAAGACAACCCTTTTATAGCTAATCATGTTACCTGATGTCAATTAACTTAATTAGTTTCTAGATGTTCTCCCAGGTGAATCTTTTAAAAATTTCTTGCTTTTTCAGCCCTTTGTTGTCCCCGTGCCAACTTTATTGAGACCTGTAGCAGGCATCAAATTTGAAATGAGCTCATTTAGTGGATAAAAGTGTGAAATTTCTCCGTTTAAACATTTTTTATGTTCTCTATGTTCTATTGTGAATAAAATATTGGCTCATGTGATTTGAAAGTCTATTAGTTTTCATTTTACTTAAATAAATAAAAAAACGTCCCAACATTTACGGAATTCGGGTTGTATGTTTATAAAAGTAAGTGGAAAGAATGCTTTTATTATGTGTATGTTTAAAGATACGGATGTACTTCCAAACTGTTGCCGGAAAAGTAGAAATATTTGGAAGGAGATAATAAGAACATTAGTAAAACAATATTTGAACTTGAGCAAAGAAACCCATCTGCTTTCTTCTTTAAACCTTTCTTTCTTGTTTCTGGTCATATATTCACTTTCAAAAAAAGAAATTTTCTAGCCATTCTTTGTACTGCCTCATATAAAGATACATATTTGCTCTCTTTCCAGGCACGGATGGCTTTAGCAAAACTATTAAATATGTCATTGTCTGGGATTCCACGCTTATAGTAATGTGGATAAAGTGACAGGTGTTTCCCTTTAGTTTAGTTTTGCTAAAAAAAGTATTCAATCAAAATTTTACAATATTGTTTATTTCAGTCTGTCTCAGAATGGCAAGAGAGTGTAGAAATTATCAACACAAATCATTCATTTGTCCTATTTAATCATGATTTTCTCTAAGCATTTGTACTTAAAATGAAGTTTTCTTGCTGTTATTTCTTGCTATTAAGGTGATAATATCAAATATGTCAGAAACAAATCTGTAGAAAACAGAAAAGTTACATTGCAAAACAATTTAAAAAAAATAAATAAATAAAGATTTTCAAATGTCAACAAAAATTATTGGAGTATGTATTGGAGTAAATATTTGAGCCTAAATATAGCTATTCATGTCCACTGCAATATTTTACTTTCATTTACTCACTTCATAAAGTAAAATTTTCTTGCAGTATAAAAATGAGTGTACTATTTGAATTCCATTTAAATTCACTATGAACAGTAACTGCTATGGTATTTGACAGAACCGTGTTTAACATGGTATTGTACTTGTAAGGACATTCTAGTGGATTGTGAAATGTGAAGGAGTGTGTCATGTTTGTTTATGATGTTAGCTATATTGCAATTGTCACGTACGCCTATTGTAAACATTTGGTTACACCCTGCTGCATAAAGCAACAACTGCTCTGGTCCACTCCTCCACTCAGTGCTTTTCTACACATAAACCCAGATGACATTTAGTGTTGCGCTGTGGAGTGACTCACTCTGTGTCTGTTATCTCTGTGGAAACCTCTGAGAGCACGAGACGGCCCATGATCCTCCTCCAGCATGCAGAAACGACCTTATTAAAGCAGCTGCGCTCGTGTCTGATCGATGACCATTGATAAAGAGGAAAATCAACAACAGTGTTTCATTTCATTCTCATTACTGCAAGCATCACCTACTGTTGCTCATACTTAGTGGTTTGAACAGAACTTTAGCTTCAAGTGTTAGACATTAGAGTGGATAATTGCCAAGCACTTGCTTCACAGTGAATGAATGATTCCTCATTGTTGCTGGGAAGCTGTTTGATATTACTACTGCAAAAAATAAAAATAAATAAATAAATAAAAGAAACGCTTTATTATTCAGTATTTGTGTCTTGTTCACCTATAAAAATATCTAAACATTCTTAATTCAATAGGGGGCGTTTACCCAGCACCTTCTCAACTAAAACGAAAAACTTCTTTAAGCATGTTGGCCATTAATTTACACAACAATGGAATTTTGGGGGCCTGAAAACACAAACTTTTGAAAAAGGGTTTCAAAGTGCAAAAAAAAAAAAAAAAAAATTGTGAAAGTAAAGGCCATGCAAACGTATGTGTTTAGTCTATAGGTCTGTGCACAGGGGTGTAATGTTTCTTTAAGAAGTGACATCGGCAACTACTGGCCTAGCATGAATATTCCAGCATTTTTAGCTGTTTTTAGTGTGAACGGGGTAGTGTGTAAATGTATCCTTGCTTAAAGGGTTAGTTCACCCCAAAATGAAAAATTCTCTCATTAATTACTCACCGTCATATCGTTCCAGACCCTTAAGATCTTCGTCCTTCTCGGAACTCAAGTTAAGATATTTTTGCTTTTAAGTTATTGGACGCAACTCGGGGGAGAAGAATGGTTGAGTAAATTATGTTATTTTTGTTTTCTTTGCGCAAAAAAAAAGTATTCTCGTAGCTTCGCAAAACTGAAGTTGAGCCACTGATGTCACGTGGACTGTTTTACCGATGTATTTACTACATTTCTGGACCTGGGAACATTTCAGTTGAGTTGCTGTCTTTGGAGGTTCAGATAGCTCTCCGATTTCATCAAAAATATCTTAATTTGTGTTCCGAAGATGAACAAAGGTCTTATGGGTCTGGAACGACATGAGGATGAGTAATTCATGACATAATTTTCATTTCGGGGTGAACTAACCCTTTAAGAAGCAAAATGACATAAGATATTTTATCAAAAGTATTTATCAAAGTATTTATGAAAATGAAGTAAGTTTTGCTGAAAACAAGACAAAATATCTGGCAGTGGGCTAAAAATAATCTTGTTTTCTCTTATTGTTGTTTTTCTTTTTCCTTTGATTAAGTTTATTTTTGCAGTATATTCTAAGTAAACTAACTTATGTATTCATTCATTCATTCATTCATTCATTCATTCTTTCCTGGTGGACCTTAAGAAAGATTGAAATACATTCAAACTGAAGGAGGATATTTCCTGTGATCACTTGTTTTCAATTTGAGAACAAGACACTGCAGTTACTTCATCAGTGTGTTATTGCAAATAGATAAGTCTCAAAATTGGCAGTCCTTTGTTGTTGTGTACACTGTTAAAAATTGCTGTTAATTTACGGCAGAATTTCAACAGTATAATCCTGTTATGTTCAAAAGCAGTACATTACTGTTTTTTTCGTTTTTGTGAAATGACGTAGACACAATATAACGGCATTCTACTGTATTTATAACTCGAAGGAAATAAAACATTACTATCCAGTATTTTTGTAAACTGCAGTGAGCACGCCGGGACTTTCATCCGTCTTGTTAACAGGCAAGTTCCCCTTTGCTTTGCGCGATTTCATAGACAAAATACATTACATTTGCTACTGTAACTAATCTGTATAGTGGATATCGGAAGTGACACTATCTTTTATTTGCTCTTTTCAGTGATAAACGCGCCAAATGCGACATCATCGAGTGCAACTGGATTTCTGACTCTGTGACTCGGATTATATTATTCCCAATTACAGGGTGAGTTTCATTCGTTATGAGATAATTCCTATGCAAAGTTAAGTTTTCAAACACTGTTGGATTGAAATCACATCGATGGCTCTGTAACATGCTGAAATGGCCGGTGTTGTTTGCTAATAGGCTATCAGTTTGCAGAATTTGCTAACGCGTTAAACCTCCACTGTTTGAAAGAAACAAACGAACAAACTCAAAATTTCGTGTGTTTGCAAATTTGGGTAAGCATGTTCTTGTATGACATGCTTATTCTAAGGGGATTTTACTGTTGTGCTTATATTGTTTTTATGTTGGTTATGTTTTTGCATCAATCCATGTTGGTTTTGTATTTAAAGTGATAGAATACTTATTAGCTGGATTTCTGAATCGAAATCATATGCTTGGAGCACTTAAAAATGTAAACACGAAAGCTAAGTATGAGAACCAATGTTTTCATGTGTAAAGCTAGCATGTTTGAAATTGAGTTTTATTTACCATGCACTTGTGTGGACTTTCAGTGGATGGGCTTTCTTTGTTGTCTGAATATAAATGAAAATACATTTTACAATACACAATTTACAGTATACACATTTTGACTTAAAGGTCTGTCCAGACCAGTCCATGTTGAAATGCTTTTCTTATGTTAGAAGTGCTGAACTCTGTGACTGTTTACAATGATTTTAGTTTTCTTTGCATTCAATTGTAATCTGGCAATGTCAAATTAATGTTATGTCAATGCTGAAATTAAATGTGAATTAAATTAAAACATTAAATGTGTTTTTCTTTTTAAAGGTTCAGGTGAAACACCAGGAAGAAGAATCCAGCACTGGATGATCAGCCTTGAGGAGCACATCATTTGTGAGGGCATCCAGCCGGCTTTTCTGTCTGGGCTTGCAGCTGATTTTTCTACTTACAACAATTTCAATCTTCAATACCAAGCTGAAGACGCATGCACGTTGGAATTTATTCAAAGGTTAGATACTTGGATGCATACATTCAATTCACTTCACATTTTATTTCTATATCACTTTTACAATACATATATTTTTAAAGCAGCTATACAGAAAATGTATGTTTCATTGAAACATTTGGCCCTAATAAACAGGGAATAGCATCAAATAGAAATTTCCTGTCAAATATTTGAGCCCCAGTGAGCAGTAGGTGAATGTCAAGGAAATAAAATGTCTATCGGTGGTGAGGTGTTGGTGGAAACCTTGAAAGGAAGCAGATTCATCTAGGACCCATCCTTCATCATTAAAATGATGATCATGTGCATATGTTACAGTTCTGTCAGACATGGCTAAAATAGTAGGGTATAAGATGTGTTATGTCAATGCTTGAACAAAGAGATATCTTTAATCTAGACTGAAACACATCATTCAGTCCAAAAGATCTGAGTGTTGGAGCTTCTTAAGAAAGCCTTCCTTTCCTGACAAAGTAAAGTGAAGTGTTCTTGATACAAGAATATAATTTTATATACTTTTAATATTTATATGTTATCCGTGAGTACCCTTTTTGGCAACACTTTAGAATAGGGAACACTTATTCACCATTAACTACGACTTTTCCCTCAATAAATTCCTAATTTGCTGCTTATTAACAGTTAGTAAGGTAGTTGTTAAGTTTAGGTATTGGGTAGGATTAGGGATGTAGAATAAGGTCATGCAGAATAAGGCATTACTATGTGCTTAATTAGTGCTAATAAATGGTTAATAGTCTAGTAATATGCTAGCTAATAAGCAACTAGTTAAGAGACCCTAAGATAAAGTGTTACCATCTTTTTTTCCCCTCCACACTAATTCTAAACACACATTTGTTTTTCAGGTGGTTCATCGAGATAAATCCGGAAAAGGGACCAGGGCTGGAGGAGTCATATCAAAGCTGATGGGGAAGGTCACCCAGAAAAAGAAAACCGTGAACCCTCGTGTCTGCAGTCTACTTAAAAAAATTTATGGATTTTGAGTTGGACTTTATACAAGTATTACACACCACAGACCACACACACTCACATCACACACACGTTTGTTTTGTGAAAAGTGGGGACATCCCATAAGTGTAATGGTTTTATACTGTAAAACTGTATGTGCTATTGCCCTACACCTAAACCTACCCTTTACAGCGAACTTTGTGCTATTTCAGATTTTCAATACACTCCATTTTGTGTGATTTATAAGCCTTTTGAAAAGTGGGGACATGGGGTAATGTCCTGAAAAGTCACCTGCTCCTTGTAATACCTGTCATTACACACATTTATGTCCTCATTTGTCACAAAAATGTGCGTGCGCACACACCCACACACACAGTCTCTTGATCTCTATTTTTCAGGTATTCATTAATTTCTATTCACTCAAAAACATTTACTCAGGTGTTCTCTAAGTTTTTCACTTAATCTTTGTGTCCAGAGTTATTTTTTTGGACAGCCTGCATGACCTATTAGAATTAATTGTTAAAGAGTTAAAGCAATTTATTTATCATTTATACAGCTGAAATGTACATTTATTGTCATAAATGTAATAAGCTTTGGGCTTTATTTTACAATTTGTTTTCATTTTGTACCAATGTTCTGTAAGTCAGAATCTGATTTGGGGAATATGTTGAATATGAGTTTATTTCTGTTATGACCACTTCTTCCCCTTAAATTTCAATTATTGTCTTTAATGTTTTTTCTAAGAAAGTTTTTTTTTTTTTTTTTTTTTTTAATAAAGCAAAACAAGTTTTGAATCAACACTTTAAAGCTGCTTTACTTGTGTTACATTTCAAGTCACTATTTCAAAGGGTACAAATATATATTAAAAAAGAAGAAAATGTTGTCCTTTTTACTAGCAGGCCATTATTCAATAGCGTACACAATGGCATAGTATATTTGTATTGTAGTTTACACATTGTTTGTTTAGTTGTGAAGAAGAGCAAAAAGTATTTATG
The DNA here is from genome assembly GCF_012432095.1 of Onychostoma macrolepis. Classification (NCBI taxonomy): domain Eukaryota; kingdom Metazoa; phylum Chordata; class Actinopteri; order Cypriniformes; family Cyprinidae; genus Onychostoma; species Onychostoma macrolepis. Next base: position 34,153,852 of record NC_081170.1, on the reverse strand, counting down.
AAAACAGTAGTCAACTGTAAATTTCACCAACAGTAAGACACAGTTAATTTTACAGTTCCTTGCTGGCAACCAAGCTGCCAGTTATTTACTGTTTTTTAATAAACAGTAACCAACTGTAATTTTACCCAACAGTAAGATACTGTTAATTTTACAGTTCCTTGCTGGCAACCAAGCTGCCAGTTATTTACTGTTTTTTAAAAGGGCAATTTTTAACAGTGTAGGACTTTTCTGATTCCCCTGAATCGTTTCTTTCTTTTTCTTTCTTTCATCATTCATATATTAATTCATTTCTTAATACTAAAGATGCAAGTCACAAACTGTTCAGATCAGACTGTAATCAGAGATCTTGCTGAAAACTTCAGAGTGGCAGCAACTCCACAAAAATGGCACAAGCTTTGACAACATATTTTACTCTTATCTTTGGTTCTTCTTCTGCTTTTTTGCAACAATAGTATCTACAATACTTCCTCCACATTTCTGTACTTCAACCGCGACAGGGTGGGCCAAGTTTCTGAAAAACCAATAGAGGTCATGTGAACATGTTTCAGGGTCTGACATCAGAAATGCAAAGATGTCTGAATGAGCCGTTTTAATAAATAGTCTTTCTGGGCAGAAGACCTGAAAGTTACAGTATGTTGTCATAGTAGAAAGAACTCTCATCTTAAAAGATTAAGAAAACTTCAATTTTATTGCCTCTTTGTATGATAGAGCAGTGTCTGAGCAGCAAAATATTTCTCTGGGAGCCCTAATGACAGATTCCATCAGCTCTGTGGATTTCCATTCGCTCCATGTCTCATCTGTCTGTGGGTTTACCCTACTTTCCTATTGCCCTGCATGTATGAGTGATAATCTCTGCAGCAGCTAGTGACTAAATGCAAACCTGCTAACTCGAATGACTGTAATCCAATAGACAAAGGGATCACCTTCCTAGACACCACCCAGTCTGTTTGAAATGCTGAACAACAGAGTTACACGCGCAACAATGAGAAAACACTCATAGCAGGCCTGAGACACACATTCTTTGTCTTCTCGTAGCACCACACCTCTCTGAAAAGGTCATCTTACCTTCATTTCTTTTTATATTCACAGCATTTATTTTCCACAGGAGGCACATTTATTTAAATAGGGTATGTGCCTAACATTTTCATGTTGTGTGCGAGATGTGTGTGATGAGAACAGAGAATGTTTGTTGGAAAACGAAACTGCTGAAACTGGAGTCCCCCAGGGTTCAATATTTGGACTTTTCATGTTCAGTCTTACTTGGCCAAATGATGAAAAACACCAAATAACTATGCAAATGGCACCCAAATCTAATTACTTAGTTGTGTCATCAAGCATTTACAGGCCCTGTTTCACCTTGTATGAAGTGCCATCCACTAGTAGCACTGATGAGATAAACAGCTGTATATGGCACTTTAGTTATTTTATTTAAACTTTATGTCTATTTATTAATTCTAGTATTTTGTTTGGCTATTTGTCACAATCGGTGTTTAAAGTTGGATCCATTTTTTTTTTTCTAATTAATTTTTATATTCTTAATTATATTTGAAGAATGGTTGGCTTTAAAAAACTGATTTTATTTTTCTTTCTCTACAATATATCATGCTTGTGTAGAGAGCTTTGAATTACCATTGTTTATAAAATGTGCCATATAAATAAACCTGCCTTGCCTGGACATTGTCATTTCCAAACAAAGAGTTTATCACTAAATACTATTGGTTGCAATCTGGTAAACCTAAAATGTACAGTAATACTCAAAATAAAAAGTTTCTTTCTTTCTTAAATCTTTTAAACCTCCTGGCACACATTGGATACTCTGCTAAAACTGATTAAGTTACATTATGCTGAATGTCGACATACAGTAAATACACATTGTGTTTATGTCATATGCCATTGTGTTGTTGTGTTTGAATGGTCCAGACTTTCATTATCAATTCTGTATACTGCTCAAAAGTTTTGGGTCAGTAATTTTTTTTTGTTTGTTTATTTTGAAAGAAATTAATCAGAGTAAAGACTTCAAATAACTTTCTGTTTCTAATAAACATTTCAATTTATTCTTTGTATTCATCAAATAAAAAAATCAAATGTATCATGTTTTCCACAAAAATATGAAGCAGCACAACTGTTTTTGGTAGCACTTTAGTTTAAAAACAAGTTTTCATAACTAGTTGCTTATTAGCGTGCATATTACTAGAATATTGGCTGTTTATTAGTACTTATAAAGCACATATTAATGTCTTATTCTGCATGAACATATTCTACTTTCTTAATCCAACCCCATACCTAAACAATATTATTCAATATTAATAGGCAGTAATTAGGAGTTTATTAAATGTTATGTTAACCTTAGAATAAAATGTAACGTCTCGGTTACGTATGTAACCCTCGTTCCCTGAAGGAGGGAACGGAAATGTAACGTCAAGTGACTGACGTTGTGACACGGCCACAAAACAGAGAAATAGTGTTCATTTCAGATATTTAAATTATTTCAAACATTGCTAATAATGTGGTGATAATTGTTTATATTTTTGTTATGGTTATTTATATTTGTATACGGTTTTGAGTTGGAATATGAGGGACGCTTATTCCAAAAGGCCACTATTTAAGGAAGTAGGAACTGGTGGCCATTTTGACTTTAAGGTAATGGCACATGGTTGGACTAGGACATGCTTTGAGAGGCTGGCAAATAAAGGTGCTGGGAAATGCCTTGCTCTCACTAGTGCCAGTGTCATGGATTTATCATATATCTGGCCATTGACCAGAGGATTACCTGAATAGGGGGGTTGAGGCCTATTTTGCAGTGAACAAGAACGTTTTTCTTTGTCTCGGATCGTTTGTGGGTTTTTCCCTTTTACCTGGAGCATTGCAGGTGGGATCCAGGAATCCTTGAGAAGATAATGTGGGTGAGACTGATCAAGTTTTTTCCCCTTTTACTACTTCTTCCTTTTTGCTGGGATTATTGCTTTTTTGGACTGGCTTTTTTTGGTGTGGACTATGATGGATGGTTTTTGGATATCTGTGCCTTTATAGGACTCATGGACTAGTATCAGAGTTTGCCTTTTGGACTCAGTTTAATTATTTACCTTCCAATGTGCTGTTCATTGTGCCGTAGGGTTGAACAATGTTTGTTTGAAGTTTATATGTTTATTAATACATGCATTGAATCCCTGAGAGTCTTATATTTGGTGCATGCTTTATTGAATTGATGGTTGGTAACCTCTTTGAAACAAGATTACCCAAAAAAGAATCCTTTGGTAACTATAAGACTTAAAGTAAGATAAGTTTAAATTGTTACAACGTAATGGGATCTCGCCCATGAGCCCAATCACCTTCGAGTGTTAACAGAACAAGCCAATGACAGTTGGCGTGCGTGTTTCGCCACGCGCACCCCGCCCCGCAGCGCGGGTATAAAATGTGCAAACACACATCAGTTTTTTGCTGAGGAGCCGAGACTGTGTGCCCCGGCCCTACAGCGGTGGTACAGCAACTGTGGCAACGGGACGTTACGTCTCTGTTCCCTCCTTCAGGGAATGAGGGTTACATTCATAACTGAGACGTTCCCTTTCAGTAAGTCACGTTCGACGTAACGTCAAGTGACTGACGTAATGGGATCCCTATGAAAACGCCACTATTGCTGACCCCCTTGAGTGCCCTGCGGAAGCCGACAAGTGCCCCCCACACCAGTTGGGACAGAGATAGGACAGGGCTTAGGCAGAGATGACAGCCACTGCTGTTCTGTACAGTGGTGTGGATAACACTGGGAAAGCGTAACCAAGTAGGGGAACGCTACCGAAGCCACATCCTGCATAAAGGAGGTACTATGTGGAGATACACATATGGACTGGCCAAGGGCAGTACTACATACGGAGTCTCTGAGGTAGACTCAACCAGCCTGGGGTGAGACCAATACACAGCAGAGACAGCAGAAGGTCTCTGACAGGGAAGGCACGGGCTCACCATGAGGGGAGCCGTACTGTGGAAGAATACACATGTGGGATCACCGGAAGGGGAATCACTACACACGGGCACCTAGCCCAGCACAAGGACTGACCTTGGGCAAACACACGAGTGCTGGACCTGGCGTCTGGCGTCTGGCGCTCCGCCACTCCTGACTGCCCAGGGAAGGGAGGAACTTCAACAGGATTCGCCAAGGGGAACTGAACTGAGAAGCAGTAAAAGCGCATGTATCCGGTCCGTAGAGGGGAATGGTGCAGCAAGCGTGATCGACACCGAGCGGGTCCGGTGTTACTGGCCACCTGAGGCGAGTACACGGGAGGACACAGGTTCTACACGGAGATTATAGAATCTCGCAAACCTGTTAGGTGTCGCCCAGCCGGCAGCTCTACACATGTCTGCTACTGAGGCTCCGTGCCAATGCCCAAGAAGAAGCAACGCCTCTCGAGTGTGCTCTTACTCCGAGGGGGCATGGCAAGTGTCGGGCCTGGTAAGCTAGGACTATAGCCTCCACTATCCAGTGGGCAAGTCTTTGTTTGGAGACAACCTTTCCCTTCTGCTGTCCTCCGAAGCAAACAAAGAGCTGGTCTGAGGTACTGAAGCTCTGCGTGCGGTACACGTAAATGCGCGGATGGGACAGAGCAGAGCAATGGCTGGGTCTGCCTCCTCCCGGGGCAGCGCTTGCAAGTTCACCACCTGATCCCTAAAGGGCGGGGTGGGATTTACCCTCCTCGCCCCTCTGAGAAACCTGATGACCAAGTTATGCTTCCCGACAGACTTACCGTCTAATGCATCGTAATGTGCAGCAATAGTGGCAACATACACTTTGAGGGTGGAGGGAGACAGCCTTCGCTCCAACCCATCTTGCAGAAAAGATAGCACGACCCTGATCAGGCATCTACGGGGGTCTTCCCTGCGGGAAGAGCACCAATTGACGAACAGGTTCCACTACAGCCTGTAAGCGTGTCTTGTAGATGGGGCTCTAGCTGAAGTGATGGTGTTTACTACCGCTGGAGGTAGCCCACCTAGAACCTCTGCGTCCCGGGGGGACCACACGTGGAGATTACACAAGTCTGGATGCGGGTGCCCCCTCTCTGAGAAAGGAGATCCCTCCTCAGAGGAATTTACCAAGGAGAGGCTGTCACGAGGAGCATCAGTTCTGAGAACCAAGTCCGATTGGGCCAGTATGGCGCCACCAAAAGGACTTGCTCCCGTCCTCCCTGACCTTGCACAGGGTCTGCGCGAGAAGGCTCACTGGGGGAAACGCATATTTGCGTAGGCCCCGAGATCAGCAGTGTGCCAGCTCATCTGTGCCGAGGGTCCCCTCGGACAGGGAGTAAAACAGCTGGCAGTGGGACGTGTCAGGGGAGGCAAACAGGTCTACCTGGGCGTCCCTGAAGTGTCTGCAGCTCGTTGGCTGCACGATTGAGCTCGCCTGGGGCATGAACGGCGTGAAGCGACCTCAGATGCTTCTGACTCTAAAGGAGGAGATGGCGGGCGAGTTGCGACATGCGACGGGAGCGTAGACCACCTTGGTGGTTGATGTACGCAACGGTCGCAGTGTTGTCCGTACGGACCAGTACATGCTTGCTGTGTAGCAGCGATTTGAAGCGGCTCAGAGCAAGCCATACTGCTAGCAACTTGAGGCAGTTGATATGCCACTTCAGTCAGGGCCCTGTCCAGAGCCCCGCAGCTGCATTCCCATTGCAAATGGCACCCTAGCCCATGACAGAGGCATCTGTTGATACAACAATATGCCTGGACACTTGCACTAGGGTGGTTGAGGGTGGTGAGGACGGAGGAGGCACTAGGCCTGTTTCGGGCAGAAAAAGGTGCCCTCCAAAACCTAGTCACCTCCTGATGTACTTCCAGGAAGAAAGGAACTGGAGGCGGTTGCCGGCGATCGGCCTGCGCCCCCAGGAACCAGTCGTCCAGCCTCGAGCGTTCGGGAGAAGCAGGAGGCCTCCAGTGCAGCCCGACGCTCTCAGCGGCCCAGGAAAGCATAGCAGTCAGTTCTGGATCTGACTCGGGCAACGCCACTGTGTTCCCGCAATGAGAACATGACTCATCCACGAGCGCTGCTTCAGTGTGCTGAAAGCCCAAGCACGAGACACAGCGATCGTGACCGTCAGATGAAGCCAGGAAACGACCACATCCAGAAACACACGAGCGGGAAGCCTTCTTTAAAAAGACGCCCGTCGCTCATGGAGCTCTTTTAGTTTGCTCTTTTAGAGGAAAAACACTCTTTTAGATAGTGCTGTAACACTCGCGGAGATTCAGTCTTCCTAGAAGGCTCGGCTCAGAAGCGAAAAAGCTGATTGGCTGTCATTGGCTTGTTCTGTTAACACTCGAAGGTGATTGGGCTCTCGGGCGAGATCCCATTACGTCAGTCACTTGACATTACATCGAACGTGACTTACTGAAAGGGAACCCTGTTTTCAACATTGTTAATTTAATCAGAAATATTTCTTGAGCAGCAAATCAGCATATTAGAATGATTTCTGAAGGATCATGTAACACTGAAGACTGGAGTAATGATGCTGAAAATTCAGCTTTGAATTACAGGAATAAATTATATTTTACAGTATATTCACATAGAAAAGAGTTATTTTAAATTGTAATAATATTTCACAATATTACTGTTTTTACTGTATTTTTTTTTTTAATCAACTAAATGTAGCAGAAGAGACTTCTTTTCAAACTTTAAAAATCTCACCGACCCTATAAACTTTTACATATGTGTGTATTTGTATATACTGTATATATATGTGTGTATTTTACTGTAAAGGTGTGCTTTAAGAAGTGAGTTTGTTTTGACGAGGCTGATGGTGAATTGGTGTGGCGTCAGCAGTCGGCAGCGGGCGGAGAGTTGTTGGATGTGGAGGTAATTCCTCGGCAGGAACACTGGGACGAGGGCTTTGCTCTGGGAAACAGTGTCACTTTCCTTCAGTGTTTCTCCAATTCCATAAATCTCTTCATCTGGAAAAAATGCCTCACGGAAACGAAAGGAAAAAGGTCCCATGGAATAGCCAGCGGCTCTCCAGTCCACGGTTGGAAAACGCATTACGGAGGGAACGTTTTTGACGACTCTGACAGTACTCACTATACTATACCTACCAGTCAAGAACAGAGAAATAACACACATCACTCCAAGACTGCCAGAGTTTCTGTTGGGCTTTGATTTAAAAAATAAACTCAACAAATGGCTCGTGATTTCATGTGTTCTCTCTTGTGGCTGCTCAGGATCATAAAGAAGATCAGAAGTCTGCAGCTCTGATCCAAACCTCAGCTCTGAGCTGCCTATAGGGCATCCAAACTGTGTCAGGCACTCTTTGATGTGAAGACTGATCAAAATGATGAAGATAACGCATTTTGGTCAAATTTAAAGGCAGAATTGCATGTGTCCTCCACACATGAGTCCATCCCTGAATGCCTTGCAAAAAAACTAACTGCAAAAAAACTGGAAAAAATTATTTTGGATAGAAGAGGGAGTCTTCAGATTCATTTGAATCTAAAAACATTAAAAATCGTTACTTGAAATAAAATAAATGTTAACTGAAATTCAGTCATTTAAAATAAAAATTACATGTATTTTATTTCTGGTAACTGGCAACATTTCATTTTATTTAGTTTAAATTGATGCACCAAAATTGCAATCAAAACTGAAATAAAAATCAATAAAATGATAAAAAAAATGGAAATAAAATAACTTAATACCTTAAATAACCTAAATTTAAACTTATTTTATTTAAACATACTGCCAACATGTTTCTTTTTATTTAGTTTAACTTATTAAATTATTAATATATTAAAATAATTAAAACTGTAATAAAAAAACATTAAAATGATATTGACTTTAGAAAAAAAAAAGTAAAAACTAATAAAAATGACAAAAACACGGAACAAAATGACTAAAACTTTAAATAACATTTAAAATCAAACAAGAATCAAAATATTAACATAAAAAATCAAATAAAAAATGTTCGATTTGAATGTATATTAGGTATGGTAAGATTCACCAATTCGCATCAGTGTATCGGTATAAAAGTTGATGCGATGCTTCAATTTAAAAGAAAGTGTGCATCGGATACAAGCTGGCATTAGTATCGCAAAGCATTGTTTCTAACATATTTGCATTGGTAAATAAAACTATTTATTTCTATATACAGTAATTATTAGTAGATGTGCTATACTTTTATTATTTAGAAAGATTTTAGATTGATTTCTCCTCTCTAAACTGTTTCTTAAGTGCATTCGCTCAACACCACTGCTGCTACATGAATAGGAAGTATCGTGACACTATGGAGACCGAGACGTGTCCTGAGAGTCACATATAGATTAACATGGCTTTCTGTCTAAACAAAAGAAATAAAAGCCAACTATCTGTACCATATTGAATTGCAGAGCATCATATTTTTTCCATTGCATCGTATTGCATTGAATTGTATTGTGCTGAATCAAATCACATTGCATCAATATGCCCTGCGAATCGTATTGCATTGTATCAGTAGCTGCTTCATATATATATATATATATATATATATTGTTTGTTTTGTTTTTTGTTTATTAGTTTTGAAGCAGTACGTAAGACAAAACATACTTAGACGATACCATAAATACAAAACATGTAGAACACAAAGTAAAATGTACATGTAGTTATGTGGAGTATGCGTGAAACAATTGTGTGGAGTATGTGTATATCTCTGTTATGCATTTCCAAATATATATGTGACCCTGGACCACAAAACATAAGTGTAAATTTTTCGAAATTGAGATTTATACATCATATGAAAGCTGAATAAATAAGATTTCCATTGATGTATGGTTTGTTAGGATTTGACAATATTTGGCTGAGATACAACTATTTGAAAATCTGGAATCTGAGGGTGCAAAAAAATTTGAATACTGAGAAAATTGCCTTTAAAGTTGTCGAAATGAAGTTCTTAGCAATGCATATTACTAATCAAAAATTAAGTTCTAATATATTTATGGAAGGAAATTTACAAAATATCTTCACTGAACATATCTTTACTTAATATCCTAATATACTTAATGATTTTTGGCATAAAACAAAAATCAATCATTTTGACCCATACAATGTATTGTTGGCTATTGCTACAAATATACCCCAGCGACTTAAGACTGGTTTTGTGGTCCAGGGTCACATATGTGGAACAGCCTATTTGTAGAAGGTCATAGCAGAATATTTGTAGAGGAGAAGAGAAAAGAAAAGAAAAAAATAAAGAAAAATAAATTGAAAGGGAAGAGAAGAGAAGGAAATAAATAATTAAATGGGTATATAAACTAAGAGAAAAAAAAGGATAAATAATGAAATAAGTATAAATTAAATAAGGAATTCATTTAAGAAGAAAGGAGAAAAAAATAAAATAAAATAAAATAAAAACACAGGTGGTGTGGGGGCACCGAGGTGGTGGGGGAGTAGGTCGGCATTCAGGGGCCTCAGAGTGGAACAGCAAGGAATGCTCTGCTTGAGCATAATATTTCAATGAGTGTGTGGTGCACCAGAGAGAGTAGGCCTATACCCACTGGATCGTCATCCTTTCACCCTCAGCAGGGAGGATTGATTTATGACCCGGTCTCCTTTAAAACCTTTCCGAAGCTCTGAGGGGGGAATCGGATTATTTAGGACTGAATCCGGTTCTGCGTGCACTCAATCCACTCGAGAATTTCACTAATTCAGATAGTGCCCCAGTGGTGTAGTTTGATCATGTAGCCGCACACACACAAGTATCAAAAAAAAAAAAAAAAAAAAAAGGGGAATAAATAAATAAGGGAAAATTAGATAAATAAATTAATAAAATAAAATAAAAAGGGGAAGAAAAATAAATAAATATATGAATAAAGTAAGTGAATGATTGAAAGGGGAGACCTAGAAAAATAACAAATGTATGGATTGCATATATACACAAACAAATTATTATAGTGGTAGAAATGACATATATACACATGCATAAATATATACACATACATACAAATGTTTGTATATCCACCCATTGGCCTATACATTTATTCCCATTGTTTACCTTCTCTAGCTATTTGTTTGTAAAGTTGTTGTTGGGAGAGTGCGTGGGTCCGGTGCCAGGTTTCTGATGTATATTGAAATAAGTCAGAAATTGATTTCAGATGTCCGTAAATGTAAATATGTTGTTCTTGTTTGCGTATGTTATTTTTTCTAATGAAATGTATTCTGTAAGAAGGTTAGTCCAGTGGGTGATATGTACACATTTTTTTGATTTCCAGTTTAATACGATTATTTTTTGGTGATAGTTAGAGATATGAGGAGTGGATTTTTATATTTAATCGGAAGATTATCAATTCCTGTGCTATTACCTAGTAAACAAAGTGATGGAGACAGAGGAATCCTACAGCCCATAATGATGGAAAGTTTATCGGTCACTGATATCCAAAATTTATAAACAGGTTGGCCGGTCCATGTGGCATGCAAATAGTCATTGGTGCTATCCAGTGTGCATTGTGAGCAAATATCTGTGTCGCTTAGACCCATTTTAATTTTTTTCCTTTGAGTGATGTAATCTTGTACTGTATTAGTTGTAGGTTTGTATTGTTTGTCATAGAAAAGGTATTACTACAGATTTCTTTCCAGAAGTCAGTGTTGGGGGAGAGAGCCAAGTCATTTTCCCATTTAGCCATTGGCAAAATTATTGTTGTATTGGTATTTGATATAAGTTTATGAAGTTGGGATATACATTTTTTAAAATTGGTCTCTTCCATCAACTGAGAGGGATGCAGTGGGTTATTTATTATATTAATCTTGGATTTGATTATGGATTTTATTTGTTGATACTGGAGATACTGTTCTCCCATAAGACCATACTTCTGGACCAGTGTGTTAAATGATATAAGTTGGTTATTTTGAAATAAATGATGGAGATGTGTTATTCCTTTTTGTTGCCATGATTGAAAAAATTTAGGTTTATTATACAGCTGAAAGTCATCTGTATTCACTTTTATTCACTTTCCACCAAGCTGTCACAGTTGTCATAATTGTGGTGTGCTTGAAGTAGCTAATTTTCTTGATTGAAGTTGGTAGGAAGGGAAGATCTGCGACTGAGGTATTTTTACATTGATTTTGTTCCAGTTCTATTCATGAGTTACTACAGTTGTTTTTGTGAATCCATTTAACTAAATATCGTAATTGAGTTGCTAAAAAGTAAAATTGAAAGTCTGGGGCTTCTAAATCACCCTGTAGTTTTGACATTTGTAATGTTGTCAATGATATTTTTGGTGTTTTGTTTTTCCAGTAAATGTGAGAAGTTAATGAATCAAGTTATTTAAATCATTTATCTGTAGGTGTTATTGGAAGCATTGGGAATGAATAATTAATTTGTGGAAAGGTTTTCATTTTGACTGTAGCAATGTGACCCATGAGTGATAGTGGAAGGTTTATCCAGCGTTGGATATCATCTTCAATCTTTTTTAAAAGTGGAATGTAATTGAGATTAAACAATTCTGACAGTTTGGGTGAAATGTTGATACCCAGATATGTGATGTTACCAGTGCGAAGTGGGAGAGAAGTAGGCCTGTTATGAGCTGTAGAATCCCAAGCATCTTCAGAAAGTGGTAGTATAGTTGATTTATTCCAGTTTATTTTGTAGTCTAAAATTTTAGTTTCTTGTAGTGAGTTATGAGGATCCTGTAAACATAATAGTAAGTAATCTGCATAAAGATTAATAATTTTATGTTGTGCGGTAGTATCTTGTATTCCTTGGGTTTTATTGTTTTGTTGTATTGCTATTGCAAGTGGTTCTATAAAAATGGCAAATAATGACGGTGAATGTGGGCATGCTTGTCTGGTCCCCCGGTGAAGCTTTGTGATGTTTGATGATGTGACCCCATTTGTGGTTACTATAGCCCTAGGTGAAGTGTATTATATTTGTATCCAATGGATGAACGACTCTCCAAAACCAAGTCTGCGTAGGGGGTTGAATAAAAATGTCCAGTTTACTTTATCAAATGCCTTTTCAGCATCTAATGAGACAATAACAGTTTTGGTTTGTTTGTGTTGGGCAAGGTTAATTTAATTAAATAATCTATGGGTATTGTCTGAAGCATTTCTGTTTTTAATAAATCCTGTTTTATCATGGTGGATTAACATCGGGATAACTGTTTCTATTCTAGTAGCTAGTGCTTTGGTGATAATTTTTAAATCTGTATTTATTAATGAGAGAGGGCGATAATTGGTGGGGTAAATTGGGTCTTTATTTGGTTTTAGTAGAAGTGTCATAATGGCTGTGTTCATGTGTCAGAATTGTAGATGTAGTTTTTATTTCAATTACTACATTGTAAAAAATAAAAAATAAAATAAAAAAGTTGAGCAAACTTAAAAATTTAAGGCAACCAGTTTCAGCAGATTTTTGAGTTTTCTCAACTAATTTTTTTTAGGAGATTTTTGAGTTTTCTCAACTTTTTGTTGTATAAACTTAAAACAACAAGTTGAGAAAACTCAAAAAATCTACTGAAGTTTGCTCAACTTTTTATTTTTTATTTTTGCAGTGCTGTAAAAAATCTAAAGTTGAGAGAACTTAAACGTTTAAGGCAACCAGCTTCAGCAGATTTTTGAGGTTTCTCAACTCGTTGTTTTAAGTTTATACAACTCAAACAATATTGTAGCATTTGGACTAATCAGACACACAATTTTTCATTAGATTTAACAAATCAATTAGTCATTAGATTAACAAATAATCACAGACCCCTCACCCAATACACATACTTCCATGGCAACCAATCTGATAGCATTAGTTTTATTGCTCAAAGGAATGCGGGCAGAGCAACACTTACTTCATTTCCCCTTAGGAAAGACACATAATGCCCATAAAATGGACTCTTCTCTAATTAATTCATAGAAAAATCGTTCTTTGAATGAACACACATATCCTTCAGCTCATTGTGTATATTATTACTGTTCTTGTATATGTTCTTGTGTATTGTATACTGTTTTACGCATGCTTATGATGGATCACTAGTTAATATCACCTCACTTATATCATGTTTGGTCTCTATCAATTTGTCTTTGGATGATCTAATTGAGAGTGTATATTATATGTTGATACCTATGCAACATATTAGTGTTCTAAGAATCTTTACTAGTTTGTATGTCAACTTCTGATCCAGTTACATATGCAAATGACAATGCTTGGTGACAAAGAGTCATAAACTTTCCCTCCAAAAGTTCAAGACACCATTGGCTCTTTGACACCCGAAAGGAGTGACCTCTATAGCAGTTAAAGCTCTCACATCAGTGAGGCCCCCCAGTCTGCGGTTCTTTCAGATACTGAGAAGATGAGGATGTGAGCTAGAAGTCTTCTGTACATTAAGTTTGAGCCAGGCTTCGGCCTTGACTTTCCATTCAACCAAGATCCTCGGATCTCAGCAGATCTCTTTCTTAGCTCTTTTTTTCACTTTCTACCTGGGAAGAAACTCCCAATCACCATCGAGTCAAGACATCTTTGGAATTCATCACTCTTCAACCCGGAAGAACGTGATCTCAAGTTCAAAACCTTGAAACCATCAAGACTTTCATCCGAGACTGCATCCAGACACTCGTCAACAACAAAGGCAACGCAAGTATCGCACATTTAACTTAACGAAACAGAGGTTTAGTATAAGTTATAGACCCCGTTATAAACGGCGCTGATGGTTTAACTCAGGTGGTTAACTGACTCTTTCCATAACTGCATTCTCTGGTTTCTCTATTGGCTTCATTCATCCACTTTAGCTCCCTTTTGTATATACGTGTGAGTGTATGTATGTTTGTTTGTTTGTTTAGATTAGTTATGTGTGTTAGCGTGTAGTTAATAAAAGTGGTGTGCACAAATTAAATGAGTTTCTGGTTCTGCCTTGCAAATTAATGTCTCTTTACGATTTTGACCCTCGCTTTCTTAGAGTTGATATGAACTTAAACTGAATGGTCGCTGGACGAACAGATAAGTTGATGGCAATTTAATTCTGCTACAGTTATTACCGTCAGCCGATTAATTGTAATTAATCATAATTAATTGTAATTATTTATATACATTTCCATTTTGAGCTGATTTGCTACAATATCCTATAAAAATAAGTTGAGAAAACTCAAAAATCTGCTTAAGCTGGTTGCCTTAGATTTTTAAGTTTGCTCAAGTTTTAGTTTTTTTCAGTGAAATAACGGAGACAGAATTTAAATTTTGTTTATAAAATTTAGCTGGGAGTCCATCAGGTCCGGGTGATTTGTTATTTGGCATTTTATGTAATGCTTTATACAGTTCATCAGGAGTAAGTGGAATGTCTAGAACATCTGCCTGTTCTTTTGATATTGATATGGTAGTTTAAATTGTTTTAAGAAATTATCTATTTCTGTTTCATCTGGGTTATGTTCGGAAGAATATAATTTTTGGTAGAAGGTATGAAATACTTTATTAATTTCTTGGGGGTTCTGAACTATTTCACCTGATTGATTGAGTATGGGTGGAATAATTGCTTTTTATTTTTTACGTTGCTTCATATTTAATGTATCGTATCGTTGGTTATGCATCGAGATGCGTATCACATTGGCCTCAGTTTTGGAGATGCACTTCCCTAATGTATATGCATTTCTATACTTTTTACAGCATTTTGCTGTTAGCTTAGCAACATGCTAATGTTAAATTAATAGAGAATCAGTAGGCGCATCCCAAATTACATTACTTATCCCATATTATATGGCGTTTTGTAGTATAGTGTTCAAAAAAGAAAAAGAGCAATGTAAATACCAGGATGATGCACGTAAATAACCAAAAAAATAAATGTCAGACACTTCATGCAGTCAACTGTTGCAGGTTTAATTATGTTGCAGAAGGAGAGGGGCTATCAGACTCTGATTGTGAATGACAAAATAACCTTATACAATTCATACACTACACAGTTGAGTGCATAGTGCATAATTACATAATGTACAGTGCTTCATTTGGGACTCAACCTGAGTCAAATGTTTGCTTCCGAGTCAGTGATGTATGAGTGACCATTAAGAGAGTTTCTGTATATATAACGTGACCATCTGTAATTTATGAGTTTACATGATGGTTAGGATGCTGTCTTAGAAGGTAGGTGCTTATGTAGGGGAGGAACAGAGCTAGTGTTTCCATTGGCACACATCAACACTAAGTTCAAAGTCCTCTGGCCTATACATAACACAAGAGCTGTGACGTCACATTTGACAAAATCATTGCTCACCACGCATCAATCAAGCAGAAATACACAGCGATAGCGGCTCTATTCTTAGCGGGCACTAAAGGTTGACCCGTCTAAAGGTCTGGTTGCCCCGGGTGACTGCTGATGTCATATTCATGTCCAGCAGACTGTGGCTTTACACAAATGTCATCTCACACACACACATATGTTTATTGCTCACTGAGTGCAGCTGCTGTCAAAGGCTGAGCTCCTGTAAAACCAGAGGAAGCCACACAGTTACTGTGGCCGTTATGACGCAGTTCACCCCAAATGACCTTTTCGATTGACCTGTTTGTGGTTTGTGTTCAAAATGTATAATTCAGCCATAAGAACACTCTGAGAAGTGCAGTTCTTCTTGCTGGCTTTCTTCATTACGGGTTGTAAGTTCCTATGTTTCATTCGGCCCATGATGTTTAAATGCTGAAAAGTATCCAGTAGTAACACATTATACATCATTTTAAGATCCTTGGCAAAAATCTGGTGGTGGAATTTAATATAAAATTAAGATTATCCCTAATTCTTTTTAGCTGATATCATGAAAAATTTTCCCTAGGTATTTTTTAGTATATTTATTTTATTTTTAAGTCCCTGTTTCATTCTGCTCCACCTCTAAAATTATATTTCCTTTTAGGTGATATCATGAAAATTTTTCACTCACTTTTTTAAATGTATTTTTGTTTATTCTATTTCATGTAGTTCTGTATACAGTAGTTACACCAAATAGTTACATCAGTTATTCTGTAAAATTCAAATTCAGAGTGCATATACATTATAAATGTCTTTTTTTCTTCTTCTTTTTTTAAATGTTAAATTACTTTATCATAATTCTCTTTATTATATCTCTTTTTTTCATTAGATGCTGAAAGTGGTGCAGAAATCACATGAAAAAAATATAAAACAACTACATGATAAAGTACCTTTTTAAAGGCCGTTTTGGCTGATTTGGTTGATCTGTGGAGCAAAACTGTCTCTTTTTGGTTCATGCAAATCCTACACATTTATCCAGCAGATAAAGCTTTCTTTGCTCTTTGACTGAACTCAAATATATGCTGCAAACTAGGTTCAAAAGCAGAGAGGTGTTCACATTTTCTGACATAATCAAACAGTTAGATTTGCATATTAAACAAAGGAGAGTAAAACAAAACCTGAATACATGAACATAATGAAAAAGCCTTGAGAGAATTTACAATATACTGTTAAATGCAACATAAAGGACATTCTGCATTCAGCACATTTCTTTTTGTATTTTTTATTGAGTAAAACATGTCAAATCGTCAATCAATTGAACACAAAAATTCGGCACAAAATAAGCAGTTAAAAAAAAAAATTACATTTAGCAGCTTGAACAAAGAATTCAAAGCAGAATGACAATTAAATTCACTGGTAAAATAAGAAAAACAAGCATAATGTGTGTTTGTCCCAAAAATGTGTTGCTGTTGTTTTTTACAAGACATCTGAAGACTAAGCATTTGGCATCATTCAAAAATGCCAAGAAAGTAACTCAAATTTCACAGAGCGAGTCAAACATCCCGCTGCCAGCAAAATCCACAGGATACCGTCAAAATGTTAAGACAAACTGGAGGGCGATTGAGAACCAAAGACATGTAAAATACTAAAAGAGGTGAGACGTCATGATCAGCACAGAATCAGTCTGTAAAAACACTGCAGATCACACTCATTAAAATCTAATTTTAATGCAAATTCTGCTGGATGTCAATCACTGCAACAGCTGTCTTAATTTCTTTAGAAATGCATCCATTGATGTTTTTAAAAGGGCCATATTATGAAGAATCACATTTTGCTTCATCTTTTGGATGTACTATATTAGGGTTTCCTTATCTGGCATTCACAAGAAGCTAATAATTAATTAAAAAATCTTTTCTAAATCAAAATAAATTATTTTAAAATAAACTAACATTAAAACTACCACCTCAGCTCCTGGTAAGTCATATAAGCAGGAGTGCAGGAATAAAGTAAACAGTCCTACAAAAAAAAAAAAAAAAAAATGAGGAATCCTGAATCACTTTTGAAAAGGGTCCCATGGCTGACACGGTGTATTAAAATATGATTCGCTGCTATAGCAGTCATCTATTTTTGTACAAATAAAAATAATTCAAACAAAGCACTTAAAAAAAGACAGCTTGTTTTGTTTGTATTTGTTTAGCTGCATGTCATGTGACAATTAACCAACATCAGAGAATAGTGAACAAACAACTGTGTTGTTAATATTGTTGTCATAATTAAAATATTAATTTAAAATCTCAGGAATGTACCTCAAGTAAATATTTTAGTTCAAAGGGGTTCGACAGACAAATACATTTGAGAATAAACATACTTTTAACATACTTTTTGATTTTAGAAATCAAAACTTGCTTCCCAGTCCAAAAAGAATATTTATTCAGACTAAACATCCACAAATTTCTCATAACAGACAGATGAATACATTATTCACACATCAGTGATGTCCACCGTGTGATTGGAAACTCACAAAGAGTATGCCATTACAAAAATCAAGACAGTTAAATGAACACTGGACCTGACAGCAAACCCAAACCTTGTGCATGAGCCAAACAAAGCACAAGGTTGGACATGTGGTATTTTTAGCATCTAAAGATCAGGAAGAGCTCGAAAAAGTTAAAATCAGAAGATAAAATATTATGAGTGGACCTCAATGAAAAAGTATGATATGACCCTTTTAAAATCTCATTCAGACCAATAATCAGAATTCCATGTTGTGCATTGCAAACGCAATCTTATTTCTGCTTATTCAATCTTTATAATACCAAATTGTCTACAATTGAGCACACTTCAGTTGCATGCTGTGAAATGAGGAATATTGGAAACTCGACTGCAAAGTTTGCATTCCAGTGAAGCAAACTGATCTGTGCTTCTCAGTCCTATTAAATCCTCGAGTCTGTTCAGCCAAATTGCCCATAGTAATGAAAGAAGCTGTATTGATTAAAAGACATTTGTTGAAGGAGATATACCCCTTCACCAGCTGCACCCATCTCTCCAGCCCTCCCTCCCTCCCTCGCTCTCGTCTGCGTCTCGCTTTCCCTCAAACTCTCGCTTTCCTCTTCCCTCTCCTCTCAAGTTTCTTTGTCAAGTCTAAACATATATGCCATGGCCCCGCCTGCTTCCTTCCACAGCTCTATTAATCAAGAGCAGGTTAACACTCTGTTAACAGGGGGTGAACGCGGGGTCAGGATAAGCCGGCGGAGCAGCTGTGACCGGAGAGCAGGAACACAGTGGGTTTTACTTCAGCAGGAGCTGTCGAATTCCCTGCTTGGATGTTACAGCAAACAGCGTCCCACTATCAGAGGTGCTTCTGCAAACACCTTTCATCTAGAAATTCCGGAAACAAACTTCGCTCTCGCCCACAAAACAAGCGTTTTCTTTGTTTTCGGGCTGCATGTGCTTTCAACTCTCACCACGGTTTGCTGTAAAGCAAATGTCGACTGAACTAAAAGATGGCTTTTCAAAGCTGTGGACACTGCCCAGAAACAATAAATTAAGAGTTCAATTAATAGACAGAGACTGAACCGCAAACAAATATGACACTTACGCTTGTTTTGTAAATCAGGACACATCATGTACATTCACAAGCTTTTAGTCTCTTTGTCGTGTTTCGCGATTTTGAGGTTGCTTTGCTCACCTCAGCATACTGCATTGACGTTAGGCACTTTGAATGCATTCACATGTACAAATATAGACAGCACTATCACATCATTTGATAGTCTGGGTAGTATAAAAATACAATCTTAAAATCTTTGGTTTGTACAAACTGTAATTGTTGGTTTTTGACTTCTTCTCCTCATTCAGAGAATCTTTGTAAAAGGTTCTTATCAATACATCGGTTTCCATTTGGACTAAAGGGTGCAACTGCAGCTTTCCAAAACCTCGCACTTCCCTTCTCATGCATCTAACGACTGGGACTCAACGTGTCAACCAGTCAGAAACGCACTTGAGAACTGTTAGCAAGTGTAAAACCTCAAGATCGGCCGAGAATTAGGCAAGGCAGAGCAGAAGTTGCCCTCCAAACTCATTTGAGATAACAGACAAACCCCATTCATTTCACTCAAGCATCGATGCACATTGGGGAAGTGGACGGTAACACTCAGGGTCAATTGCAAAACAAATTCAAAGACGCAATGATTCAGCTCATCTTTTTGGCGTTCAGTTGCACGGCAGCCATGTGGAGTAGGTTTGCTGATGGCAGGTAAAGACTGGCTGGACTTGGGCAATGTAATAATTGCTAAAGTTACCATCTGCAACATAAGGGGCAGGCTGGTAATAGCAAGTGACGTTGGCCACGTTGGGTATGACGTTCTGCTCGGCCAACACGCGCACCGCCAGCATGGCGATCAGTCCAAGGGTCTGCCGCCGCTCGTGTCCCATCAGACACACCGTGCTCTCGTTCACTACCCCGTGCAGCGTCGTCAGATAATCGTACTTGCGGTCCTCCAAGCCCACAAAGTGGTTCTGGAGGTAAGACTCCAGCTTGCGCTGCTGTTCGCTGATGTCCGAGAAGTCGATGAAGAAGCGGGAGCACATGTAGCGCTGGAGAGACTTCATCTCCGACTCGGAGGCGGCTCGGAAACCCCTGACCAGAAGATGGCAGTACTTCAGGAGGCCGCCTCCTCGGATCTCCTCGGGGTTCCTCGTGCAGATCACCTTGTTGCGCAAGTGGTCCAGCGCCGTGGCGAAGTCTCCATACACGCTCTCACCGATGATGGTGGGGTGAAACGTTTTGGCCATGGGGTTCTCTGAGCACTCGTAGAAAAGCAGCAGAGAGTCGAGCTTAATCTGGAAAGAATCGACACTAAACTCAAACTGCCGGCGCAAGGAGTCCACGAACTTGAGCTCCACGTTTTTGCCCCGGTTGTTGGAGAGAGAGATGAGACTCCAGCGGTCCGAATCATTGCACACTTTCACCATCTTCTGCACATATGCTTCCTGCAAAATAACACAAGGAATTGTTTCAGCGTTTCATGCATTAAGATACGTTCAAACGCACATCCGTTTGCCATATCAGTTCTCATTACCTGTCGCAGGAGATCTAAGAGGCTGAGAACGCTCGATCGGCTTTAACCTGCTTTAGCGCAATCCTCTTACTGACAGAAAACCAACATTTCACCAGCCTATCAGTAAACTACTCTAATTGCATTTCTACTGAATGTCACTGGAGACTACAGGGATCCATGCAGATGATCTTAAATAACGTACTGAATGGAAAATCACAATGCAATATGAAATCAAGCAGTGACAGCAGTGTCCTTCAGTGTGACACTGAAGTTTAAGAATCTTAAACACCACTTTCTTATGAATTATTGTTAAAGATTCAGTTTGAGGTTTTTCAAAGGTCTACTGATAAATAATAATAAATGGCGGCCCCTCAAAGCTAAACTAGAGTCACTGTTTACTGCACTGTTTGCAGGAATACAAACCATTAGTTGTGAAATGAGCATGAAATATTAAATTTTACAATTAGATGTAAAATTATCGCCCAAAAGATGCAAATTATTTTGACTATTTTGATGGCAAAACTACTTTGCAGAAATATAAAATAAATATAAATTTTTATAACACATGCTAGTGTTGCAGCGATTCTTTATTCATAACTGTACAAGAAGAACATAACCAGATTCTGTACACAAAAATAACAATAATAAAAAATAAAAAAAACATTTTGCATTGAGTTCTTATGAGATTTTGGATATTTGTAGGCTACTTTTAAAAACAATTTGCAGAACTGTGCAAATAAACTGTAAATGTGATTAAAGAAATGGCGACCAGGTAAAACACCTAAAATATAAACTTTCCCTTTTACAAATAAGTAAATTTGAACTTGTAAAGTCCACTGCCCTCATGTATCTGAGCACTCACCTTCAAGGTCAGCGGTGTGATTTTCTCTTTATTGACCCCATCAGGTAAGAAGTCCAGCAGACAGTCCAGCACTATGTTCTTGACGATCTGAAACTCCGTCTCTCCCTTCAGGTCCACGCAGAAGATGAGGTCCAGGTCCTTATAGCCGAGCCCGCTGTCCTCATGCAGGACGTGGCTGGCGGCGGATCCGTTCAGACGCACATCCCGCACATGGATGCGCTGCTCCCGCATGCGGCTCCGCACCGCCGTCACGATCCGCCGCGGCTTCATCTGCAGCGTGGGGAAGTTTCCTCGGCCGTGGATCGGGATGCTCTCGGTCAGGATGAGGTCCAGCCGCTGGACCTGCTCCCAGCTCAACACGCTGAAGTTCGTGCTGTCCTCTTCAGCCATGGTCGCGTCTGCTGGAGGAGTCGAGGAGCGATCTACTGCCTGGAGATGTTAGGAGGAGAGCTGAGGAGACGCATAATGCGCTTGACGCGAGACGCTGCGGAGGTCTGTCCTTCTTCTGGGTGCTGCTGTGGAGAGGGTCATCCGCGCACGCAGTGCTGGAGAGTGGAGAGTGGAGAATGACAACAGTCTGGCAGCGCTGGAGCTTTCTGTGCGCCTCAAGTCACGCCTATCGCCTCACCACACACACGCACGCACACACACACACACACACACACCAGCAACCCAATGAAAACACACGACTCATCTCTCCACAGCTGTGCGCTCAAACTCACATTTAGTCACTTAGCACACAGATACATGAAGATACCTTACACTCAGATAACTTACACTTTACGGCGTCCTTGTTACAGTGTAATAATACATACTGAGTAATATTAATTAACTACATGTAATTACTAGGCTTTCCTGTAGCTCAAATAGTAGAGCATGGCGCTAGCAACGTCAAGATCATGGGTTCGATTCCCAGGGAAAGCAAGAGCTGATAAAATGTAGAAACTGTAACTTGAATGCAATGTAAGTCGCTTTGGATAAAAGCGTCTGCTAAATGCATAAATGTAATTACTATATGGGTTAGGATTAGGGTTTGGCTTAGTATTACTTGCATGCATTTATGCTTTATTTATTGTTATTAAAATAGTAAGTACCCTACATGTAAGGTGTAACAAGGACGCACATTTATAATAAAGTTGCAATATAGCCTATCTAAAATATATTTAAATGTAATACTGAAAAACTCACCACAGTTAAATTTGTAATCGAGTACTTTACACGTGCTTATAGTTAGTAAGTTAGTCAACACATCAAAATAAGTACTTCTTCAAAGTAGACAAAATCATTAAAAAACATTAAAACAATGATTTAAAATGTACTTTAGAGTAGAACTTTTAATTTGACATTATTACAGTGTACTTTTTAAAAGTGCACTTAAGAAACATGAATTTGTCCCTCTTTAAGTGCTCTTAAATGGCTTTTTCGTTAATATTACACTATCTGCAAGCACAGTTTTTTTTAAACATACTTTTAAGATTAGAAATAAATTACAAATGCACATTCAACACAAGATTTTTTACAACATTTACATTTAGTCATTTTGCAGATGCTTTTATCCAAAGCGACTTACAATTGGGGAATACATAAAGCAATTCATCTTGAAGAGGCAATCCGACAAACGAAGTGCTTGTAACACCAAGTCTCAGGCGTTGTTTAAATAAGTACAAGCTAGCAAGGGAAGGAATAAATAAGGAGAAAGAGTTGGGGGTTTTTTACAAGGTGGTAGATGATAGACAGACAGACAGACAGACAGATAGATAGACAGACAGACAGACAGACAGACAGACAGACAGACAGACAGACAGACAGACAGACAGACAGACAGACAGACAGACAGACAGACAGACAGATAGACAGACAGACAGATAGATAGATAGATAGATAGATAGACAGATGATAGATAGATAGATAGATAGATAGATAGATAGATAGATAGATAGATAAACAGACAGACAGACAGACAGACAGATAAGATAGATAGATAGACGATAGACAGATAGATAGATAGATAGATAGATAGATAGATAGATAGACAGATAGATAGATAGATAGATAGACAGATAGATAGATAGATAGATAGATAGATAGATAGATAGATAGATAGATAGATAGATAGATAGATAGATAGATAGATAGATAGATGATAGACAGACAGACAGACAGACAGACAGACAGACAGATAAGATAGATAGATAGATAGATAGATAGATAGATAGACAGATAGATAGATAGATAGATAGATAGATAGATAGATAGATAGATAGATAGATAGATAGATAGATAGATAGATAGATAGATAGATAGATAGATAGATAGATAGATAGATAGATAGATAGATAGATAGATAGATAGATGTAAATGAAGGGTGAGTGTCAGGAAGTTTGGTGTCTTTTATTGCCCTCTAGGGACGTGATGGAAAAGCACCTTGAACAACAAATGACTCCATCTGGTTTGTTGCACATCTGTAGACACCTCTACTTCCATTAGTTAGCACAATTAGACTTTCGAGAGTCAGTTTCACTTTGATCTACACTCCTAAAAATAAAGCTCCC
The DNA here is from genome assembly GCF_012432095.1 of Onychostoma macrolepis. Taxonomy (NCBI): domain Eukaryota; kingdom Metazoa; phylum Chordata; class Actinopteri; order Cypriniformes; family Cyprinidae; genus Onychostoma; species Onychostoma macrolepis. The sequence continues at coordinate 34,130,237 of NC_081170.1, read as the reverse complement.
AAAAGGATGTTTTTTGCAGTGACGCCAAAAACCCTTTCAGCGAACAGTTCTTAAAAGATCATATAAAGACCCTTTTTCCACTATAAAGAACCTTTTGTGGAATGGAAGGGTTCCATGAATGTTAAAGGTTCTTCGTAGAAGCATCAATGCTAATAAAGAACCATTATTTTTTAAAAGCGTGTCACTGTAATGTTTACTGAGCATTCATTTTTAAAAATGCCACCAAGTGCCATGTCCAAACTTCATAACCTTAAATGACTGAGGGCCGTCTGTGTTAGACTGAAGCCAGGCAGAGGTGAGTCTTCTGCTCATGTCAGAGTGGGGCAGCTGTCACTCAGGATTCCTCAGCGGACACAAAGCCCTGCGTCACTGCACTCACCCAGCCCTTTAAATCTGTTTGATCCCATTTAGGTTAACACAGGCTAAACCCTATGAGCAAGACCACATAGACCTATAGCAGAAGAGATGAATGCAATAATGCATAACCTATAACTGACCACTGACCCATATTCATATTTGTATTCATTCACACCCTCAGACGCTAAAGCTGAAGTGTTTTAAGCTGTTTCTTACTTACAAACATCTGGTTTTCATGATAATCGCCAAACACAGTCTCCTACATTGTCAGATTACTGGAAATGGAAGAGTTTGATTCTGTGCTTCAGTTTATTCGCTTGGCATGATCTCCACTGAGGAAAAATCATCAGGAAAAGTGGAGAAACCGACCACAATGATACATCTGAAAGAAAGCATTAATTTCCAGTTGCAGTTCTTTTTCTTATATTACAGCGCCCCCATCACAAACAATTTGTCAGGAGTCCTCAGGACATCCATGTGTGCCAAGTTTTGACTTGGAGTTCAGAAACAACTGAACAGCTGAATTAAACATTGTGGGCCACACACTAAAATTTGATTGGCTTTTATAAAGCACTGCAGTGATGACATAATATTTATAGGCCAACCTGTAAGTTTATATCAGCCTGGTTCACTAGACAAAACACATTAGCATTTTTCCATTGGCTTTTGGATTATTGCAAAAAATAAGCTTTGTGACCAGCAAGAGTTTATGATTCTTACACGTTTTGTTCATCATGATGAACTTTAATGAAGCTTTAATGAAAAAGCTAAACAAAGGCTATAAACAAACTACAGCACGGTCACATGACTTCAACATCAGCACCATTAAGCTATTATTATTATTACTGCTACAATAAATGTAAAAAATATCCTGAGATTGTGTTCAACACAGACCTTATTTCAGGCATTTAAACTAAAAACCAATTTTAAAAAAAAAACATTGACTTTGGGACGTTGGAAGCAGAAGTGCTGAAATGCAACTCGTTTGCGGGTTTTGGCCTACAAATATCATCCTTTCAGCTTACTATTGGCAAAAAGAACTGAACAACTCTGTGTTCATTTGGAGGAATGGATGAGTCCTTAAATAAACAAAAACAAGAATGATATTTCAGAATGCTTTAGTAAGGAAAGAAAAGTCCTGGTAGTTCCAGTGATGTATCAATACCATGGTACTGAGTGAGTGTCATATTCATATATCAGTATTTAGTATTCCATGATCTTATGGGTTTCTCCTGGTTTTAGACTTAGTAAGACCTTTTTAAGACCAAGAAAAGAAATTACATTGAAAATGATATGCAAATATGCTCCTTTAAATGTAAATGTCTCGTGAAAATATAACTTTCAACAGATCTCAGTTCATTTTTAATATTTAAAATATGTTTTACTTTACCTTTTGATCACACTGCAAAAAAGTAGTGTTCTTCATCAGTATGTTTGTCTTGTTTTCCAGAGCAAATGTCTAAATGTCTGAAATCAAGATGCATTTACTTGACAAGGAAATTACATAAAATAAGAAGTCTTGTTTTATGAGCAGCTGATCAAAATGAAGTAAACTTCAAGTGAAGTAAAGCTATCGTTAAAACAAAACAAATATCGTCCAATGGGGTCAGAAAAATCAACTTAATTCAAAGTAGAAAAAAATAATTCCTCGTTGCCATTTTTTGTTCGCGTTTTAAGCATAAACTCACTTAATGTTGTTCAGTTTCTCAGAAATTAAGACTTCATATGTTAAATGTGCGTCTCAAGTAAATACATCTCCATGAACTTAACGCTTTCTGCTATGATTTAAGATCACTTTAGGCCTTAATTTGTTATATTTTCAAAAATCCCTCACATGGTCCCAATCACTATAGCCCGCTCAGAAATAGAGGCATAAGCACATCTGAAAGTGAGCTGCAGTTTTCAATAAGTGACTCAAAAGAGACCGGGCCAGAAGTCTGAAGTGTCCAGACGAGAGCTGCGGCTCTCCGGCAGTAAACAGCTCATTTACAGTGACAGGCCACGTCTCTGAGTCATGCCACTGAGAAACACCCGCATCCTAATAAACAAAAAGATGCTGAGATTACAGCTGACACATTCACAAATCAAACTAAGTGTGCAAATGTGTTTGCTGCTGAACTCTCGTGTATGGCATGTTCACTCTCTCTCTATGAAATAAACACCATGGGCTGTCAGCTATCAGCTGCTATTGACACGGCTGGCCATTGATTATGTTTGTTTGAAGAAATAACATGCTGCGCACATGAGGCAACAATGTGTGGAGGTGTTCATGCATGCACTTTTATGTCCCACGAGGGAACCTTTGTACGGACGTTTATTTTTAAAGGGTCAAATGTTCAAACGGTCTGTATATGCATCATTAAAATCTTCACCAGCCATCATCAGTTACAGAGAATACTGTTTACAATCAAGTTAAATTTAACTTCTCTTTTCTTCAGAAACCCACACTTTTGCATGAGCTCTGCAGAAACCGAATTAGAAAGAAATAAACATGTCTGTTGTATTTATATTTGGTCACTCTATGCGATTTGGTAACACTTTATAATAACTGCACGCTAAATGAGCCTTTAAATCTGCTTTGGAAATGCTTTAAAGAAAGGTTAATAAATAAAGCATTTATTAACACACTGAGCAACTATTATCATGTGCCTAAATAATACGATTTATAAATGTTCATTTAAATAGTTTATTAATCATTTATTTGTACTTTCTAAATGATCTTATGAACCACTGACAACTCCTAAATAACTGGTTTCTAAATAACGTAATAATTTAGAAATGATAAACTGATCATTAATAATGTAACGGAGCTGACGAGACATGAGACGTGCGGATCCATCTGCAAGCTTTTTATTAGGCAGAGACGTGGTCGTACAGGCAGGGTCAAACAATGGCAAACAGGTATGGCAGGGACAAGACAAAGAGCAATCCTAAGACAAGCGAAGGTCGACGATCGGCAAACAGTATCCAGAGGGGCTAGGCAGAGAGATAATCCAGGTCAAACGGGCGAGAGTCCAGTAGGGGTGCAAACAATATCCAATCGGCAAGGCAAGGGTTAATCCAGGGAACACAGGCTAGCCACAAACACGGGAGAACAGGCAAGACTAAGACATTAACAAGGGGTAACCGCAAACAATACTCGGCGACGAGGGAGAGAAAGTCCATGGCTTAAGTAGGGAGTGTGATCAGTGTGTGCGTGGGATCAGGTGTGCGTGTGATTGGTGACAGCTGTGATCAGTGTTGGATGATGGGAAATGAAGTCCATGTGATGTGGGGTGTGAAAATCCATGTGGTGAGCGGGTGACCTCTAGTGGTGAATGAACGGAAGTGCGGACCAGATTCGTGACAGCTGCTGTGACTCTGGGCGAGCAGCGGAGGCGTGAGCAGCTGTGGCGTGCTGCTGTGACTCTGGGCGAGCAGCGGAGGCGCGTGCTGCTGTGACTCTGGGCGAGCAGCGGAGGCGTGCTGCTGTGACTCTGGGCGAGCAGCGGAGACGGCGTGCTGCTGTGACTCTGGGCGAGCAGCGGAGGCGGCGTGCTGCTGTGACTCTGGGCGAGCAGCGGAGGCGTGCTGCTGTGACTCTGGGCGAGCAGCGGAGGCAGCGTGCTGCTGTGACTCTGGGCGAGCAGCGGAGGCGTGCTGCTGTGACTCTGGGCGAGCAGCGGAGAGCGTGCTGCTGTGACTCTGGGCGAGCAGCGGAGACGCGTGCTGCTGTGACTCTGGGCGAGCAGCGGAGACGCAGCGTGCTGCTGTGACTCTGGGCGAGCAGCGGAGGCGCGTGCTGCTGTGACTCTGGGCGAGCAGCGGAGGCGGCGTGCTGCTGTGACTCTGGGCGAGCAGCGAGACGCGTGCTGCTGTGACTCTGGGCGAGCAGCGGAGGCAGCGTGCTGCTGTGACTCTGGGCGAGCAGCGGAGACGTGCTGCTGTGACTCTGGGCGAGCAGCGGAGACGCTGCTGCTGCTGTGACTCTGGGCGAGCAGCGGAGGCAGCGTGCTGCTGTGACTCTGGGCGAGCAGCGGAGGCGTGCTGCTGTGACTCTGGGCGAGCAGCGGAGGCAGCGTGCTGCTGTGACTCTGGGCGAGCAGCGGAGGCGCGTGCTGCTGTGACTCTGGGCGAGCAGCGGAGACGCGTGCTGCTGTGACTCTGGGCGAGCAGCGGAGACGCGTGCTGTGACTCTGGGCGAGCAGCGGAGGCGGCGTGCTGCTGTGACTCTGGGCGAGCAGCGGAGGCGTGCTGCTGTGACTCTGGGCGAGCAGCGGAGGCAGCGTGCTGCTGTGACTCTGGGCGAGCAGCGGAGGCAGCGTGCTGCTGTGACTCTGGGCGAGCAGCGGAGGCGCGTGCTGCTGTGACTCTGGGCGAGCAGCGAGACGCGTGCTGCTGTGACTCTGGGCGAGCAGCGGAGACGCGTGCTGCTGTGACTCTGGGCGAGCAGCGGAGACGCGTGCTGTGACTCTGGGCGAGCAGCGGAGACGCTGCGTGCTGTGACTCTGGGCGAGCAGCGGAGACGCTGCTGTGACTCTGGGCGAGCAGCGGAGACGCTGCTGCTGTGACTCTGGGCGAGCAGCGGAGACGCTGCGTGCTGCTGTGACTCTGGGCGAGCAGCGGAGACGCTGCTGCTGTGACTCTGGGCGAGCAGCGGAGACGCGTGCTGCTGTGTGACTCTGGGCGAGCAGCGGAGACGTGCTGCTGTGACTCTGGGCGAGCAGCGGAGACGCGTGCTGCTGTGACTCTGGGCGAGCAGCGGAGACGCGCGTGCTGCTGTGACTCTGGGCGAGCAGCGTGGCGTGCTGCTGTGACTCTGGGCGAGCAGCGGAGGCGCGTGCTGCTGTGACTCTGGGCGAGCAGCGGAGCGTGCTGCTGTGACTCTGGGCGAGCAGCGGAGACGTGCTGCTGTGACTCTGGGCGAGCAGCGGAGACGCGTGCTGCTGTGACTCTGGGCGAGCAGCGGAGGCGTGCTGCTGTGACTCTGGGCGAGCAGCGGAGACGCGTGCTGCTGTGACTCTGGGCGAGCAGCGGAGACGCGTGCTGCTGTGACTCTGGGCGAGCAGCGGAGACGCGTGCTGCTGTGACTCTGGGCGAGCAGCGGAGACGCGTGCTGCTGTGACTCTGGGCGAGCAGCGGAGACGTGCTGCTGTGACTCTGGGCGAGCAGCGGAGGCAGCGTGCTGCTGTGACTCTGGGCGAGCAGCGGAGCGTGCTGCTGTGACTCTGGGCGAGCAGCGGAGACGCGTGCTGCTGTGACTCTGGGCGAGCAGCGGAGACGCGTGCTGCTGTGACTCTGGGCGAGCAGCGGAGACGCGTGCTGCTGTGACTCTGGGCGAGCAGCGGAGACGCGTGCTGCTGTGACTCTGGGCGAGCAGCGGAGACGCGTGCTGCTGTGACTCTGGGCGAGCAGCGGAGACGCGTGCTGCTGTGACTCTGGGCGAGCAGCGAGACGCGTGCTGCTGTGACTCTGGGCGAGCAGCGGAGACGTGCTGCTGTGACTCTGGGCGAGCAGCAGCGGAGACGCTGCGTGCTGCTGTGACTCTGGGCGAGCAGCGGAGAGCGTGCTGCTGTGACTCTGGGCGAGCAGCGGAGACGCGTGCTGCTGTGACTCTGGGCGAGCAGCGGAGGCGCGTGCTGCTGTGACTCTGGGCGAGCAGCGGACGCGTGCTGCTGTGACTCTGGGCGAGCAGCGGAGAGCGTGCTGCTGTGACTCTGGGCGAGCAGCGGAGACGCGTGCTGCTGTGACTCTGGGCGAGCAGCGGAGACGCTGCTGCTGTGACTCTGGGCGAGCAGCGGAGACGCTGCTGCTGTGACTCTGGGCGAGCAGCGGAGGCAGCGTGCTGCTGTGACTCTGGGCGAGCAGCGGAGACGCGTGCTGCTGTGACTCTGGCGAGCAGCGGAGCGCGTGCTGCTGTGACTCTGGGCGAGCAGCGGAGACGCTGCTGTTGTGACTCTGGGCGAGCAGCGGAGACGCTGCTGCTGTGACTCTGGGCGAGCAGCGGAGACGCGTGCTGCTGTGACTCTGGGCGAGCAGCGGAGACGCTGCTGCTGTGACTCTGGCGAGCAGCGGAGACGCAGCGTGCTGCTGTGACTCTGGGCGAGCAGCGGAGACGCGTGCTGCTGTGACTCTGGGCGAGCAGCGGAGACGCGTGCTGCTGTGACTCTGGGCGAGCAGCGGAGACGCTGCTTGCTGTGACTCTGGGCGAGCAGCGGAGACGCGTGCTGTGACTCTGGGCGAGCAGCGGAGACGCTGCTGCTGTGACTCTGGGCGAGCAGCGGAGACGCTGCTGCTGTGACTCTGGGCGAGCAGCGGAGACGCGTGCTGCTGTGACTCTGGGCGAGCAGCGGAGACGCTGCTGCTGTGACTCTGGGCGAGCAGCGGAGACGCTGCTGCTGTGACTCTGGGCGAGCAGCGGAGACGTGCTGCTGTGACTCTGGGCGAGCAGCGGAGACGCTGCTGCTGTGACTCTGGGCGAGCAGCGGAGAGCGTGCTGCTGTGACTCTGGGCGAGCAGCGGAGACGCGTGCTGCTGTGACTCTGGGCGAGCAGCGGAGACGTGCTGCTGTGACTCTGGGCGAGCAGCGGAGACGCGTGCTGCTGTGACTCTGGGCGAGCAGCGGAGACGCGTGCTGCTGTGACTCTGGGCGAGCAGCGAGACGCTGCTGCTGTGACTCTGGGCGAGCAGCGGAGACGCGTGCTGCTGTGACTCTGGGCGAGCAGCGGAGGCAGCGTGCTGCTGTGACTCTGGGCGAGCAGCGGAGACGCTGCGTGCTGCTGTGACTCTGGGCGAGCAGCGGAGACGCGTGCTGCTGTGACTCTGGGCGAGCAGCGGAGACGCGTGCTGCTGTGACTCTGGGCGAGCAGCGGAGACGCGTGCTGCTGTGACTCTGGGCGAGCAGCGGAGACGCGTGCTGCTGTGACTCTGGGCGAGCAGCGGAGACGTGCTGCTGTGACTCTGGGCGAGCAGCGGAGACGCTGCTGCTGCTGTGACTCTGGGCGAGCAGCGGAGACGTGCTGCTGTGACTCTGGGCGAGCAGCGGAGACGCGTGCTGCTGTGACTCTGGGCGAGCAGCGGAGACGCAGCGTGCTGCTGTGACTCTGGGCGAGCAGCGGAGACGCTGCTGTGACTCTGGGCGAGCAGCGGGCGTGCTGCTGTGACTCTGGGCGAGCAGCGTGGCGTGCTGCTGTGACTCTGGGCGAGCAGCTGAGGCGTGCTGCTGTGACTCTGGGCGAGCAGCTGAGGCGTGCTGCTGTGACTCTGGGCGAGCAGCTGAGGCGTGCTGCTGTGACTCTGGGCGAGCAGCTGAGGCGTGCTGCTGTGACTCTGGGCGAGCAGCTGAGGCGTGCTGCTGTGACTCTGGGCGAGCAGCTGAGGCGTGCTGCTGTGACTCTGGGCGAGCAGCTGAGGCGTGCTGCTGTGACTCTGGGCGAGCAGCTGAGGCGTGCTGCTGTGACTCTGGGCGAGCAGCTGAGGCGTGCTGCTGTGACTCTGGGCGAGCAGCTGAGGCGTGCTGCTGTGACTCTGGGCGAGCAGCTGAGGCGTGCTGCTGTGACTCTGGGCGATCAGCTGAGACAGGGCAAGATTCTAGGAGATCAGTTGAGACGCGAGTCGGTTGATGACGACCAACTGTGACTTGACTCTCTGACATCAACTGTGACTTGGTCGGGTTCATGAATGGCAGCAATGACATGACGGGGTGTTGTTGTGGCCGCCATTTTGTGAACGGGCTCTGGTGCGTCCGCCGTTACCGTCATAGACGCGGTGTCGCGTTCTTCTTCCGCGACACCCACAGTAAACAGAGAGTTAGAACACAGTAAAGCATAGTCCACAAAGTCTCTCAATCGGACATTAACTTCCGCTCCGGGTAACCGTGATTTAACTGGTTCATTGAGTCCAAAACGGAATAGATCTATAAACAAAGTTTTATCATATAGAGGAACTTTATATATTAACTCACAGAATTGCTGCACATAGTCCTCAATTGATCGATCTCCTTGCCGTAGACCTAGTAGCTGGTCGACAGGGTCCATACCTGGCCAATGTCCGCATGAAAAGCCGCTGGATCCTTGTAGGGCCGAGTATTCTGTAACGGAGCTGACGAGACATGAGACGGCGGATCCATCTGCAAGCTTTTTATTAGGCAGAGACGTGGTCGTACAGGCAGGGTCAAACAATGGCAAACAGGTATGGCAGGGACAAGACAAAGAGCAATCCTAAGACAAGCGAAGGTCGACGATCGGCAAACAGTATCCAGAGGGGCTAGGCAGAGAGATAATCCAGGTCAAACGGGCGAGAGTCCAGTAGGGTGCAAACAATATCCAATCGGCAAGGCAAGGGTTAATCCAGGAACACAGGCTAGCAACAAACACGGGAGAACAGGCAAGACTAAGACATTAACAAGGGGTAACCGCAAACAATACTCGGCGACGAGGGAGAGAAAGTCCATGGCTTAAGTAGGGAGTGTGATCAGTGTGTGCGTGGGATCAGGTGTGCGTGTGATTGGTGACAGCTGTGATCAGTGTTGGATGATGGGAAATGAAGTCCATGTGATGTGGGGTGTGAAAATCCATGTGGTGAGCGGGTGACCTCTAGTGGTGAATGAACGGAAGTGCAGACCAGATTCGTGACAAATAAAGTATGAAAATACAGTTATTAAACTTTATAGATATGCTCAAGAACAAAACATTTATAGCTGTATTTATAAACTGCTTACTAATGCCTATTAATGTTGGAACAATGCTTTAGAAAGGATGAATTAACTATTTACTAATGCTTAACTAATGATTCATAGTGTGCAGTTATTATAAAGTGTTACCTGCGATGGTACTATTCAGATTGCTATCTGATCGTAAAAAATATTGCTGATTACTCAGACCACCTCACACGGATGTTTGAGACTCGGCCGAGTTTGTACCTAAAGGGTCCATTTTGGTACCTTAAAGGTACATATTAGTGCTTAAAGTGTACATATTTTAACCTAATAGGTAAAAAAGTGTACCTTTTGAAAAGGTACCGCCCCAGTGACAGCTTTTGTACCTTTATTTCTGAGAGTGTATTTACACTATTTACAGTGATATTAGTTTATAGATCATGCCTCACAGGGTTTAAAGCTGCAACGGTTCAGTTATCAGACCTTTAAATGTCAAATTGCTAGACTGTTTATATTATATTAACCTTTTATATTATATTATATTATATTATATGATCTTTTTCTATTATTTTGTGTTTAAAACACCGGTATGTTATAACAGTTTCCTGATGCACTCAGCTCAGGGTTTTTCATTCAGAACTTCTGGACGTTATTTCTTTGTGTTTGATCACTGTAGAGTGTACAGATGTATGCATACAGTATAAAATGTGTGTCCAAACATTTGACAATGTTCTGATGTGTCAAATTGACTTAATGCGATTTTGTTAATGACTGTATTTCATGGAGACAGAGAAATACACGCGAGAGCTTGAATGTGTCATTTGTACTCTGGTTTTCTTGGACCAGTAGCCTCAGTAACTATAGTAACTGCTGCTCAGTTAGTTTTGGGAGAACACCAGAATTAGAGTCATTACAGAATTGAATTTCCAGTCCCTTATGAGTTCATTCATTCTAGTCATGTCAGGTCATTAAAGTGATGTAATTTCTCCTATTCCACCTTTATATTCAGAGTCAATTATACGTGAATCATTCATTGGGTGCCAAAAATAACAGCACAGAAATAAAAATGTTAAAGTTAGCCAGTTAACATACATGAGGTGTCAACTATATTCGTAAACTATAAAGAACTTTTTAGAGTGAAACTAAGCAACTATTGCCACAAAACATCACAGAAACGATCAAATCTATTGCTAAAGCATACTGATTGTGCTGGTGTTTTCCCTCCAAAATGATGTCACTTCATGGTGAATGATGTCATTAAGTGTTTTTGGTTACGGAGTTTTAACAGGAAACATCTGATCCTATTCTACACGAAAAGGAAAAGAAAAAGCTTTGAACTGATGAAGAAAACATGTTTTATTTGAACCATTTTGATTAGATAAAGCCAAAGAGAACAAACCATTGAAATATCCACCTTATTCTTCAACGCAGAAGTCAGCCAATGGGCAAGACTTTCGGTTCATTAGCCACTATAGGGAAATAATGAGAAGAATTACAACATGCAGTGAACGGTAAAACTGTTTTTCGTAATTAAGAGAACACATTCAAATAATATGGTAAGACATGTTAATTTGCAATATTAAGCAGCAAAACGAGTGATTTTGTACAGCTAAAAATTGCTGGAAGTGAATGAGACAGGAAGCAAGACCCATAAAATGTACAAATGGCCACGCCCATTTTTACAGGAAGAATAAGGTGGACATCTTAAATAAATGACCAGTTTCCAATTTATAAGTTAAAATATAGCAACCAGTGAGATATTATCTACTCAAAATTAAACGTAATGAAATTTGACCCCTTTTTTCACATAGTTATTATCGATGGAATATGATTTTCAATATTTGAAAATATCTTAATGAATAAAATCTAATAAAAATAAAGTGTCCATATAACAGCAGCAGTATGTCCTGGAGAAAACTTTCTGCCTGGAAGGCCTTTCAGGTCAGAACGGAGTGGAGCTCATCTAATCCTATTCTACGTTTTGTAAAGAGCAGTGTTTCCCAGCGCGGCATCATCAGTCCTCGCCCAGCAACACATGCCGGTTTCTCAGAAGTCTCTTTTTCACTACACTCTGTCCTGCCTTCATAATGAATCTGATCTGGCGTCGAGCGGCACGTGCACGGAGGAACCCCCATGAGGTCAAACGCGTGGGAGATCAGTGATGTCACTGAAAGGGTAAGGCACGTTCTGGGCACGCTCAGAATACTCTCCACTCGTAGCCTTAATTATTCAGTGCAGTTGACTAACAAGAGTCTGGTAATCCACGCTGCTGGCTACACGACAGCCAAATGAGATCAGAGCAGCCGGGCATCTGGGTTAACAACCACACAAGAAACATCAACTGCAAAGTCTCTTCGTCACTTTTCCCTTGGACAATGTGTCAGAGATGAAAAGTGACGTGCGACTGTTGACCTAAACTTAATAAGGTGAAATAAATGATGCTTATATAATGCATATAAAATCAATAGAATTGCAAATGTATAAACAATAGGGATACAGACCACGAATCAACAACTATTGTTTTATTGCAAACAAGATCATTCAATTATATTTTTATTATTATTTTTAAAAGTCCAATAACTGATGTGCAGAATCATATTTATTGTTTTATTTATGCTCATTGATAAATAATACAACAATAAAAATATTAAAAACATTAAAGGAATAGTGCACACAAACTGAAAATTTGCTGAAAATGTGCAGCCTCAAGCCATCAAAGTTTCTTTATGAGAACAAATTTGGAGATATGTAGCATCGCTGTCTCAGCAATGGATGCTCTGCAGTGAATGGGTGCCGTCAGAATGAGAGTCCAAACAGCTGATAAAAACATCACAATAATCCACACCACTCCAGTCCATCAGTTAACGTCTTGAGAAGACAAAAAGCTGTGTTTGTAACTTGTTTTAATTTTAAACGATTGCTTTTGGCAGAATTCAGAGTCCATAATCTATAATAACACTTCTTCCTGTGAAAACGTCCATCTCCTGTTGTCTCTCACATCAAAATCCAGCCACATATTTGTTTAGAAACGGTGCTTGATCTGTGCAGATTTCTCTCATGATTCAGACAAGATCTTCACTGGACGATGCGTTATCATTATGGATTGTGGACTCGGATTTTGACAAGGAAGCAACAGTTTGAAGTTAAAGCATGTTAATGATGAATGTGTTTCTTACAAACACACAGCTTTTGTCTTCTCAAGATGTTAACTGATGGACTGGATTATTGTGATGTTTTTATCAGCTGTTTGGACTCATTTTGACGGCACCCATTCACTGCAGAGCATCCATTGCTGAGCAAGCAACGGAATGCTATATTTCTCCAAATGTGAGGAAGAAACAAACTCATCTACATCTTGGATGGCCTTAGGGTGAGCACATTCCCCCCCCACCCCACCCAAACATCACATATTAAATTAGAAATTTATTTGGTTACTTTATCCATGAATACTGTTGTTTTCAGTTGCATATTGGCATAATCATGAGGGCTGGGCAGGGTTTGAGTCTGTACAAATGAATCCCGGGCACATTTTCAGGATAGCTGGATGGTTTCTCCATACAGAAAGCTGACTATAACTTTCCATGAGGAATTTAGGAATGCATTTCAGCATGATAAAATCTCAGAGCAAACAAATACGAACATTTGATAAATCAATTCAACACTAAGAACATTAGGAGATCTAAATATTTGTTTTCCATTTGCTTGTCCAAGACTGTAATGTTTTCATAAAAGTACACAGACCAAACTGCATTTTTGTTGATGATGACGTGGTTTTCAGATGTATTTCCTTTCATGGAGCATCATATCAAATGCTTCCTCCTTTAAAACAATTACACAGAGTAAGTGATTTACTTCATCCAGCGGGCTAATGAGCTGCATTACTCAGGGTGTTTCCTTACACAGAACAAGCGGTTTGGAAAATGAATGGATAGATGCTTTAGGAGTGAATAGTTGTGAAAAATATGAGACATGATAGATTTATGTAACATACAGCAAACAGCATGAAATGCAGCTTGTCTTAAACATGTCACGTTTGTATTCCCCACATAATGGCATATATATGACAATCTGTTGAACTGATTTAATGATGACAAAGAATTTAATTAAATTAGCAACTCAACAACAGGGTTGAAAAGTGTCTTCTATATCTGGTAACCTGGCAGGGCATCATCTCTTCTCTCTGACTAATTCAGTCAAGTAAGTGATTATCATTCACCTCACTGCGTGTCTAGCAGATGCTTGAACTGGACGGTCGCAGTAATTACTGCACATTAGAACCCTTAAACATCATGCACTTATTTCTGGAGGGGTCATTTGATGCACTGTTTTTCATACTCTGATGACTGTAACGTATGCAAAGAGAGAGGTTTGTTCGAAAGGAAAGGATGTCTGCTTAATCAAATCACACCAAACATCCAATTCATTAGGACAGGCTTGAGATGACTGCATGAGGGCAAATTTGACAAATGAAAGAGAGCTGACATCACTCAATTCACGTCACTAGAGACACGTTCTGCTCTGACCCCGACGACTGTAAAAAACACTGAGTCAACGGCTCCGCTAAAACACGCAGCGGTATGATGAGACTGTTATGCCTCAACTCACTTTTGTGTCCCCTGTCTGGACAAAATCCCACATCTTAATACATAACAGAACTATTTAAACATTCACATTAATTACAGTCAATTAGTAGGTAAGCTGATAAGACAGACAGAAGAATGAAGGGTGAACTCATGTAAGCTGGAACACTTTTTTTGCCATTGAGATGTCTGGGGAAAAAAATTTCCTAATTACCCAAAATGATGCTTTTAGTTGTAGTGCCCCCTATTGGCAGATTTGGCCGCAAATTGGTGTGCGTCCTCAAATCGAGCTGTTCTTCATGTGTTTCAAGTTTCATAAAGTTAGGGCATTGTATTGAGCAGATACTGAGTCAAACAGTCAAAATGGGTCATGCCGGATCGTTTAATTTGCTTATGTCTTCACATTCCTTTAAAAAAATCTAAATTCTCAACATTTTGTCAAAGATCTTGGGATGACGCATGACCAATTTTATGAGAATCGAACCAATGACTTAGGAGGAGAAAATTCAAAATGAAATAAAATGTCCCAGGGATGATAAAGGATCTTTAGGGAAAAAAAATCTTGTCTAAGAGAGATTCTCTCTCATGGGCAAAATCAAGCTTTTTAATAAAATATGGAACAAACAATTAAACTCGCTTGGGATTGGTGAAGATTTCAGTGTGTACCCTTGACATGACAACTGTGGAGTAAATGTACACACCCCTATTTATTTGACTATATCTATTTTTAGTATACATACAGTACATATACATGCATGTAGATGTATACTGGATATTTGTCAGTACCTTATTTTCCTCTATAGTGTTGTAATTAACAGTGCACATTTTTGTTTAATTTACCTTTCCTTTTTATTTATTAATTTATTTCTTGTTTTATTTTACATTTTATGTTCTTTTATTAACAGGTTGTATGCAGCAATTCTTAAGAGGACAGTTCACCTTCAGTCTCCATAGTATGGAAAAAAACACATCAATGTCAATGGGGACCAACTGAAGGTGAACTATCCCTTTAATTGCTATAATTGGACCTTGTTAAATAAATAAATATTCCAGGGATAAAAATGAATGTATGGACTTCTGTGGACTTGACTAAAGGGTCCAGAGGGCGCCTTTGGTCCATGAATTATGAACAACAAAAATGTACTTAGTATAGCACCACCTAGTGTCTGACAGATGTATGTAGCAGTGTGCCTGAGTAGTGGTAGGGATCTGGAACCATTCCACCAAACTTGAGATCTTTATGACTATTTAGGGCAGAAAAGGAATAATTGGTAAAAGAGCATAAATACAACAGGATGAAGAAAAAGTGAACGAATCAGACTAATACAGTTCATAGCAATTTTGAGGTTTGGGGTTTGGCAAACTTGACTATTTGAATATTATATGGTCTCAGCCTTGACAGAGTCATAGTGTTGAAGTTAAGCTGGAATGGCAAGTGATTAAAGGCGAATTTGTAATATTTATATGTTAGAATACTTTCTCTCCTGGCAGATTAATATGGGGGTCTGTCTGGGTAAGAGGGTAAACTTTAAGAGATGCCTGTAAAGACACACAAAACAACAACCGCTGATGCTTGTAATCATCTCTTTATTGCATGCCACTGCAAATATCTTCTCTTAACATTAAGCAAAGATGACTGAGGTATTCATTTTTTTTAATCTGTAGTACCAATCATATTCTGCTAGTGACAAACATAAACTATCATTATACTGAACACCAAATGATAATGTTATTGATGTTAACTGCATGAGGAAGCAAAATATAAAATGCATATTTGTAAATCTCAGCTCCTTCCATTGTGCACTTGATTTTCTTTTACACCAGTTCTTTCAAACAGCCCTTGTGAGCAACCTAATAAAGTCTTTATTGCTTTTCACGGCTGATTGGATTTTCTTCTTCTGCTTACAATGTGTTAGTTTGCTCTTCATAAAACACACACACACTAGCTGTGAGATGCAGATCACTGTAGCACTGAATCATATAATAATAATAATAAAAATAAAAATAAACATTTTGGCACACGTGGCAACTCTTCGGGCTGAGAACAACAGATTACACTTTATATTCCAGTCTCTTCTTGCAGGAAAACAGCAAAATTAATATAGAATGTAAAAGTAAGCAGTCAAAGAAAGCAAATGTGCTTGCTGCAGAATAAGGTGATGAAAACAGAACACGGCTTGCGATGCACCTTAATACTGCCTGGAACGTGAGTGGGTAGTCATGAGTGTCACAGCAACCTCACGTCAGCATCAGTGTTTGTTCCAGGTTGGGATGGCGATTGGACCTTGAGGGGATCTCTCCACCAATATCAGCTCCTCTGGGTTATTAGTGGCCTTGTAATGGAGTAACAGGTCCTGGATGGCTCGTTCTTCAATCTATGATAAAGATGACATGAACGGAATATATGGGTCAAATGACAAACATCAGGAAAAGGAAAATGTAAAAGAAAAAAAATTTAATCTTTTAATGTTTTAAATGGTAATGCATTTTCCCAAGTAGAAATGTTTGAAAGCAGAACACGTTTGATTCAAACAACATGGTTTTTGAATAATAAATGTCATACCATTTGACAACCTGACATGTCCAATGTTATAGCCAGGTTAAAGTTACCGTCTTGGCTGTGAACTGCTGACACTAGACTTTACTTCGGTGAATAAAAGTATGTCTATGTCACTATGACAAATGCACACAAGATTGAAGAATGTTACCTGTATGAGTGCTAGCGGTTTCTCGCGGCTGCGGATCAATGCGGCTTCCTGTTGTCTCTCCTCCTCCACAATGGAGGCAAATGTAGAGGTGGACGGAGGGCTGCCAACCGCCCTCAGCACCCAAGGGCTGATGGGGAAAAAACACAAACAGTACGGTACTTACTAATGCAACTTCTGAAGAGAAAAGGAAGCTGCTTCAAATCTCCATTTAAGCAGTAGGGATGTGAGTTTAAGCTGCTTTCTGTTCAACTTCTCCTTAAAGGAATTGTTCACCCAAAAATAACAATTGGCTGAACATGTCCTCAGGCCATCCAAAATGTAGATGAGTTTGTTTCTTCATCAGATTTGGAGAAATGTAGCATCACTTGCTCAGCAATGGGTGCCGTCAGAATGAGAGTCCAAACAGCTGATAAAAACATCACAATAATCCACACCACTCCAGTCCATCAGTTAACATCTGGAGAAGACAAAAGCTCCATGTTTGTAAGAAACAAATCCATCTTTGAGGCGTTTTAACTATAAACGGTTACATTCTGCATCCATAATATTGCTTTCTGCAATGAAAAAGTAATCTCGTCTGAATTAGGAGCAAAATCTGCACAGATCAAGCAAAAACAGTCCAAAACAGCTCTAAACAAATGTGGCAACAGGAGATGCACTTTTTCACTGAAGGAAGCGTTATTATGGATTTGTATTTTAGCCTGAAGAAAAGGTTTGCAGTTAAAAACAATGCAATGCTGGATTTGTTTCAGCTTTTGTCTTCTCCAGATGTTAACTCTCATTCTGACGGCACCCATTCACTGCAGAGCATCCATTGCTGAGACACTGATGCAATGCTACATGTATACAAATCTGATGAAAAACTCATCTACATGTTGGATGGCCTGAGGGTGAGCACATTTTCAGCAAATTTTCATTTTCGGGTGAACTATTCCTTTAATGATACTGCTAATGAACAGTTATTTTTAGGTTGAAAGAATGGACAGTGTACTTGTATATTTTACTACATTGTTCTGTTTACATTGTTGGAAGAATGCAGGTGGTCCAGAAATGATTCCATGAATGAGCACAAATTAAACACTTTAAATAATACACAACACACAACAACAACAAAAAACTAAAAACTAAAAAACAAAACTCTTTTCACCTGAGAACAATGATACACAGTGAGTTTCTAAAGCCTGTCCGACCGGCTACTGCCTTCACAGCGTGTGCTCATAAACACAGGTGACGTCGAGCCCCAGGGATGAGTGTGTTTGTGACATAAAGTTTGCCCTTATCAATAGAGATTACGATCACAGCCGGGCAGTGGAGCGCTGCTGATAAATATTCAGCCCTGTGCTTGAGCGCTGGAGTCACAAACACGAGCCCAGCGGGCAGCTGATGTGACAGAGAGACGCCTGGCCACAGTCACACATCTGCAGCCTCAGGTCACATCAGCGCGACACATGCTGGAGAGAGAAACGTCCTGAAGAACCTGCCGCTAGACATCCTGGAGAGCAGAGCATCACGGTCCACTCTTAAATAACAACACAACCGTCTGAATCATCTGAACTTCAGACAACACTGGTTTGCGTAATAAACACGGTGTACAAATCAGCCACGACTGCGACGCAACAAAAGCCAAAAAATGGTCACTTTGGTTTGCACGGCCATCATGCTGCAAGACTCCAGAACAACATGCGAGACGATCTACCGATGGATCTGAATAAAGGACAGAAACTAGTAATAAAGAAGTGCATCATCTTATTTGCATAAAAAAATAGATTTTTTTGTACGTATTCAATACTATCATTTAGTGAGGACACATTAAATTCATCAAAAGTGACAGTAAAAGACCTTTATAATGCCACAAAAGATTTCTATTTCATATAAATGCTGTTCTTTGGAACTTCTATTCATCAAAGAATCCTGAAAAATAAAGTTTCAATATTGTGCAGCACAACTGTTTTCAACATTGATAATAATCAGAAATGTTTCTTGAGCAGCAAATCAGCATATTAGAATGATTTCTGAAGATCATGTGACACTGAAGACTGGAGTAATGATGCTGAAAATACAGCTGCGCATCACAGAAATAAATTACAGTTTACTATATATTACTATTTTCTATTAATATTTCACAATATTACAGATCTTGCTCTATTTTTTTTTTAGCAAATAAATACAGCCTTGGTGAGCTGAAGGATCGTTTTTCAAAAACATAAAAAATTAAATTAAATTAAAAAACTTGCCAAACTCAAACTTTTGAATGGTAATGTACATTTAGAATTATATTTATATATTTATTATAATATTTTAAAAAAAATCTAAACAGCTTTGTAAACAATTTTTTATATTCTAAACAATTATACACAGACATTTTTAAGTTTTCAAAGCTATCCAGTTCCACACTTTTTAAAATAGATCACTGGGGAAAGTATGGAATGCCATATTTTTCAATAAAATACAACAAATAAAATTGATCTTCTTATCTGTCTAGTTGAAGAAATAACAGACCGTTAAAAACAGAGCAAGTTCGGGGTCATTTCACTTGCTGCAGTTCTAAGCACATTCCATTTCTTTGAGAAAAAGTAAAGAAAACAAAGGAACACGTATCATTCTTCCAAGCATCAGCCTAAACACAGCAGCGTGTCTGTCGGCAGATGTACTGTAACAGGCTATATGTTATACAGAAGCATTACAGCGCCACCTGATGGAGCATACAGATGAATGACAACCAGAACAGCACCTGCTCTCACACAAGAGCTCTGACACAAAACCTAGTGAGCGTCTACATCAGACGCTTTCAAAGGGATTTTGCCTGAATCCTTTACAGAGAAACCAACCCCGGAAATGCAATATAAAGTTCATCATTTTATTTTTGGGGTCTGCTAGAATGCTTTCACAATTTAAAGTTTAAAAAAAACACACAGTTTTTCTCATACTGTACACTGTTGTAGCATCTCTTATAGATTGTATTGTTACAATATTAAATAGGAAAATTGGTCAATAGTAAACACAATTTTTGTGTCTAATTATGTGACGAGTAGCCATGTAATAAGCGGGATCATGTACATCCAGCCAATCAGATTTAGATCAGATTTGAAAGTGTGGTCCCACTTTATATTACTTGGCCTTAACTACTATGTACTTACATTCAAATTAATCATTTGATACAATGCACTTACTGCTTACATACATGTTTTTACATTGTACTTATATTAAAAAAATAATAATAATACCAGCATGTAATTACATCTGTTATTAGTTTCTGTAATTACATTTATAACTACACTGTTGACCCATCCCTTACACCTTAACCCACCCTTAAACCCACCCATACCACCAAACCTGTCCCTAACCCGCCCGTATCCCACCTCAATAGCAGCAAAAGTGTTTTGCAATACGATAGGAACACAACAAGGACATTGCACTTATTTTTTGATGCAAGTACATAGTAGTTAAGGTCACTTAATATAAAGTGGGACCAAAGTGTTTCCGGATTATCGCGTGATGTGCATCAGGCGTTTAGTGAACGGATATTGTGCACTGAATGAGCTGATCCTCACCCTGCTGGTTTCTCCGGGTCGCTGCTCTCGGCACATTTAAAGGTCACTCTTTTGGCACATATCGGCGGCCCCGGGGCAGCCGCTGGACTCTTGGCTGTCACTGGGGACACTGGAGAGGGTTTCCCACGCCGCTCCTCCTCTACTAGAAGATCCCGGAAGGAACAGGACGAGGGCGGGGACTGAACTGCTGTCGACCTGACGACACAACGACAAGGTTTAGACGAAAACATCATTAGCCATTTACTGTGTCCAAATGAGCCAAAGTTAATGGCTCTGCCAAAATCACACTTTAACTAACTCCCCTTATATAAAGGGACTATAGTGTTTATTTATGCATCTATGTTTCCATCTTTTATTTGATTTGTTGATGGTCTTTTACTTTTTAATGGTTAAAAACTTAAAAATAGTAACAGTTAATGTGCTATTCAATGCATTAGGAGTCATTACTGCAGGTATAAATATACTATATTTACCTCTTGATAAATGTTCAAATGTTAAATTTTAAAACTTGTTTATTACTTGAAATAAAATAAATGTTAACTGAAACAAAATATTTAAAAATTTTTACTATTTCAGCTAGTTATCAAGAAAGTTAAACCTAATGTACTGCAATAACTAACTGAAATAAAAAACTATATAGACATGTTAAAAAAAAAAAAAGACAAAAACAAAATTACTAACTTTAACTAAGATGAAAATGAACTATTCAAACTATTAATTAAAACTAGTAGTATCTAAATATTAAATTAAGACTGATTAGTATATGAAGAAATAAACATTAACCAACATTTAAAAATGTATCAAATAAGTATTGTTCATTGTTAGTTTATGATACCAAATGCATTAGCTAAATGTTAATGAGCCATATTGTATTTTATTTAGTTAATTTAGCTTGTGAACTAATTTCTGTCTAACGTGATTATAGTTAACTAAAACTATCTATATTATCTATAAATCATTAAAATAAACTTTACCGGAATACAAAGAAAAACTTAAACTTGCTTTATTTCAGCTAGTTATTTCTCATTTTCATTTAATTTACCTTTATGTACTAAAATATGAAATTAAACTTGGGAAAAAAAATAAAAAATAAAAAATTACATACCAATAAATAAACAACTAAAATGAAAATATAACAAATTTATGAAATTAAAAATAAAAATATTAATAAAACTATTATACTATTTCAGTGACAGTAAAATAACACTGCTATGGGGATTGTAGAGAGCATGTCAATAAGAAAATGAAGCCAAATCTCCAAAACTGAGGTCAATTTAAAGATGCCGGCCGGATGATTTATGGTCAAAAATGTCCTGGGAAAAGAGCACATATGGTCACCCTACATTATACCCACTTCATTTGAGAGACAGAATGCAATAAGGCTCTCACCAGGTCTTCACAGGTTTAACGGGAGTAAGAGCCGGCGGGGATTTAGCAGACACGCTCTCTGTGCTGCCGTCTCTGGAGGCCAGAGCCATCATCTTCCTCTGCTTCTGAGACATCTTACTGGGGATGACCGAGACCTTAGTGCTGCTGCTGCTGCATCTGGGGTTAAGCAGAGAATGGAGTTAAAAACAGAGCACAGTAAACTAGGTGATCTACCATGACAGAAGACTTACGAGCTGGGACTCTTGGGTGTAGCACCCCTGTTCAGAGAGTTGGCCTCCATCTCCATGATGGCCCTGAGGTCCAGGACAGGCGCTGGTCTAGAGAGACTGAACACACATTCAGAATTACAGCGATATCAATCAAGAATACCCACTGTTTGCTGTTACAGAGCATTTCAATCACCTGGCCTTCACTGTAGGGATGGGCTCAGGGGTGGACGACTGAGTCGGCACGGGGCCATTCTTCAAAACAGGGGTGCCAGGAGGAGTCTTCAGTCCTATCAGCCCTCGTCTCTCATCCTGCAAACACCAAATATTCTTAAATGAAGAGCTCATGCAACAGTGAAAATTCTGTCATCTTTTACTTAATATACTTAATGGGGTATGAGATCTCTGGTGGGAGGGAAAAATATCAGAGAAAAATGACTTAAATTTCAGTACATTTAAATATTCAACAGCATGTTTCATCATTTGATTTTACTGTATGTAAAAGAGCAGCGTGAAAACTCAAGCAGGCTAACTACATGAATCCACAAAGCACAGCTTTTTGCACTACAACATTGAAGTATATAATTAAAATGTGTTTATTAATTTTAAAGAATTTTAAATATTCTTATTAAAAAATAAATAGCTTAATTGCGCAAGGATGCATTAAATTGACCAAAAGTGACAGTAAAGACATTTACATTGTTACAAAATATTCTATTGCAAAGGCTGTTCTTTTACAATTTCTACTGTACACACACACACACACACACAAAACACTATAAACATCAGTTTCCACAAAAATTTGAAGCAGCTTTTAAACAGAAATGTTTGTTGAGCAGCAAATCAGCATATTAGAATGATTTCTGAAGATCACGTGACACTGAAGACTGGAGTAATGATTCCAAAGAAGACATTTGAATGATAGTAAATATAAACAATAGTTTTATTAGTATATCTTCACATTTTACTAATGTTATTGTTAAACAATATATAATTAAATAGGAGTACAGTCTAATATATATTGCATTAAAATAACAAAAAACTTAAAGTTACACTGAAAAAATTTTCATTTTTGGAAATAATTTTGCATTTGGTCTTTAAATTCATATGTTTTATTATTTCTGTTTTATGTGTTTATGGTTTGATTTTTACGTACAGCACTTTGGTCAGTCTTGTGGCTGTTTTTAAATGTGCTTTATAAATAAATGAACTTGAATTTAAATATTACCATACTGTAGCTGTTGCTTTCCATAGCAAGTGAAACTGAAAATAGCATTTTAAATAATGTGTTGTTATTTCCCTCACAGAATGAAATGTGTGTCTGTGTGGTTTGTGAGTTGATGTTATGCAGGTGTTGTGGCTTCACCTGTGCATCAGGCCTGTCGTGGAAGACAGGGGACTGCAGGTCTCGAGGGCTGCCCGCTCCCATATAACTGCCCTCAGAGTCAGACGTGATGAGCTCCTGCAGAGACTCCACTGAACTGGCCTTCACTGAATGACCCAAACCTGAGGAACACAGCCAGGTCAGCCAAATCCAGCCCAAACTACAAATGGCTGAAGTAAAACTGCTCAAATAATAGAAATGACCTAATAATTCATTTCTGCTTCATGATCATCACATGATTTTCAGTGTGCTGTGGTACAGAGCTCATTTTGATCAGTGCTTCTAAACTTTTTTATTTTCCAACACAATATTCGAAAGCTCCTCGTGAAATCTATAATACTACTCTGGCATGTTCTGCTGCAATTATGATTTTTTTTTATTTATTTTATTTTTTTTTATTGTTTTTGTGTTTACAAAAGTTAAATAACTGTATATTATTTATTAAAACAGTAGTAAGAATAATTACATTTTTGCAGTAGTAGTTTTTAATTAAAAAAAGAAATAAACATTTAATTACAAATAATTATATGAAATACATAAACCAGTGTTAATTTAGTATAAGTGATATACTATTATAGTTATTCATATTTTGAACTATTTTTTATTTTACTTTTATTTAAAGTTTAAGCAATTTTGTTGTTTTTGTCATTTTTATTTCTGTTTTCTTATATATGTCTACTTAATTTTTTTACTTTTATTAATTATTAGGTTTTAGTTTAGTTATTCAAGTTTTAGTCAGCAAGTCCTTGAGAAATGAGAAAGTCCTTGGAAGCTAGCTGAAAAAACAAAAACAAAAAAATTATAACAATAAAAACATTTTATTTCAGTTAAAGTTTACTTTATTTCAAGAGCATGACTTTTTTTTTTTTTTTAATGCAGTTTGAGTTTTAGTTAACAACAATAAACCTTTAATAGCCATAATAACTACAATACCCAAACCTAATCAATTAAGTTTTTTTATTTATATATATATTTTTTATTTTTTTATATATATAATATTATATATATTTTATATATAATATAATTTTATATACATTATATATTATTTTAATACAAGTTAACTTTTATCATTTTAATTAATTCTGTGGCTGCCTTAGAAGTTTGGTGATGCCCACTGGTTAAGAACCACTAATTTAGATGATCAAATATTAGTTTCAATATTAGATATTTATCTGTTGCTAGGGTGTCTTATGAGTGGTTGCTAAGGTATTTTGGTATGGTTGCTCACTGGTCCATCTCAAAAGAGCTCACCGAGGGATCTGATAACCCTATATTCCCACGTATAAGCAATAGTGAGAGTGATGCTGTGCTCAAACACAGTTAATTGGTGTGTTTAGTATGCAGTGCGAGGGAGCTGACCTGCAGTGGGCGGGGTCTGGATGATATCGGACAGATTGTATCCGCCAGAGCTGTCCGAGCGCCGCCGGGGCTTCCTCTTAGCCCTCATCTTGGCCTTCTTCAGCAGGCTCTCGCTAGATTGAACACAGAGAAGACTCTGAATACAGCTGGACAGTCCTTCATATCCATATAACAGTGTTTCAGCAGGTGGATCTCACACCTGGAGTGATCGGCTTCAGAGCCGCTTTTACAGTCCACAGCCGAGTCCCACTCTCGGTCCTCATAGGCGCTGAGATCCGGAGCGTCGGCGTATGGCGTGATGAGACGTCTCTGCATGGCTGGGATCTGTCAGAGGAGTCTGATGTCAGGATCTCTGAGCAGAGCTTCAGTGAAGCAGACGAGAGCGATGATTTAGACTTACCATCCTCCTGTATGCAGCTGTTAGATCCAGGAGGACATCATCGCTCAGGATCTCCAGCGCTCTGACAGACATAGACACATGAGCAACATCTGTTAGTCTTGAGTAGGAAGAAATTAATACTTTTATTTATCAAGGATGCAATAAATTGCTGACAGTAAAGACACTTATAATTTATAAAGGTTTCTATTTCAAATAAATGCTGTTCTTTTGAGCTTTCTATTTAAATCAAAGAATCCTGAAAAATAAAATGATTCACAGTTTTCACAAAAATATGAACAGTACAACTGTATTCAACATTGATAATAATCAGAAATGTTTCTGAGCAGCAAATCAGCATATTAGAATGATTTCTGAAGATCATGTGACACTGAAGACTGCAGTAATGATGCTGAAAATACTGCTTTGATCACAGAAATAAATGACAGTTTAACAGATATTGACATAGAAAACAGTTCTTTTAAGTTGTAATAATATTTCACAATATTACTGTTTTTACTGTATTTTTGCAGAAGAGACTTCTTTCAAATACTTTCATAAGCATTCTATTTTCTGGGCATGTCATTTCTCTATGATTCATACAAGAGTATTTTCTATTCACAATGCTTTAACTTGTATTACTCCAAAGAAGTGAACCTCGTATACCTTATTTCTAAAATATAACAGAGCTGAACACAGAACCTGATTTTACCAAGTGCGACGTGCTCCTGGATCAACATCAAACAAAGAGATTTGAAGAACCAGTTTATAGTTTTTGTGAAGTTTAGGCTTACAATCAGTGTTTGGTGCTTGTACATCAGTGTCATTCATCTATCATCTCCTCTGATTTTAGGGATTACTCATGGTTAAGGTTAGGTTTAGGGGTAGAGATACGGTCAAGACTAAATTTTTGGATTAAAATGTTGTTCCAGGGTCAACAAAATATGTTGACCTAGGAACACTTCTAACTCAGCAAAATCAAGATGTACAAATTCAAGGTTAAGAGTGGACCGAGGAAACTCTTGCAAGCTATCAGGCTTAACAGGTGTGAGATGTAATAGATTTACGCAGCAGGGTTTAATATCTCGATCTCACCTGGACTCCAGCAGCGCCGTCATGTTGAGGGCGATGAACTGCAGGCAGGACAGTTTGAGCTGATCAGCGTTGTACACCGTGGCAAACTCCAGCAACTCTGCTGCGCTCTTCAGCGTCACTGCACACAATACACCAACAAAATCAACTCGTTCTGGTGTCTGTTTTGCCCTGTAACATTTTGGACTCTGCATAGTGTATTATATGCAATGCAATAATAACAGTCAATTCAAGTGAAAGAAAAATTTCAACTGTTTTAGTTACTTTTCCATACTATTCAGAATATCAAGTCGTTCTTGGAAGCTGTTCTTTTGTCATGAACTGAGAACAAAACATTTCATTTCAGTACTTTTTTCTTTGCATTTGGTTCTAAACAGAAAAAAATGAAAATGACAGCTGCTTTGCTTAGACCTATTTGGCTGCTGCACGCTAGCTAATGTTTTAGCTCTGTATGCTTATTTAGATGTGCAATTGTGAATTTACGTTGCATAATGTGTGTTTGGTTACAGTTGATATATTTAATTAGCTATTGTGTATGACAATTTTTTGTTTCTATCTGACATTTCTAACAGTCAAAAAATAAATAAATTGGGCAACAAGATGTTAGGATGATTTTTGGCAACATTTAAGTTGCTTTTTTTCCATTCAATGAAAGTAAATAAAACGAACAGAATATCACTAAAAACAATATGGCCTGTGTAATACACGACCGTTCAAAATTTATGGTCAGTAAGATTTTATTTATCTTAAGAAATAATTACTTAAGATTCTTTTATTCATCAAGGATACATTAAATTGATTGATCAAAAGTGAGCAAAATCATTTATAAGACTGGAGTAATGATGCTGAAAATTCAGCTTTGATCACAGCAATAAATTACATTTTAACAGATATTCACACGGAAAACAGTTCTTTTAAATTGTAATAATATTTCACAATATTACTGTTTTTACTGTATTTTTGATCAAATAAATGCAGCCTTGATGAGCAAAAGAGGCTTCTTTCAAAAACATTTAAAAAAATCTTACTGACTACTCTTTTGAACGATAGTGTATATTTTCTGAAGTCACATGACAGACTGTAGACTTACGGTTCTCAGTGATGACGACCTCACAGATCTCCTTCAGCCTGGTGATCAGCAGCTGGTCCGCCACCACCAGCACGTTACACACAAACTCCACATTCACAGACTCTGAGATATAAAGACAGACATGGATTACACCCGTGAAAGAAGGAAAGCCGGGTAAAAACAGCCGAGCACAAAGTCTGGGGTGGAACCTCTGACAGTGGGAGACTCATCTGTGTAGATGTACTCCAGAATGGCCTGCAGGACCTCGGAGGTGGTGGGCATATCCAGCGCAGTGCAGCTGGTGGCCTGAAGAGGGCAGAAGACAGTCACATGAACACAAGAGTTCCAGCTCAGAGAGACAGTGCTGCTACTTCACGTCATTTCATCGTACCTCAATCCAGGGGCTGCCCAGCATACTGTTGAAATACTCTGCAGAAATAAAAGATTTCAAAATTAAATCCCTCTTATTCAAATACTATAATCTACTTTGTTTATGTGAAACACACATGAAGAATGTCCGAGCTGCTAAATGAAGGTGAACAGGGACTGTCAAGGATTTTCAGCAAGTTAGTTTTACATTTTCTACTCATTTTCAACTAATCACTGTCTGAAAAACTGCAGTGGAGGCATTCTAAAAAAAATCTCTTAGTTTTTGCTTCAATAAGATCAAAGCGGTTTTTAAATGACCTTAAGCAACATTACTGATTATTATCGATGTTGAAAACTGAGCGGCTGAAACCGTGACATCTTATTTTTCAGGATTCTTTGAATAGAAAGTACTAAATAACAGCATTTATTTGAAATAGAAATCTTGTTTAACATTATAAATGTCTTTACTGTCACTTTTAAATCAAATGCACCCGTGCTGAATAAAAAAATAATAATAATCATACTGACCAGTGTTATTTTAGCATCAGTGATAATACTATTATAGTTTTTTAATATTATTAACATTCATTAACAATTTAAACAATTCTTTAATAATTTATTTTTAGATTTTCTGATTCCATTTGAAATTTTAGAGAAAGTTTTAGTAATTTTATGTATTTGTAATATTTTTATGTCTATAGTTTTTAAGCTTTAGTTTATTTAGTGTTATTTCAATAAACTAAATGAAAATAAGAAGTGCTGCATTGGCAAGAAGCTAAACTAAAAATAAAATGTAAGTTTTTTTTATTTTATTTTATTTCAGTCAACATTTGACTGAAATAAACGTTTAATTCATGAAAAAACTTACATTTATTTTTAGCTTCTTGCCAATGCAGCACTTCTTATTTTCATGAAATGCTTATGTCTTTAGCCAAAAAAAGGTGCAAAGACATATTTTCAATGCTTCAACATTCAATTGAATCAGTCTGAATACAGTCTACTGCAGAGGACACAAGTGTGAAATAAACATCTGATCTCACCCAGCCGAGCACACAAGATGCATTTGTGACAGGGAAACTCTTTGCCGTCCTCCGAGCGCAGCGTGACGTCACAGAGGTACGAGCTGAGGACACACAATGAGAAGATCTGTATTCACAGCCAATGAAAGAGTGTATGGCCTGCACTGTTGCTTCAACACACACCATTTTTTCTGGTTGAATCGCAGCTTGTTGCCAGTCTTCTTCTGCACCACACTGATCTTCCCATTTTCAAACTTCACCCCATCAAGCCTAGTCATTCATAAAATACTTATTATTTAGCAACCAGGTTACCTTGATGAATTACAGCAATAGTCAATAATGACCCCTCATTTACATACAAAAATACTGAAAGTACAGCAGCAAAAACACCTCAGGCCATCCAAGATGCAGAGGAGTTTGTTTCTTCATCAGATTTGGAGAAATGTGTCTGCATCAGTGTCTCAGCAATGGATGCTCTGCAGTGAATGGGTGCCGTCAGAATGAGAGTCCAAACAGCTGATAAAAACATCACAATAATCCACACCACTCCAGTCCATCAGTTAACATCTGGAGAAGACAAAAGCTGAAACAAATCCAGCATTAAGACTATTGTTTCTGGCTAAAATATGAGTATATAATACATAACACTTCCTCCAGTGAAAAAAGTCAGTCTCCTGTTGTCTCTCACATCAAAACCAACCCACATATTTGTTTAGAGCTGTTTCGGCTTGTAAACAGTGCTTGATCTGTGCAGATTTCTCTCCCGATTCGGACAAAACGACTCTTTCACTGGAGGAAGTGTTATTATGGACTCTTATTTTGTCTTCTCCAGATGTTAACTGATGGACTGGAGTGGTGTGGATTATTGTGATGTTTTTATCAGCTGTTTGGACTCTCATTCTGACGGCACCCATTCACTGCAGAGCATCCATTGCTGAGCAAGTGATCCTACATTTCTCCAAATCTGTTCCTATTAAGAAACAAACTCATCTACATCTTGGTTGGCCTGAGGATGAGGAAATGTTCAGCAAATTTTCATTTTTTGGTCAACTATTCCTTTAACATTACAAGTGAACTTTAGGAGAAACATACATTCAAAAAGCATCTCACCGTGCTGAGAGGCTCCCCAAGCCTAATTTTTTGGCAATGCCCTGCAGCATCTTCACAGGGTTTTGTCCAGATTCACCAACATTACCGCTCTTGCTTTTTTTCCCAGACTTAGTGTTTTTGGCCTTGGGCTTGTCTGCATCCTGAGTCTTAGCAGGAAGAGAGCGGTACACATCCAGAGCGGAGCGGTTCTCCAGCCCTAGAGCCTGCAGACTGTGGATCAGCTGCTGCTGTGGTTCAGGATCGGAGCACTGGTTAGAGCGAGGGATGATGGGCCGGGTCCCGTGAACCAGCATCTCACAGGAGTCTGTGTAGATGAAGTGAAGCGCTTGCTCCAGCATCTCAGGAGGAACCTTCTCCAGGACCAGCAGATCACAGCCCACCGCGTCTTCTCCTTTCTTCACCTCTCCATCTTCTACACCCTCTTGGCAGCCCTCTGGCAGGAGCACTTTGCGGAAGAAGTCCGACCGTACGGACAGGATGTATTTGTGCGCTGCGAAGGTGCGATCGCCAGCCTGCAGCGTCACGTCATGGATGCTGTCCGTCTCATCGGCTTCGGTCAGGAGGCGCTGGAAGTGCTGGGAGAACGTGGACGCAGAAGCAGTGGGAACTTCATACAAGCTGAAGAACAGAGAGAAGAAAAGTTAACACAAGTAGGCTGAAAGTATAATACAACACGATTAAGATTGGGAACCAGTTCAGAACTAAATACAGGAACATAATGATTTGCAATAAAAATTGATTCCATTAATGGTTCCTGAATGCAGTATTAAGATACTATTATAGCTTTTACGTTATATTTTTAATTTCATTATTTTATTTTTAGGTAAAGTTTTAGTAATTTTTTGTGTCGTTTATATTAGTTACTGTTTCAATGTTTTAATATATTTTTAATATTATATAGTTTTTATTAATTTTCAGTTATTTTAGTGCATCACATTAAACTAAATGAAATGAGAAAGGCTGCTTTGTTACTAAATGTTACTAACCATATAAGCATACACTGTTAAGATAACAAAACAAACCAAACTAGTTTATCATCTTTATGAGGGAGGAGAAAATGCCTCTCATATTTTTCTGTTGCGGTTGTCAAGATGTGAGGGACAGATTTATTCGACAACTGATAACATGGCTGACACTAATGCAGTATTTAGAGTCTTTTCCCATATGTTAGGATGGTTAATCACACTTCCACTTTGTTTATGTCTTTAAAAAAAAAAGTACATTTCCTGGTTTTGCTGGGCATACATAAAAGTGTTTGATTTTAAGACCATTTTTGTTTATCTTCGTGTAATAAACAACTTTGATCAGAATAAACTAGAACTATTCAGTGTCACCAAAAGCCAGAAATGTTAGATTCCAGCATTCCAAACAAATGAAAAGTCGTTTAGTTACACACATCCGTGCCCTTAGTCATCATCATTATCTGCACCTGGTTTTGGGATCAGCTTGCAGCACTCCAAAATTTCGGCCCTTAGAATCCATGGTGATGCTGACGGCTCTGTGGACGTAAGGAAGCTTCTCCAGCCGGATTCGCTCATAAACACCCCCTCCGTCTGGGTGACCGGACACCTCCATGCCATCTGACACAACAGAGCATTCATGTGTAATGGGTGCTTCCCATCTCGTTAGAAATCCTGTTTTATTTATAACATTTTTAGTGTTAAACTGATGGTCTTGGTACCTTTTTTGTCTACAGCTTTCTTGTACTGGCCCAGCCACTGTCCAGTGAAGCCCTCTCCATCCTGAGTAACAAACATCATGCTGTTCTTACTCAGGGCGATGTCTGACATGAAGACCTGTCGGCTGTATGCCCAGCGACACTGTCTCACTGATGTGCCCGTAGAGCGCCAGCAAAACACCTGAAACATCAGAGAAAGCAGGAATATGAATATAATGAACACAACACCAGCTAAATGGTTGCTAATGTGTTCTGAGTGGTTGCAAGGCGCCTTACAGACTCAAGTCAAACCACACAGACAAAAGGCTCTATGAAATCGGTTTTATTTATTTATTTTCAAATACATTGTACCTTTTTCTTGATTTTCTGTGTTTTTTTCTGGATTTCACTATAATGGTTAAATAAAATTTTAGCAATCAAATAGCACATCTAATAAATTAAAATAATTAAAAGTTTAATAAAAATGTTGTTTTTATGGCTCTATGAAATCAGTTATATTTTCTCCGATATTCTGATTTATTTTTCCATTGCTGATTTATATTCCTTTTAATGGTTTAATTACATTAATAATCACAAATAATGTCACAATTTTATTCATAATTTATACTGTACCCATTTAATAATTAATCATATTTTACAATAACAAGCCTCAATTAAATGTTTAATTAGGCTATAATTTAATACAAATTTAATATCAAAAATGGTGGTAATCAAATTAAGACATAAAACATTAACATTTCAATTACTCCTGAAATGCAATGCAAAACAAAACATAAAAGACTTTAATCATCCAAAATTCACCAAATTCCATGAGACCATACATTATACAGTAAATTCCATTTTTATGACTGGATTCCACAGTTTCATCTGCGTTTTCCACATCACAGAAAATCTTAAGTCAAACTTCTTAGAAAAGCAGTAATGCACCTCTTATCAAACAAACAAGCCATGTGATCAGAGGGACCAGGGTTTGTTTAAATCCCTTATGAGCAATAGAAAAAAATGGTGGTGTTTGCTAAAGCAGGCATTTAATAAACAGATGGAATAACAAGCTGTAAAGATATAAAAGCAAATAACTCTGGCATTTTACCAGACATTTAGGCATTCGTGCTTGGCAAATTAAATGCCAGCATCAATAGCTGCAAAAGAAGATTTCATCACAGAAAAAACATGTTTTATAACATATAGACAGGAAAACACACTGGTATCAACGTTGTGAAAATGCAAAATCATTAAGCATGACTAAATCCAACTTGGACCCCATTCCACTAACTGGGCTGGTCCAGCTGATAGGCTTTTATCAGGCATATACTGACCCACAAGACTGAACATCTTGGTTAAGCAGACATTATAACCAGCTCTACATTACAGTGTATTATGAGGGAGTAAATATGTCAGCAATAAAAATGAAACACTGTTTGGAAACTTAATGGTTTAGTGGCCAATAACTACTTAGCACTTGTCAGAGTAACAAACAACTTATTTCTGTCATCTGATGCTAGTACCAAAGTTCTGCTTTGGATACTATAGATCAAACATTCTTTTACACAGGCTATATCATGTTGGCAACTGTGGACAGTCACTAATCACTAGCTTGGTTTAGATCCTACCTGTCAGATCACTACCACTGAATTTGTGTAAATGAAAATCTGCCTGACCTAACTATTGCAAAATATGGTGTGCCACAAGGCTCGGCCTCAGGCCCTTTGTTGTTCTTTTACTTTAGGTGATAATATTATGAAACACAGCATTAGTTTTCACTGCTATGTAGACCACAAAGATCTCCATCCTTATTCAAGCTCAGATGAAAGTTTTCCATGATGAAGTCATTTCAATTTGCTAAATTGTGATTAACGTAAACACTTTAGATAAAACTATTTTAGAAACAAGCTTTTACAGCTACAGAGGAAATCTAGACATTTTGCTTTTAGTAGCTATATTAATATTAATTTGAGACTGATGGTGTGTTTACTTGAGCATTGATGTGAATATTCAGACAGCATCTTCATTCAACTGCTGAGTGATAGACATTCATGAGCATTTTAGGGAGAAACAGGTGTATGATTAGGACAGATCAGTTGACTATGGGAACAGACTGCTCTGGTCTTCAATCCAAGTTTTTCTTAAACTTTGTTACACAAGGTATTTTTGGGCAATATTTTTGCATGTGTACTTAAGAGATCAAGTTCTGTGTCGTATATCACTCACCCTTCCAGCTTCATCTAGAGCCAAAATCACCAGCTTTTCTCCTCCACCATCATGCAGAAGCTGAGGATCGATACGATGATCCAAACTACCACCGCTCACTAGAACTTTCTTCACGTTCAGCTGTCTGGAGGATAACACAAGGACAGTGTTAACAATAGCTAAGTTTCCATTTAAAGCTGTGAATTAAACTTGTGAAAAATTGGAATATTGCATTAAACATTTGCGAATAAAGCCGTTTCCATCTCATGTGTTCAAGAGAACAAAATCATCACTTCTTGGGAAACTGCCGCAAAGTATCAGTAATACAATAATAAAGAGTAGCTTCAGCTGGGGAAACTTGTGACTCTTGTTTCCTGCATAATAAATTAATTGCGCCTCAGAGCATGCAGACGAAATGCAATAACAAAAGCTGTCATGTTATCTTGCATTTGGACGTCTGATGTTTGGGAACTCAATCATGTGAGACACCTCTGGGAGGTAATTATACAAAATCATTTTGATGACAGACTGACAGACTCAGGCATTTCAGAAGGACTAAAACAATATTTTAGATGGTTGAGATGGATGAGAAAAGTCTTCTGGTTAGACTGAACAAAATCTGGATCGCTGAGACAACATAACGACAGACCCTATTCTCCTAACTCCACTCACTTGGCTGCCAGTTTCTTGCACTGATATTCTGCCAGCAGGTACACATCTCCCTTTTCGGTCACGCACACAGTGGCCCCATTGCTGGCTGCAGCCATAGCGATGGTCACCTCCTTGTGGTGCAAAGCGGACACCTGTCGAGGAACAGTCACGCACTTCTCTCCATTGGGCTCCAGCAGGTAACCTGAATGTATCACAATGGTTGGACCACAAGTTTTCATATGGGAAGAGGCAAATGAAGCAGATGCTCTGATGAAATTGCATGAAGAGGATTTGCGAAACACCTGAGAGACTTTAGATCAGTTAAACAATCTGTTTGTTTGTATGTGATAAACAGATCTGGGTGCTTAAGCAGCTTACCAAGCTGGCCACCATTTAATCCTATGGTATACACCGCATCTCGGGTCCAGAGAACAGTGTGGAACCTGCCAGCTGCAACACCAATCACAGACCTTCCTTTCAGGGACTTAGATGTGACCTGTAGTCAACAGGGAATAACATCAAAAAAGATGCAATTTATGGAATTACCTAGACCTAGACACCCAGGCACTTAATTTCCAGTGATATCGTCAACTTGAATGCACAGATACTATTTGAACTGAACTGAGCTGGACAATGACATCACTGAATCAATGATGAACTGCCTTTAACTGAAAATTGAGAGTTTACAGTTTTGCATTATTACACACTATTTTTCCTATTGAATACTGTAAAGCTGCTTTGACACAATCTGTATTGTTAAAAGCGCTATATAAATAAAGGTGACTTAACCCAGGATTTTTATTTTGATGCATCACTAGTTTTGTGATACCGTGTGTCATGGATAAATCCAGGCTGAACGACCTGTTTGGGAACTTGGCTGGAAGCAGGAGGAGGTGCCAGGCCCAGCTGATGGTGGGTGTTGAGCCCAAAGGTGTAGACGTACCCCTCCTCTGTCAGAACAACAGTGTGATCTCGGGCCGCTGCGATCTGAGAGCAGTGATGGGACAAAAGCCCCTCCACCATCCGGGGAACCTTTGATATGAACGTGGACACCAAGTCTTAGAAAGAGAGCAGATGTAGAAATATATGCATCAACCCACACCAAAGTGTCTTACCAGATATGTCTGTTCATCACCATGTCCGAGTCGCCCGCCCTGTCCATGTCCACATGTGTACACCTGACCCTTCTGGGACAGGAAGACCGAGTGGAACTTACACAACACCACCTTAAAAGACACAAAAACACAACAATGTTTCCATCATCATTCAAGACCATGTTAATGAAGATAGACCGTCATCTTACGGATATTTGCACACTAAAGCCATACTTATGTAGCACAAGCACACTCTTTCAGCAAAACATTTCAAAAATAGAACCATGTTTGGGTTGAAATGATAAAACAAATGCATTTTTTAAAAGTAAAACAAAGTTTAGAATAATAGAACGGTCACTGGATCCTTCAGAAATCATTCTAATATGTGACCCTGGACCACAAAACCAGTCTTAAGTGTCAATTTTTCAAAATTGAGGTTTATACATCATCTGAAAGCTGGATAAAGCTTTCCATTGATGTATGGTTTGTTAGGATCAGACAATATTTGGCTGAGATACAACTATTTGAACATCTGGAATCTGCAAAATAAAAATAAAAATATTGAGAAAATTGCCTTTAAATTTGTCCAAATGAAGTTCTTAGCAATGCATATTACTAATCAGAGATTAAGTTTTGATATATTCACGGTAAGAAATGTACAAAATATCTTCATGGAACATGATCTTTATTTAATATCCTAATGATTTTTTGCATAAAAGAAAAATCGATAATTTTGACCCATACAGTGTATTTTTGGCTATTGCTACAAATATACCCCAGCGACTTAAGACAGTGATGTTGATTTGCTCAAGAAACAAGATTATTATTATAAATGTGGAAAACAGTTGTGCTGCCAATTTTTTTGTGCATGACATGATACATTTTTCAGGATATATTCTTTGACGAACAGAAAATTAAAATAAACAGTTTATTTGAAACAGCAAAGTTTTGTAACATTATAAATGTCTTTACTGTCACTTTTGATTAATTGCATCACTGCTTAATAAAATGATCTAGGCCTATTTCTTGGAGGTAAATTCATACACACAAACACACTGACTGATTCGGCTGCTGTAGTTTTAGACACAACCTTTCAGATGAACTGGTAAAAAGTCACTGCAAAAACACCAAAGCTAGTTCTAAAAAATGAAAGAAAACACCCTGAAAGATCTTCTTCTAAGGACCAATTACACTTTTCTGGGCCATTTTTGCAAAGACATCTAACGCAATAACATTGAGATATCTTTATGTGTAGCAAATACTTTAAAAGGCCACTGTAAATATGATATCATTGGAGATTATCGGTTGATTAAGAACTGAGACCTGGACAGAATAACTGCAGGCCAGAACGAACCAGCTGCGTTCTGCTCATCATGAGGGCTTGACTTTTAGCCATGACAGCTTTGCCCTTTCTCTGCAAAGCATGCCAGCTCTGGATTGGCTTGGAGTCGACTACAGCAGAGCAGGGGTGCCAAGGTCAACATCATCACTAATTTAACACACTCCTCAAGGCTGAAACAGAAGCAAGAGATGTTCTGTAAAGCTTCCAAACTCTGCGATGACTGTCAGCCGCTCTCACTGGCTGCCATACGCATGCATTCACAGCGTTTATTTAATCTGCTGCTGTTATCCCTGAATGAATATTTTAATATTTAACCGAAAGCATCTGCAGAACAGCGTGGCGGGTCACAATGCGCTCTCTTTCCATGTAAGGGGGCATTGGAGAGCTGATGAAAGGGTCAGGAAACAAGATCCGGCATCACAATGAGCAGTGTAAAATTAAAGGACTGCCCTGCACTTTAGAAATTAATTAGCAGAATGTAAGTACACACACCGACCGAACAATAAAAAATGAAATGCATTGCTGCAGTGTCTTCTCAAGGGTAAGATGCATCTCTAGAAACTTTCCATCATCCTAAACGGCTGACATTTTTGGCTTAACGCACTCATTTTGATCACCCCGTAACCACTTAGGGCTTCTCCTTTCAAAAATGCCCAAATCCCAAGTGAAAGGCTGACAATGGGATCATGCAACACTACTGGATCACATTTCCCATCCACATACGAGCACATGCTGGTTATCCATCCAAAATGCAAATGAGTCCCCGCTATGACCACGGAAAAATGGAAACTTATACAGCGTTAAAGCATGATGTTGGCATCTTTCAGGGTCAGGTATGCCAAAGCAGCAAAGCTCACCTTAGTTGCGTGAGTTCCAACACAAAGAGCCTCTATTCATCAACAAGAACATAGTTTTCATCCTCGAGGGCATTTTCAAGAACAATTTACAGAGTAACAAAGAGGTCTAAGTTTCCTCGGATGGTTTGCCGGGACCCTGGGAGATTTTTGTTTTGAAGGAGGTTCCCTGCGAGGAGCCTGTTATCAAGGCAACACTCGCAGGTCCTCTGTTTTTACCGTCCTCTCTTGTTGTCACACGTAACCCTGGGGAGTTTTAGGCCCTGCTAGCTCGCACAAACCTCGGGGAATTGCAATGCAGATGAGGATTTTATAACACTATGTGCCTCATCAGCAGAAAATAATCCATATAGATGTATAATAGGGGTGTAAATCGGATGGTTCGTCACTATACGATACGATATCGATTCTCATACCCAGCGATACGATATTTGCAGATACCTCAAAAAATTCTACATTACGATTCGAATCGATTCAGGAGTATATCGATCGATATTATGATATTATATACCCATTTTAAACTCACAAACGCAACCAAAATATATAACATGGACATTTATCTGAAATTTTCACATCCTGTACCTCAACTGGGACATTCACAAAAAAATAGGCCTACACTTTTTTTTTTTTTAATAAAGAAAATAAACAATTGGAAAAACTATTCTGGCTGCTGTGGGCTCAGATAACCAAATTACAAGCAATAGCAGAAAATAAATAAAATAGAACAAAGACACAAGTTCAATAAACAGTGCTTTTCAGGTTTTTCAGCTCAGTCTAAAATAAATTTTCAGGTATGCTACAGAAATGTAATAATCAAATATAAAATAACTGCATAGTCTTCATTGTATAA
Organism: Onychostoma macrolepis; assembly: GCF_012432095.1. Lineage (NCBI taxonomy): Eukaryota > Metazoa > Chordata > Actinopteri > Cypriniformes > Cyprinidae > Onychostoma > Onychostoma macrolepis. Next base: position 34,092,377 of record NC_081170.1, on the reverse strand, counting down.
ATTAAATATAGATTAATCACTTTTGATGTTACAAAGGTTACAAATACAGTGAGCACTTGTATTTTTCTTTGACAGCATTAGATTATAGTTTGCTTTCACTTTAAGAACGAAAGCATGGACTTAATATACTGATACACGTGCGTTTTCTTTCTCAACTGTTTACGTTAAGACATATGCCTAACCGACTGTATTTACTTGGATATTTGCCAAAACACGCATTTGATGTAATTTTGACTGTACAGTGGGTACGGAAAGTATTCAGACCCCCTTAAATTTTTCACTCTTTGTTATATTGCAGCCATTTGCTAAAATCATTTAAGTTCATTTTTTTTCCTCATTAATGTACACACAGCACCCCATATTGACAGAAAAACACAGAATTGTTGACATTTTGCAGATTTATTAAAAAGAAAACTGAAATATCACATGGTCCTAAGTATTCAGACCCTTTAGAGAGATAGTAGTATGCTTTGTGTCCAAATTTTTGATTTATTGCCCCTCATAAAGATAAGACCCCCACCCTCCCACCCACCCAAACTGGACACCTGTTTGTCCGCCCCCACCATCTAAATGAGCATCTGTTTTACTGTCCAGTGATCCTAAGGTATTTATGAATGTTTTGGGAACCGTGTTTTTGTGTGGGCCATTGAAGACTATTATGTGTTTAAACTTTAAATTGTGAAACTGTGTTAAACGGGATAAAGGGAAGTTTTATTAGAGTTTTCACGCACACATATCAACAAAAACATCAAACATATACGTAAAATGAGCAACGACTTGCTAGCGTTGTTCTAACGAACTCTAACTAGTTTAAAAACGTTTTAAGTTAAATAAAAGAAGTGTACGTGTTTGTTTATTTAAAACAAACAAAACACCTTAGTTAAAACAATAGCATAACATTACAAGCTAAATAATGTCGACTCATCTTCTAAAACAAAAAGCATACTTTACAACGTTCTATCATTACAGATTAAAAGGTAGCTTTTCTCACAAGTTACAGCAAATAGCTCTGACTTATCTTACCCGTCTTCTAAAACAGAAAAAGCATCAGACACGTTCGTTATGTAAGCTACTCGTCAAAATCTTGTTACAAGTTAGGAAATAAAAGAAAGAGAAAAATAACTGCGATGTAAAATAAAGAAAGAAAGAAAAAGAAAAGAGCAGACTCCGTCAGATAACCGCACACTAAGCGTCAAAACTCAGAATGCGTTTACGCCGGTGAATCAGACCACGCCTTCCGCCACCCCTAACAGCGTGAGGAGAGACCGACGCAAAGACTTAAAAGAATTAAAGTAATGTTTTAACATTAGAACGAACGTTATTTTTAATAAATCTTTAGTATTTCTTAATTAATGAAACAATTCGGCACTCATCCTAAAGCTTTTCATTTTAAAATTAGGTTAGTCTAGTTTTGACCTTTTAAACAAACAGTAGGCCTACCTAACCCGCAGGGAAATGGTGCTTATTTTATTTACTTTAGTTTAGTTATTTACTCTTCTATTTTTGTCAAGTTTAAGACTTCTGACGTGTTATATAACCCAGACTTTTTCACTTTTAAAAATTTGTTTTTATTTTTTCTTATAAAAATCGCCTCTAAGCCGCAGGAAAAGGTTGTCTGTCTTGTTTTATTTTATTTTAGTAGTGTAATGCCTTTATTTACTCTTGATTTTTGTCAATCTTTAAACTTTCTAGCCTGCTATAACGGTTCAAACGCATACGCGCATGTGAGCGGAAACCGAATGAAAGCAAATATTTCGGACGTCTTTGGATTTTTCAGCCATAATTAGACGCCTAAACTTTTTACATTATCGCACGAAATGTAAAGGGACAACGAAATGAGAACTGTGTGTCTGGACGAATGATTAACGACGCGTCCGTATCAGATCGAGAGAGTTGCTGTAAAACATCTAAAGGTGTTTCTGGAGACGCAACTCATTTGCAATCTAACGAGTTTTGGGGATCTGGCATCGTAAACTTTGGTGTAGCTGTTCATTTATCAAAGGATGTGTCCCTTTTGAAGTTTTTATATGACACATAGCTGGTTAAGTTAAAAGTTTAGGTATAGTTTAGGAAAAACACACTCAAACATACACAAACAATCCCCTACATTTAAACATGTAAACTTTTATGATGTCTCATACAAACCTTTTAGAAATAAAAACTTTTAGCATCACACAGGGTATCTCTACAAGATGATGAAAAGCAGCATGATTAAACAACAATATAACTATTGTTTTAACAAATAAGTTAAGATTTGTAGTTTTTATATCTCTCAAACCTAACATGAACCTCTAAAGCGAGGATTAGAAGCAGTCAAACGATCCTGTGGTGAATACAGAGAATTTCTTCATGAATTAGACTGAAAATTAATTGTCATAGGTTGTTTACAACAAAAGTAATTCCTAAACAAGGTGCTACAAATCCCTCACAGAATCTTTCTTTCTCACTTTAAAATTGTATTATTTACTGTGGTGTTTAAATGCAGCATATTTATTTTCAAAGTATGATGTTTTATTTTATTAAAATAAAAACGATTGGTCTATATAGGTTTATTTTACTAAGAATTGATCAAATAATTGACAGAAGTAGTAATTCAAATAACGATAAGTCCAACTTATCAACCCCGCCTGACCTGTCTGACGGTTTGTGACAAATATCTTACTGATACAGTTGTGTTAAGATATTAAGTATGTGTAAAACGTGCAAAGTTCAATATTACTGTTAAAAATAGTATAATAAAACACAAACACTGCAAAACAAACACACACACACACACACACACACACACTAAAACAAACCTATACAGTTAAACATTTAGACTTGTATGATGTTTCATACGAGGCGTTTACAAATAAAAACTTCACACTGGGTATCTCTACAAGATGATGAAAAGCAGTATGATTAAACAATGATATATATCTTTTGTTTTAACAAATAAGTTTTAGATCTTTCAAACCTAAATCATGATGAGGATCAGAAGTTGTCAAATTAACTTCTGATGAATGCAAGTCAGCTACAGAGATTTTCTTTATGAATTAGAGCTAAATAGACTAAAATTAGTTGTCATAAGGTAGTTTGCAACAAAAGTAATTCCTAAACAAGGTGGTGCAAATGTCTCACAGAATCTTTTTTCACAGTATAATGTTTTATTTTATTAAAATAAAAACAACTGGTCTATATAGGTTTATTTTACTAAGATGTGATCAAATAATTGACAGAGGAAATAATTCAAATAAACGATAAGTCCAATTTATCAACCCCCGCCTGATGTGTCTGACGGTTTGTGACAAATATCTTACTGATACAATTGTGTTAAGATGTTAAGTATGTGTAAAACATGTACAAAGTTCAATATTACTGCTAAAAATAGTTTAATAAACCACAAACACTCACATGAAAAACACACACACACACACACACACACACACACTAAAACAACCCCTGCAGTTAAACATTTCAACTTTTACGATGTCGTATAAATACACTTTTAGCATCACACAGGGTATCTCTACAAGATGATGGAAAACAGTATGATTAAACAATGATGTAACTTTTGTTTTAACAAATAATTTAAGGTTTTGTAGATTTTAGATCTTTTCACACCTAAAACCGTGATGAGGATCAGAAGCAGTCAAATGATCCTGTGATGAATACAGAGAATTTCTTCATGAATTAGACTAAAATTAGCTGTTGTAAGGTTGTTCGCAACAAAAGTAATTCCTAAACAAGGTGCAACAAATCCCTCACAGAATCTTTCTTTCTCACTTTAAAAACGGCATTATTAACCATGCTGTTTAAATGCAACATTTATTTTTTCACACTATAATGTTTTATTTAATTAAAATAAAACAATTGGCTCTTTATAGTTTTATTTCACTAAGATTTGATCAAATAATAGATATAAGCAACAATCAAATATTTGATAACTCCATCTTATCACCAAAACTGATGTGTCTTACGGTTTGTGATGACATCAGAATCAGAATCAGAACGAGCTTTATCGGTCAGGTATGTTTGCACATACGAGGAATTGTTATAGTTACAGAAGCTCCACAGTGCAACAGAAAGACAACAACAGGACAGGACACAGATAATAAAAGAATAATATACAAATAGACAATGTACAAAATAGCAAAAACACAATATATAATATAGACAAATATGTATGTACAGTTATGATATGTGCAAAATTGAAATGAAACAATAAGCGTGTGTTAAGATGCACGTTACGTATGTGTAAAATGTGTCAAGTTCAATATTACTATTAAAAATAGTTTAAAAGGGTCATTTTTAGCTTTCATATAGGATTCACAACCACACTCAGTTGCTTTTTGTGTAACAGAGACCCGCTCGGGGCAGATGAAAATAGAATGTATGAAAGACTTTTCTTATTATAATAAGATATTATAATGACAGACTAACAACTTTAGATTGATTAAAACAACTGAGGTTACGCATTTCTCTTGAATATGTATACAGTAACCAGTGAGTACATGAAACATTATTGTATAAATACACATCCTTGTAAATTCAGCATGATTCTATCATATTAATCAATAAAAAAGAACAACCGGTTTGTTGGAAATAATAAAAAATTAAAATAGTGTTGTGTTTCTAAGTTAGAATGTTTATAGTGTGTAGTAAAATCTTAACTTTAAGCTAAAGCATTTTCTTTCAAACTCTCTCACGCAAGCACATGGCTTTCCCACAAACTCCCAACAACATACATAAGTTTTGTTTTATCATCTAGAAACCCTATAATGGAGTTATGTTTTGCATTATTACAACTATAGATGCCGAAGAGGACATTAACCTGTTTAACCTGTTTAAAATGTGAACAATATCACTTAAGACTAGTTTGACAAACAAGGGTACGATCATAAAACAAGCCTGGATCCAATTTGAAACATTCTAACAACAAGTACAACCATTGCAGCAAATGTATTCAATCAATCAATCAAACTTTATTACAGACTCAAGGTCCAGATTTAAAAAAGACAGTAGACAGCATATACAACCCATAGCATCTATCACAGACATAAAGAGTTACAAAATACAGCAATACCGGTGTCTCCACAACTTTGACTGATACCGTGTAGTACTAACCCCTATATTTGATAAACCCACAATAATCTCATTTTTAGAAGCATTAAGCCGACCGATAAAACTATACATAAGATTTCGTAACAGTGTTTTAAAAGTGATTACTCGCACTCACAAACATTTCACTTGCACTATGACATCTAGGCCTCCGTAGTAAGATTCTCCTTGCATCATTATAAGCTACTTGCGGCTTTGTAAACTAGATGGTCTGTAGTTACGCCGCAAATGAGTATAAAGTGTTGTACAGTACGCTTTGAAAAGTGACACCTTTACCTCATCTGAACAGAAACTAAACTTACGTAAAGTATGTTCGCCTGCATATACATCATACCTTTCAATATCCTCAGCATCTGTCACGCGTTCAGTGATAAAATGTCCAAGGTATTTTACTTTCGCACACACAGTGAGACTCTTGTTAGACAACTTAAAAACTGGAAAATTTATATTATAACACCGCAGCAAGATAAAACTCTGGACGAACAACTTATCAGACGTTCTACGTATTATTACAAGTCCCTGCTTACCTAGTTTATGATGAAACTAGAAAATATAGACGTGAGCTAACGGGTGTTCAAAATACCGGTCACGTTCAATTAGACGAAGACATGCCGAGGTAGCGAACACAACGAACTCGGGGGAGGGTCGCGAAGCAAACAGTCTAACACAACACACGTTCTCCAGAATGGTGCTGATGATGGGTTCATAATTTCACGATGAAGACCAACGGGGTATTCACCTGCAGCAGGACTGACTGACTTTTTCTTAAGATTTGATTTCAAGAACACACAACCGAATCCTAAAGCTATTTCACGAAATAACACAACAACGGGTGCACCATTTCAACATATACACGTCAAGTCTGTTTTACCATAAGTATATCGTATTCTTTTATATATATATATTTGTTTAGGCTAAATACGTTTTAACAATTATTTTTGTTTTTACAAAGATGTTAAATTGAACACGTGTAACTAATACCTCATTCAAATGTCACGGTCTTTCAGGCCAACGAACTACAATACCCAGCATACACCTCAGACTACAAACATGGCCGTCGGGGATACATATACCAAAATGGTCATACGCGACAGATCTCTAAATCGTCGGACTTCTAATTATTCGCACGCTCAGATAACCTATATAAAAAGACACACGTCCACACTTTTTTGTGAAGAATATTAAGTTCTGTGTTGCGATGTTACAAACCCCTTTTTGTGAGCTCTGTTAGTGTCGCGAAGCCGATTCATTTCCGTGAATCGATTCTTTCCCACAGTTCGGTTCAACGAACCGATTCATCGGATCCTTACGCCATCTCGCAGTTATGTCAGTATACACTTCTTTCCTAACAACTCGGGGTCGTTTTATATCAGTGAAACATACAAATAAAGTTAACAGCGTGAAGGCGTCTTTTGTTCATTTAATCTGTTTGTGGTCATGATTTCATTCACCGATCCTTCATGTCGGATACGAGTCAGACCGACCAATATTGAGTAGCCTACACGTAAACGCTGATATGTTCTACATGTCTGAAGTATAAGTGTGTAGAAAGAATAAACCGGTCTTATAAACTCATCGATTTGGCTTAACAACTTTAAAACATAATCTGCATGAACGATAAACCATACACTCTTAAAATCGATAGCACACAAAATATGTGTAAAAGGACCGATAACATAATAAAGTAATGTTTTGGTTCGTGTCTTACACAACTGCGCGTTACTTAACGGGTTTATTAAGTTTTAATATAAAAGATAATAGTCTGTTAACAATTTAGATGCTTTTATTATGAAATCGCACAAAGAACCGCTGAAGTACGTACTGTTATGGAATTAACTGAAACAATACTACGTGCTCATTTAACCGCTTATTTACGGTATGCTGAATATAAAACTCTTAAACAGGAACATTAAAACATTTCAAACTTGTTAAACACCGCTTCAATACATTCAATACATAAAACATTTATCAAATACTACAAAACAATAGTTAGGTAAACGACTTACAGTTGATGTCATTTTAAGCGAAAGGCGGAATGATTCACGTCTTTTTTATTCTGTCCACACCAATGCTTTGACACCTGCGTTTTAGAGGTCTGTCTTTTAGGTCTGACCCAGAAAACGGATGTCGTAATATTTTGTTCTTCTTTTTATGAAAACATGCGGCAAGAAGTTTTTTACCTCATCTGCATTATACCGACACATTTTAACATGTCGTAAATTCCAATAGTTAGCAAATGCAACTGTTTATTACCGAGATAAGACACATCAGAGTTGCGTTCTATTTAACATTTTCATCTACCTACATGTTTATCGGCGCTACTGTTCTAGGCCTCCTCACACCTTTGTGAGATATAAACCATAAAGTTTTTTCACGGCGTTACGCTTTGAACCCAGAACCGTTTCCAAGAAGTTTCCATGATTTTGTTCACTCTTTCTGTTTGAATTTGTGTACCGCGGTTTCACCATCCTTATCTTATTTTCCCAACCTAATTGTAATTGTTAGGCCTTACGCTTTGTCTCGTTAGCTCCTCTTTGTTCGCATAAGTCAATATTTCTACAATTTGGTTGATTTAATAAAATATTGCGTCTTCATTCGAGACATTTACGTTATATTATTATATCATCCCAGTTTATATCAGATATACAAGATCGTTTCTTATTAAATATTATTAAATTGATAACAACAAACAAAAAACTTGCTATCTGTACCGCGTAAATCGTTACATTTAAATAATTTTAAATAAAGACGTTTTTATGAAGTCAGAGAACAGAATAACGAGTTAGTTGAGTCAACCTTTTATTTCAACAATAACTGTCGAGTATACAATCATACATTGAGTGAAGAAAATGATCAAATTTACAAACAAGCGGTAGTAACGACATTAAACCGGTGGTCTAGCCAGAAAAAGAAATCTCTGCAGACAAACATGTTTTGCTCAAATATAAAATCAACCAGTGATGCAACAATTTCGCACGTCATAGAATCACAATTTTTTACAGCCAACAACACGCATAGATCTGTCACGGACGTACACAGACAGAGAACCTCGTTAATGTCCATCTCATCATCACATTCAGACATCACATCCAAAATTTTTCTGGTAATTAGACAGACCGGCCCCTGCCGGTGAGAAACATGCTAGTCAAATCAGGCCATGGATATTTCAGCCTTCTTACAATTTTCATTTCGTTCTTGAGGGTTGTTTCGCGTTTGGTATCTTCTGTACAATCGTGATTTGGATCGCACTCCGCCACGATGATCTTACGCATCAGGTCGATCATTTGTCCTCTGTAATGTAGTTTAAGCGTGGGGTCTCTGACGTCTTTTACTAAACACGTTTTCCCGTGCATCGCAGTCGCAGTCCAGTTGCTCATCCGCAGCATAGCCAGAACTCGGTCACGATCCATTAGCTTTTGCACGGCGTCAGCCGACTTTTCAGAATTCAATTCTGTCCAAGAGATACATTTTGTCCCCTAACCAATATAGAGCTTTGTCGCGTTTCCTAGAATCTTGATTGACTGTTTTAATCCATGACGGCACTGTGGAATTTCGCTTTCAGTTTCAATTTCCGGTTCATGGTTCAGATCCGCGGCGTTATTAGTAGAAAAATTGCAGAGCGAGTCGGGCTCAGGCGATTTGGTTTCTTGAAGCTGATTCTGTCGATCCATGTAGATAACGTTTGACAAGATCTTACAGTATCTCTGTCTGCACTTTCAAACCTGGTAGCGAAGCCGTAACTGAGTTTATCGGGTCGGTCGTCGTTGGTTTTAGCGTTCGGACCCACCCTCAACTTTGCGTGGTGCACAGGGGCGGGGTTGTCATCAGGAAAGCCATAAGCGCCGGTCACGCCTAAGATACTTTTTGTTTGTTGTTATCAATTTAATAATATTTAATAAGAAACGATCTTGTATATCTGATATAAACTGGGATGATATAATAATATAACGTAAATGTCTCGAATGAAGACGCAATATTTTATTAAATCAACCAAATTGTAGAAATATTGACTTATGCGAACAAAGAGGAGCTAACGAGACAAAGCGTAAGGCCTAACAATTACAATTAGGTTGGGAAAATAAGATAAGGATGGTGAAACCGCGGTACACAAATTCAAACAGAAAGAGTGAACAAAATCATGGAAACTTCTTGGAAACGGTTCTGGGTTCAAAGCGTAACGCCGTGAAAAACTTTATGCGGTTTATATCTCACAAAGGTGTGAGGAGGCCTAGAACAGTAGCGCCGATAAACATGTAGGTAGATGAAAATGTTAAATAGAACGCAACTCTGATGTGTCTTATCTCGGTAATAAACAGTTGCATTTGCTAACTATTGGAATTTACGACATGTTAAAATGTGTCGGTATAATGCAGATGAGGTAAAAACTTCTTGCCGCATGTTTTCATAAAAGAAGAACAAAATATTACGACATCCGTTTTCTGGGTCAGACCTAAAAGACAGACCTCTAAAACGCAGGTGTCAAAGCATTGGTGTGGACAGAATAAAAAAGACGTGAATCATTCCGCCTTTCGCTTAAAATGACATCAACTGTAAGTCGTTTACCTAACTATTGTTTTGTAGTATTTGATAAATGTTTTATGTATTGAATGTATTGAAGCGGGTGTTTAACAAGTTTGAAATGTTTTAATGTTCCTGTTTAAGAGTTTTATATTCAGCATACCGTAAATAAGCGGTTAAATGAGCACGTAGTATTGTTTCAGTTAATTCCATAACAGTACGTACTTCAGCGGTTCTTTGTGCGATTTCATAATAAAAGCATCTAAATTGTTAACAGACTATTATCTTTTATATTAAAACTTAATAAACCCGTTAAGTAACGCGCAGTTGTGTAAGACACGAACCAAAACATTACTTTATTATGTTATCGGTCCTTTTACACATATTTTGTGTGCTATCGATTTTAAGAGTGTATGGTTTATCGTTCATGCAGATTATGTTTTAAAGTTGTTAAGCCAAATCGATGAGTTTATAAGACCGGTTTATTCTTTCTACACACTTATACTTCAGACATGTAGAACATATCAGCGTTTACGTGTAGGCTACTCAATATTGGTCGGTCTGACTCAGATCCGACATGAAGGATCGGTGAATGAAATCATGACCACAAACAGATTAAATGAACAAAAGACGCCTTCACGCTGTTAACTTTATTTGTATGTTTCACTGATATAAAACGACCCCGAGTTGTTAGGAAAGAAGTGTATACTGACATAACTGCGAGATGGCGTAAGGATCCGATGAATCGGTTCGTTGAACCGAACTGTGGGAAAGAATCGATTCACGGAAATGAATCGGCTTGACACTAACAGAGCTCACAAAAGGGGTTTGTAACATCGCAACACAGAACTTAATATTCTTCACAAAAAGTGTGGACGTGTGTCTTTTATATAGGTTATCTGAGCGTGCGAATAATTAGAAGTCCGACGATTTAGAGATCTGTCGCGTATGACCATTTTGGTATATGTATCCCCGACGGCCATGTTTGTAGTCTGAGGTGTATGCTGGGTATTGTAGTTCGTTGGCCTGAAAGACCGTGACATTTGAATGAGGTATTAGTTACACGTGTTCAATTTAACATCTTTGTAAAAACAAAAATAATTGTTAAAACGTATTTAGCCTAAACAAATATATATATATAAAAGAATACGATATACTTATGGTAAAACAGACTTGACGTGTATATGTTGAAATGGTGCACCCGTTGTTGTGTTATTTCGTGAAATAGCTTTAGGATTCGTTGTGTGTTCTTGAAATCAAATCTTAAGAAAAAGTCAGTCAGTCCTGCTGCAGGTGAATACCCGTTGGTCTTCATCGTGAAATTATGAACCCATCATCAGCACCATTCTGGAGAACGTGTGTTGTGTTAGACTGTTTGCTTCGCGACCCTCCCGAGTTCGTTGTGTTCGCTACCTCGGCATGTCTTCGTCTAATTGAACGTGACCGGTATTTTGAACACCCGTTAGCTCACGTCTATATTTTCTAGTTTCATCATAAACTAGGTAAGCAGGGACTTGTAATAATACGTAGAACGTCTGATAAGTTGTTCGTCCAGAGTTTTATCTTGCTGCGGTGTTATAATATAAATTTTCCAGTTTTTAAGTTGTCTAACAAGAGTCTCACTGTGTGTGCGAAAGTAAAATACCTTGGACATTTTATCACTGAACGCGTGACAGATGCTGAGGATATTGAAAGGTATGATGTATATGCAGGCGAACATACTTTACGTAAGTTTAGTTTCTGTTCAGATGAGGTAAAGGTGTCACTTTTCAAAGCGTACTGTACAACACTTTATACTCATTTGCGGCGTAACTACAGACCATCTAGTTTACAAAGCCGCAAGTAGCTTATAATGATGCAAGGAGAATCTTACTACGGAGGCCTAGATGTCATAGTGCAAGTGAAATGTTTGTGAGTGCGAGAGTAATCACTTTTAAAACACTGTTACGAAATCTTATGTATAGTTTTATCGGTCGGCTTAATGCTTCTAAAAATGAGATTATTGTGGGTTTATCAAATATAGGGGTTAGTACTACACGGTATCAGTCAAAGTTGTGGAGACACCGGTATTGCTGTATTTTGTAACTCTTTATGTCTGTGATAGATGCTATGGGTTGTATATGCTGTCTACTGTCTTTTTTAAATCTGGACCTTGAGTCTGTAATAAAGTTTGATTGATTGATTGAATACATTTGCTGCAATGGTTGTACTTGTTGTTAGAATGTTTCAAATTGGATCCAGGCTTGTTTTATGATCGTACCCTTGTTTGTCAAACTAGTCTTAAGTGATATTGTTCACATTTTAAACAGGTTAAACAGGTTAATGTCCTCTTCGGCATCTATAGTTGTAATAATGCAAAACATAACTCCATTATAGGGTTTCTAGATGATAAAACAAAACTTATGTATGTTGTTGGGAGTTTGTGGGAAAGCCATGTGCTTGCGTGAGAGAGTTTGAAAGAAAATGCTTTAGCTTAAAGTTAAGATTTTACTACACACTATAAACATTCTAACTTAGAAACACAACACTATTTTAATTTTTTTATTATTTCCAACAAACCGGTTGTTCTTTTTTATTGATTAATATGATAGAATCATGCTGAATTTACAAGGATGTGTATTTATACAATAATGTTTCATGTACTCACTGGTTACTGTATACATATTCAAGAGAAATGCGTAACCTCAGTTGTTTTAATCAATCTAAAGTTGTTAGTCTGTCATTATAATATCTTATTATAATAAGAAAAGTCTTTCATACATTCTATTTTCATCTGCCCCGAGCGGGTCTCTGTTACACAAAAAGCAACTGAGTGTGGTTGTGAATCCTATATGAAAGCTAAAATGACCCTTTTAAACTATTTTTAATAGTAATATTGAACTTGACACATTTTACACATACGTAACGTGCATCTTAACACACGCTTATTGTTTCATTTCAATTTTGCACATATCATAACTGTACATACATATTTGTCTATATTATATATTGTGTTTTTGCTATTTTGTACATTGTCTATTTGTATATTATTCTTTTATTATCTGTGTCCTGTCCTGTTGTTGTCTTTCTGTTGCACTGTGGAGCTTCTGTAACTATAACAATTCCTCGTATGTGCAAACATACCTGACCGATAAAGCTCGTTCTGATTCTGATTCTGATGTCATCACAAACCGTAAGACACATCAGTTTTGGTGATAAGATGGAGTTATCAAATATTTGATTGTTGCTTATATCTATTATTTGATCAAATCTTAGTGAAATAAAACTATAAAGAGCCAATTGTTTTTATTTTAATTAAATAAAACATTATAGTGTGAAAAATAAATGTTGCATTTAAACAGCATGGTTAATAATGCCGTTTTAAAGTGAGAAAGAAAGATTCTGTGAGGGATTTGTTGCACCTTGTTTAGGAATTACTTTTGTTGCGAACAACCTTACAACAGCTAATTTTAGTCTAATTCATGAAGAAATTCTCTGTATTCATCACAGGATCATTTGACTGCTTCTGATCCTCATCACGGTTTTAGGTGTGAAAAGATCTAAAATCTACAAAACCTTAAATTATTTGTTAAAACAAAAGTTACATCATTGTTTAATCATACTGTTTTCCATCATCTTGTAGAGATACCCTGTGTGATGCTAAAAGTGTATTTATACGACATCGTAAAAGTTGAAATGTTTAACTGCAGGGGTTGTTTTAGTGTGTGTGTGTGTGTGTGTGTGTGTGTGTGTGTTTTTCATGTGAGTGTTTGTGGTTTATTAAACTATTTTTAGCAGTAATATTGAACTTTGTACATGTTTTACACATACTTAACATCTTAACACAATTGTATCAGTAAGATATTTGTCACAAACCGTCAGACACATCAGGCGGGGTTGATAAATTGGACTTATCGCTTATTTGAATTATTTCCTCTGTCAATTATTTGATCACATCTTAGTAAAATAAACCTATATAGACCAGTTGTTTTTATTTTAATAAAATAAAACATTATACTGTGAAAAAGATTCTGTGAGACATTTGCACCACCTTGTTTAGGAATTACTTTTGTTGCAAACTACCTTATGACAACTAATTTTAGTCTATTTAGCTCTAATTCATAAAGAAAATCTCTGTAGCTGACTTGCATTCATCAGAAGTTAATTTGACAACTTCTGATCCTCATCATGATTTAGGTTTGAAAGATCTAAAACTTATTTGTTAAAACAAAAGATATATATCATTGTTTAATCATACTGCTTTTCATCATCTTGTAGAGATACCCAGTGTGAAGTTTTTATTTGTAAACGTCTCGTATGAAACATCATACAAGTCTAAATGTTTAACTGTATAGGTTTGTTTTAGTGTGTGTGTGTGTGTGTGTGTGTGTGTTTGTTTTGCAGTGTTTGTGTTTTATTATACTATTTTTAACAGTAATATTGAACTTTGCACGTTTTACACATACTTAATATCTTAACACAACTGTATCAGTAAGATATTTGTCACAAACCGTCAGACAGGTCAGGCGGGGTTGATAAGTTGGACTTATCGCTTATTTGAATTACTACTTCTGTCAATTATTTGATCAATTCTTAGTAAAATAAACCTATATAGACCAATCGTTTTTATTTTAATAAAATAAAACATCATACTTTGAAAATAAATATGCTGCATTTAAACACCACAGTAAATAATACAATTTTAAAGTGAGAAAGAAAGATTCTGTGAGGGATTTGTAGCACCTTGTTTAGGAATTACTTTTGTTGTAAACAACCTATGACAATTAATTTTCAGTCTAATTCATGAAGAAATTCTCTGTATTCACCACAGGATCGTTTGACTGCTTCTAATCCTCGCTTTAGAGGTTCATGTTAGGTTTGAGAGATATAAAAACTACAAATCTTAACTTATTTGTTAAAACAATAGTTATATTGTTGTTTAATCATGCTGCTTTTCATCATCTTGTAGAGATACCCTGTGTGATGCTAAAAGTTTTTATTTCTAAAAGGTTTGTATGAGACATCATAAAAGTTTACATGTTTAAATGTAGGGGATTGTTTGTGTATGTTTGAGTGTGTTTTTCCTAAACTATACCTAAACTTTTAACTTAACCAGCTATGTGTCATATAAAAACTTCAAAAGGGGACACATCCTTTGATAAATGAACAGCTACACCAAAGTTTACGATGCCAGATCCCCAAAACTCGTTAGATTGCAAATGAGTTGCGTCTCCAGAAACACCTTTAGATGTTTTACAGCAACTCTCTCGATCTGATACGGACGCGTCGTTAATCATTCGTCCAGACACACAGTTCTCATTTCGTTGTCCCCTTTACATTTCGTGCGATAATGTAAAAAGTTTAGGCGTCTAATTATGGCTGAAAAATCCAAAGACGTCCGAAATATTTGCTTTCATTCCGGTTTCCGCTCACATGCGCGCGTATGCGTTTGAACCGTTATAGCAGGCTAGAAAGTTTAAAGATTGACAAAAATCAAGAGTAAATAAAGGCATTACACTACTAAAATAAAATAAAACAAGACAGACAACCTTTTCCTGCGGCTTAGAGGCGATTTTTATAAGAAAAAATTAAAAAACAAATTTTTAAAAGTGAAAAAAGTCTGGGTTATATAACACGTCAGAAGTCTTAAACTTGACAAAAATAGAAGAGTAAATAACTAAACTAAAGTAAATAAAATAAGCACCATTTCCCTGCGGGTTAGGTAGGCCTACTGTTTGTTTAAAAGGTCAAAACTAGACTAACCTAATTTTAAAATGAAAAGCTTTAGGATGAGTGCCGAATTGTTTCATTAATTAAGAAATACTAAAGATTTATTAAAAATAACGTTCGTTCTAATGTTAAAACATTACTTTAATTCTTTTAAGTCTTTGCGTCGGTCTCTCCTCACGCTGTTAGGGGTGGCGGAAGGCGTGGTCTGGATTCACCGGCGTAAACGCATTCTGAGTTTTGACGCTAGTGTGCGGTTATCTGACGGAGTCTGCTCTTTTCTTTTTCTTTCTTTCTTTATTTTACATCGCAGTTATTTTTCTCTTTCTTTATTTCCTAACTTGTAACAAGATTTTGACGAGTAGCTTACATAACGAACGTGTCTGATGCTTTTTCTGTTTTAGAAGACGGGTAAGATAAGTCAGAGCTATTTGCTGTAACTTGTGAGAAAAGCTACCTTTTAATCTGTAATGATAGAACGTTGTAAAGTATGCTTTTTGTTTTAGAAGATGAGTCGACATTATTTAGCTTGTAATGTTATGCTATTGTTTTAACTAAGGTGTTTTGTTTGTTTTAAATAAACAAACACGTACACTTCTTTTATTTAACTTAAAACGTTTTAAACTAGTTAGAGTTCGTTAGAACAACGCTAGCAAGTCGTTGCTCATTTTACGATATGTTTGATGTTTTTGTTGATATGTGTGCGTGAAAAACTCTAATAAAACTTCCCTTTATCCCGCTTAACACAGTTTCACAATTTAAAGTTTAAACACATAATAGTCTTCAATGGCCCACACAAAAACACGGTTCCCAAAACATTCATAAATACCTTAGGATCACTGGACAGTAAAAACAGATGCTCATTTAGATGGGTGGGGGCGGACAAACAGGTGTCCAGTTTGGGTGGGTGGGAGGGGTGGGGGGTCTTATCTTTATGAGGGGGCAATAAATCAAAAATTTGGACACAAAGCATACTACTATCTCTCTCCCTTTGCTGTGACACTCATATATTTAACTCAGGTGCTGTCCATTTCTTCTGATCATCCTTGAAATATTTCTACACCTTCATTTGAGTCCAGCTGTGTTTGATTATACTGATTGGACTTGATTAGGAAAGCCACACACCTGTCTATATAAGACCTTACAGCTCACAGTGCATGTCAGAGCAAATGAGAATCATGAGGTCAAAGGAACTGCCTGAAGAGCTCAGAGACAGAATTGTGGCAAGGCACAGATCTGGCCAAGGTTACAAAAAAAAATTACATTTCTGCTGCACTTAAGGTTCCTAAGAGCACAGTGGCCTCCATAATCCTTAAATGGAAGACGTTTGGGACGACCAGAACCCTTCCTAGAGCTGGCCGTCCGGCCAAACTGAGCTATCGGGGGAGAAGAGCCTTGGTGAGAGAGGTAAAGAAGAACCCAAAGATCACTGTGGCTGAGCTCCAGAGATGCAGTCGGGAGATGGGAGAAAGTTGTAGAAAGTCACCCATCACTGCAGCCCTCCACCAGTCGGGGCTTTATGGCAGAGTGGCCCGACGGAAGACTCTCCTCAGCGCAAGACACATGAAAGCCCGCATGGAGGACTCCAAGATGGTGAGAAATAAGATTCTCTGGTCTGATGAGACCAAGATAGAACTTTTTGGCCTTAATTCTAAGCGGTATGTGTGGAGAGAACCAGGCACTGCTCATCACCTGTCCAATACAGTCCCAACAGTGAAGCATGGTGGTGGCAGCATCATGCTGTGGGGGTGTTTTTCAGCTGCAGGGACAGGACGACTAGTTGCAATCAAGGGAAAGATGAATGCGGCCAAGTACAGGGATATCCTTGGATGAAAACCTTCTCCAGAGTGCTCAGGACCTCAGACTGGGCCGAAGGTTTACCTTCCAACAAGACAATGACCCTAAGCACACAGCTAAAATAACGAAGGAGTGGCTTCACAACAACTCCGTCACTGTTCTTGAATGGCCCAGCCAGAGCCCTGACTTAAACCCAATCGAGCATCTCTGGAGAGACCTAAAAATGGCTGTCCACCAACGTTTACCATCCAACCTGACAGAACTGGAGAGGATCTGCAAGGAGGAATGGCAGAGGATCCCCAAATCCAGGTGTGAAAAACTTGTTGCATCTTTCCCAAAAAGACTCATGGCTGTATTAGATCAAAAGGGTGCTTCTACTAAATACTGAGCAAAGGGTCTGAATACTTAGGACCATGTGATATTTCAGTTTTTCTTTTTTAATAAATCTGCAAAAATGTCAACAATTCTGTGTTTTTCTGTCAATATATATAATGAGGAAAAAAAATGAACTTAAATGATTTTAGCAAATGGCTGCAATATAACAAAGAGTGAAAAATTTAAGGGGGTCTGAATACTTTCCGTACCCACTGTATGTATTTATTCATCCATGCACAAAAAAGCGGAAGAGAGCTCAATTTAGTATTCACGCAGTGTAGACGCGGCTGTCTGTGTGCGCGCTTCAGATGTGTGCTCAGAAAACCTCTCTCACAGCGGTCGACTGTTCCACAAACAATCCCGAGCGTCTTTTATGCTCACCTTGTGTCTTTGGGCAGTCCTTATCGAGTCCTGATACGTGAGTTTGAACGAGAACGCACGCGTTGGAGGTAATGAATAGACGGACATTATGTGAAAATGTGGACAGATAATAAAGGTGCCTAATTATACTACAGATATCAATATTTTACGCGTGGCATCGATGCATCGTATCGTCAGACATCGTATCAATCCATATCGATGAATCGTTACACCCCTAATGTATAGTGATGCAGAGAAGTTTGAGAGTGACAGCGTCAAAAATATTAAATAAGCTTTTGAAGATGAAAACCTGCAGTAAAGCTCTCTATTCTTGGTTGCTGCCCCTCAGTTGTGGAATGGCTTAAGTGTTTATTATATCTGGGTGGTTATTTTATTCTTAATATCTTTTTTCTAATATGATATTCTTTTTCTCTTACTGTATTGTAGTTTCTTTGCATTTTTTGAAAATGCACAGAACTTTGGTATACTTTAAGTGCTTTATAAACAGGGGTGCACCATAAGTGGTACACAGGTGCACATGTGCGACCAAAATAAAAAAAATGTGCTGCTATGCAAATGCGTTATTATTACACTTTATAATTATTTCTTTAGGTTGTTATTACATGGATAGACTTGATATCAAACTCTGTACAGCATGTCTTTCGTTTATGTTCACATTAATTTTGTATGAAGACATCTACATAGGCAAAAGTCAATTACACGAATTTTAAAACATAAATATTACGTATTACAAATTGGTATCTTGTAATTACTATATGGCGTGAACGCACCTTAAGTTCAGAGTGCTCATTTGCATAGCGACATGGTTAACAGCTGTTATTACAATTTTAGATTGACAAACTGTAATACGATTTCATTCGAACTGAAAGCGTAAATCTAGGCTATCTGCTGCCATTATCAAAGCATAATTCAAAACTATGACATTTCATTCACTGACGCTCTTCAATCGGTAGCGCATATACTCGCTTGACGGCAACCCGCCAAAATAAAAGCTTGCTGATTTTAAGTTTGAAAATGATGAAAATTCATATTAAAAAAAAACTATACTCACTAAAAAAAAATATATATTTTATTGAATACTCCCTTTTTATTTTAAAATAAAATAGGCTGAAAACATATGTGCACCCCTGTTTATAAATAGTAAAATAATAATAACAATGTTGATTGAAAAAAAGGATTAAGGAACAACAATTGATTAAAATAAACTTTAAAAAGAATCAGAAAATACTACATGGGAAAAAAAACTGACTTTTTCAAAACTTTAGTGACCTTGAATGACATTTACCTGCTTCACATAGATCCGAGACCTTGTAAACAGGTCCACGATCTCAGGATGGTGTCTGCTCTCCTGGTTTCCATGTCCCAGACTAAAATTTGTGTTGCTTCCCCAAGTGTACACTTCAGTAGGGTCTGCGATGAGATCAGATCAACAAAGTGAGTTATGTGCTTGTGTTTGTTAAGATGTGAGGTAACAAATACTGTTTAGTCAAGTCAAAGTTTATTTATAAAGCACTTTTATAAAAACAGCAAGACTGTCGGTTTTAAAAACAAGTTGTTTATCAAAGTGCTGTACACGCACACAAGAATAAAAAAAAACTCTCACATTGCCAGACTATAAAAATAAGTGTTCAGGCTAGATCCAAGTCTCTACTCTTCAAGCGAGAATTCCATCAATCATTTCACCCAAGTTAAACTCAATATGAAGAGTTTATTTGCAATAACAGATAACTTCGGGGGGGGGGGGGTTTAGCTATTTTTAACCTAGTCAAAATAACCCATCTGCAGTTTGATTGAGATTAACTGGAATGCACAATGAAACATGATTTCTGAGAATTGCTAAAAAAGGAGTTATCCATTTTTTGCAAATGAGCTCTTCATATGGTGTGTAACAGCACTGCGTGAGTGTATATAAGCACCGTTTGTTGTTTGCTTTTTGAATCTGATAGTGTGCTTGGATCCAGAAATAGTAATGTCAGACAGACTAAACATGTGTATTGATAAGGAGCAATGTTTGGTTTCAATGATTTTAAAAAAACAAACATACTCTCATTTAATCGCCATCATGTCATTAAAAACCCTCATTTGACTCGGACTGTTATATGTATTCATTCATATCATTCACATGTACACATATTCAATCTTGGAGCATGAAGGTGAATGACTTCGTTTGGACTGATTAATGAAGCCAACAAACACTACTGGTTCTGACGTGTCTAATAACTAGATGTTATGTGTCAATATGCAAAAGTGCTACCGCAGAAGGGAAAATGAAAAAAGTCACTTTTGAAAAAAGACATGCAGGTATAGAATGATATGAGTATGGATAAATGAGGACAGAATTTGAATTACCATAAATACTTCTTTAGCACTGGCACAGTCATAAATATTAATAAGGAAATGAATCCACGTTGATTACCAGTGTTTCGGAACACAACGTGAGCCGGGCGGTCCTTCATGGTGAGGTCTAGGGCAGAAAGACCCTCCTTGTCCTGGATGGACAGCGCTCCACCACGCTGAACATGAACATATAAACATATAAACATATAAAACAGACTGTCATAAAAACCAATAAACCATTGGAACGGGGTGGAAAAGATTTGTTCTGGTGACTCACATTCCACGACTCATGCATCACCCAGGCCAATCGATCAGGCATTATTTGCTTATTCTGAGATTACCGGTCCATGAATATAATAGCCTCTTGGCCAAATTAACAGAAGTGGACTATCACTACTATGACCAAAATTCCAAAATCAACCAGTTTTGGATCGGGAAAAAAGCACATTGTTTGCTTTCAGTTCATTTCATCAAGGCTGCATTTATTTGATGTTTTAAGTTTGTGTTCTTTGATTAATAGAAGGCTCAAAAGAACAGCATTTCATTGAAATATAAATCTTTTTTATATAAAATACATATTTTTATATAAAAATATAAACTTTACAAATGTCTTTACTGTCACTTTTGATCAATTTAATGCATCCTTTCTGAATAAAATTATACATTTCTTAATTCTTCCTTACCTCAGACATTTAAATGGTACTGTAATACAGATTGCCCGAAAATATGAAGCAGTAAAAACTGTTTTCAACATTGATAATAATCAGAAATTTTTCTTGAGCTGCAAATCAGCATATTAGACTGATTTCTGAAGATCATGTGACACTGAAGACTGAAGTAATGATGCTGAAAATACAGCGCTGCGCCACAGGAATAAATAACATTTTATAATATATTTACATAGAAAACACTTATTTTAAAATATAATAATATTTCACAATATTACTTTATTTTATTAATTTATTTGTAATACAGACTGCTTTCAAAAACATTAAATAATCTTAATTACTCCAAACTTTGAGCAGTAGTGTTTATCGGCACTATACTGGTCATCGGTCACCCTTCTCTCTAAATACTGTATTGGCAGCAGTCAGTGAAACACTGTGAATATTAATGAGGCAGTGCTCACCTTGATGAGCCCCATGAGGCAGTGAATTTGCCCGTAGAAGGCGCTGCGATGCAGTGCTGTCCACCCAGACTCCTTGTCCTTCGCCAGCATGTCGGCGTGTTTGCTGTCCAGGAGCCACTGAAGCAGCTCACGCTTACCCAGAGAGGCCGCGAGGTGCAGAGCCGTGCGTCCAAACTCATCCCGCAGGGTAGCTGCATTGTGACAGTGGACAGACAGAAAGCCCCGCAGCCGGGCCTCCGAGCCGCTGGTCAAAGCAGCGATCACTTCCTCTGCGTGCCTCACAGAGCGGCACTTTGCTGTGCAGTCTGGGCTTCCCAGACTCATTTTAGCTTCCCACCCGCTAAGTTACAACCCCCAAAAAAACCCAAAACACCCACTTCCACCCACAAGCTTGTGCTTTAACTTCTCAGACTAACATAGAAATTAATTTCTCAAATAACTGCATTAAATAAATAAAAAACACAATGAAAAAACGGGGAATAGGTTTAGCCTTTCTGTGAATTCAGGGCGCTAGAATTGTGCATGTGTTGAGATTCCACGGCACCCTAGCGGCCCCGAGAGTGAAGATCTAGCTCATCTCAATCCACCATGTCAGCAACACACTCCACAAAACCTTTGGAACAATCATTGGCATCAAAGAAAATACTCATTTCTCTGTACAAAAACATACAAATATATTCCAGTTTCCTCAAAAAATAAGTTAACTTGTAATCTATCTATATATCGTATTTTACAAAAGGCAAATCCTGTACTGTCCATTCAAGAGTCCATCAACTTTGAGGGGAAAGACTCCTTCCCCCCAAAACGCTCCACCATTTAAGCCTCCATAATTGCAAAAGGTGCCTGAAAAGAAAGAATGGCTTTCAGATTAATATCAACTTCATTATACGACAATACCACCAAAATGGCAACTAAACTGCAAACTTCACCAGATCATACAAAGTTGTGCCTTTATTCATGACTAGACTAGGCTGAAATTTTCCTAAACTTCACAAAAATTAACTAGGCTAACCACATACAGCACTCAAATTAGTTCTGTTTTATGTTTTTTCTTTAGTTATGGATGCTGTTTGTTTGGTTTTGTTGGGGGGGGGGGGTAAATAAGTACATACATGAATAATCTTGCTTTTTAAACTCAATAGTTTATCTAGTAAGAATATTCAATAGTGGACTTTGTTGAGATTATCAGTTTTAATATGTAATAAATATCAAAAAAATGTTGTCATATTTTAAGATTGACAAAACTTTAATGCAAAACATTAAATATATAACAATCACATTAGAAAAGTAGTAATAAATTCAGTAATTAGTAAAATAAATTAAACAAACAAAAGTTTATGGAATAATCTTTTTTTTTTTTTTTTTAGTCTTTTAATGCAGAGTTTCCAAGTCAGTGTTTAACGTAACCTTCAAATCTGCTAGTTATTAACAAAAATGATAAAAAAGTTCACATACTTGAAGAAACATTATGAAGTGCTGCACTTGTAGTTTGACACCTTCACCATCAGCTAAATATGGCTTCAGTCTTACTGCATCAGTTTTTGGATATTACTCATCATTTTGTGATCATAAATGTGTTTAAATCTCAAATAACTGAGCAAACGAGTCAGTTCAAACCATTTGTTACCATCTGGAGACCACACACACCTCTCTCTCTCATTAAAACAGAACCTGACGTCAGTCAGGGACATTATATCAAACTCTGTGATCAAGCTGTAATATTTAGTGGAAATAATGAATCCATTAAAACACGAACCGATCGCGGATATGACATAATAATGTGTGAGATCTGTCATGAAGTCTGTTCTGAGTGACTGACACATCATCATCATCATCATCATCATCATCATATTTATGAACCATATTGGGCTGAACTATGTACTGAAACACTGCCAGATTATCGCTCGCTCACCTGCCGCTAGATGAAAGAAAAGACCATGTTTGTGTTGTCCTCTATGCGGCAGATCCACAGAAACATCTTTAAAGGAAACCTTGATGTTTTGCAGCAAATATGTTGCAGTGGAGTTAGTCGGTTGAGCAAGAGCTAAAACTGTAGACACAAGAGTAAAACGAATTCTGATTGGCCCATCAGACATGTATCCTTACATTTCATTGGACAGTTCAACCTGCAGACTTGTATCGTTGTTTGTCATTGGACGGCTCGGGGTGTAAAAAGGACTTCACAGTTTGCGCTTGTGACACAAACGTGTCTTATTTTATTGTAAACATTCCAGTGATTTATGATTATGCGCATATCTTGTTGACGGACTACACTGTATGCTGGTTGCTAGTGTCATGGCGAGTTGGCAAGGGAGACCCCTCTCTTGCGTCAGCTCAGTGGGGGCGGGGCTTACGGGGCATACCTAACTCATGAGTCACATGACTCATATTATTATATTATATTATATTATATTATATTATATTATATTATATTATATTATATTATATTATAGATAGATAGATAGATAGATAGATAGATAGATAGATAGATAGATAGAATGAATTTACACATATGCAAGGAATTTGTTTTAGTGACAGAAGCTCCACAGTGCAACAGAATGACAGTGACGACAAAACACAGATAATAAAAAGAATAATACACAAATAAACAAACAGACAATGTTAAAAATAGCGAAAACACAATCTCCAAAATGAACATTTTTTTTATGCACAGGTATGTTATGTGCAAATTTGAAATGTAAATAAGTGTGTGTTAAATAAATAAATGTATGACAGTGTTGTGTGTTCCACGTGTTATTGCCACGATAGATAGACAGATAGATAGATAGATAGATAGATAGATAGATAGATAGATAGATAGATAGATAGATAGATAGATAGATAGATAGATAGATAGATAGATAGATAGATAGATAGATAGATAGATAGCTTGTGTTAATGCCAATGAATCCGAGTGAAATAATCGAAAAATAATTTGTATGCCCGTTTGTAAATAAATAAAGCTATTTCGATTATTTTAATTTACGCTTGCAAAAATAATTATAAAAAAATTACTCAGAAACATCATGATTTGTATAGACTACCTTTTTTTAAATGCATAATAAACGCTTGACACCCGTGTTTATGGCATCTATGGGTTGTGTCATGTTTATAATGTTTTATATCAAGAATGTGTAACTATTGGTTTATTTACCTGCACATTCCCGTAAAAGAATGTACCATTTGGAAAACTTCCACAAATGTGCTGTATCTCGCTGGATCGTGTGTGGTCCCTGACGCCCCCTGTTTTCTCGTGTTGGTACAGTCCGGTGAATAGCGCTCAATGTGGATCCCGCGAGCGGCGGGGGGGAGTCATTACAGCGAGCGCAGCGGGACAGGGATGCCGAGCCCCGAGCCTTACAGAAGAAAACACACGATTACAGGTTCCTGGATCTGCGGTGTCTTTTTAAAATATCAGAAACTTTAATAACAGCTCGGACCTTTTGGACAGGATTCGGTCGAATGATTGGGAGAAACTAACGATACTTTTGAAGAAACTCGTTTTTGTATTCTGGACTTGAAAAAGAAGTGACGATACAAACGCACAAAGTGGCGGAATCAGAATAAACGCATCTCGGATCGTTTGCTTACTGCTGAGGAGTTAAAAGTCCAAGGAGGAATCCTCAGTGAAAGAACAAAAAAAGATGTGAGATTTTGCATTAAACGGTTGTTTGAGAAGCGCGAGCACGTTGCTTTCATCTCTGTGGAGAGAAATACTTTCCCGCCGTTTGATTTACATCGCTTCAGAATGTCTGATGTTGGATTGTTGCATTTGTTTCAACTTCAGAGAAAACAAAGGAACATGTGTAACCTGACTCTCTGTGTTTTACTCTTCCTGACGTGTTCCTGCTCGTCCTTATCTTCATGTCCAGCCCATTGCTCCTGCGAAACCACGGTAGTGAACTGTGTTAGCCAAAACTTGAGATCCATCCCACAGCCACTTCCAGAAAACATCACCGTACTTAACATCAGTGGAAACGAAATAAGGAATCTGAACAATGAATCTTTCCCCAAACCGCTGGAACATTTAACAAACCTGTATGTGTCTGGAAGCCAAGTGGAGCAATTAGACTCCACTGTGTTTAAAAACTTGCCACGTTTGCATTTACTTGACCTCAGCAACAATGGGATTTCACAGTTCAGCGTTGAGGCTTTACCTCAAGACAACAAAATTGAGGTTCTAAACCTCAGCAAATCCTTATACAATCACTCCTACATAGGTGTGTTTGCAGATGTTTTCAAACACAGCCTGCCGAAGGTTTCCCATCTTGATTTGTCCAATAATGACCTGGTGCTCCTTCCAGAAGGCATATTCACGGGCTTGTCGGACCTCACTGTTTTGGATTTGAGGAACAACTCCCTTGTTACAATAAGGAATGATACTTTTTGGAATCGGGCACTTAAAGAGTTGGACTTACGAGACAATGCGTTGAAAGTCCTGCCCAACGTGACCCTAGAGAAGCTCAGTTCGATGCCTGATTTGCGAGTCAGACTCTCGGGAAACCCCTGGCGCTGTGATTGCAATATTGAGGACATGCTGATTTGGCTGGAGAGGTATCAGTTCGTGGTAGACAGATTAAACCTAACCTGTTCTGGCCCGGCAGAACTAAAAAATGTCCCACTTTTAACCCTGGAACAATCACAGCTCTCGTGCTGGAGCCACGCCGGAGATGGAATGGACCGTGCGCTGGAGCCCTCCTATGTGTTCTTGGGGATGGTTCTTGCCCTCATTGGGGTCATCTTCCTTCTGGTCCTTTACCTTAACAGGAAAGGGATCAAGAGGTGGATGTACAATATCCGTGACGCGTGCAGAGATCATATGGAGGGATACCATTACAGATACGAGATCAACTCAGACCCGCGGCTAGCCAACCTCAGCCTCAACTCCGATGTGTGACGAGACACATTTGGAGAACTGGCTTGCACAAATGGCACGCAATCATCAGACTCTAGCTTTGCATGAATACATATATAACTGTAGAGGTTTGCTGTGACATGCATTCTTTTCAGTCGGATAGGATGTAACTGGATTTTGCAAGCATCAACCCTGTTATGCTCGCTGCAGGCTCATTCATATATGCTGGTGTGTTGCTATAATGTTGTCCAGTGACGCATGAATCAAGAACATCATACGATTAGAATTCATATTTCCCCTTTTATAAAAGCACAATGGATGGGACTGTGGAGGGAGTCTGTTTTCTTCTGATGAAATCTGAAATTACAGAGTAATCCTTTTGCAATATGTCAGAACAAACTGTAATGTTATTTTTTATAGCTTAGTTCATTTCTTCTGCAAAAAAGAAAAAAAAACGATTCAAACTGCCATGCATGTATTTATGTATTTTTTCATTGATGTAAAATTATGGCAATATCCACTTTTTTATGATGAGTTATTGGTTTTTATATTTACATTTGTTGGCTGGACATAGATCAACTCTTTTCTGGGGGATGCCCTGTTGAATTAAAGGTCTTGCACTGATCTTTTCTCTCCAGTCCAGTGATTTTAGGTTCAGACTTTATGACAAGAGACAGCCTTTTTATATGTATATAATACTTTATTAGTATTTTTTTTTAAATGATTTACCACTGAGATTATTTTTGTATTAAAAATCAGAACTTGAATTGCTTCCTTTTGACATAATCATTAGACCACTACAGTAACAGCACAGCATGCATTATGCATATTTGATTATTTAAATAATATTAAACTAAATGGCATTATTTATTAGACTGAACATACGTCTATCTCACACACACCCAGTATCACATTCTGGAAGACTGTATGAAGATATTTTTCAAGGCTGTTTATCATCCTTCAGGCCGTGAGGATAGACCACGGTAAAACAGGACCTTACACCTACTCAAGGTGCTGAAGCTGCAAAGATTTGCATAACATTTAAAAACATCTGTTCGTGATGGGCCTGCAGATCCCGGCATAATATTAAAACGACAGTCGTGAGAGACATTCACGCAACATCAATCATGACTGATCATTTCCAGAAACAGATTTAATAGCCTGCATTTAGTAGCTTGTTATTTGTGATGTTTATGCTCGAGAAGCACTGAAATCCAATGGGTTTCTTAATGAACATTTCCTGGTCTCGTCGGGCATGTTATTCCAAAGAAAAGCAATTTGTCTTCATTTTTATCAAAGCATAATCATTTTGCCATCTCTTTCAGTTGACGTCACAAATGCCTCCGCTCTAAATCACCTCAGTCTTTTACAAAGCAGTTGTGATTCGATCAATTTTTTTTTTTTTTTTGTAGCATTGTTGCAAGCATGTTAGATTACAGAATTAAAAACAGCATTTCACACTGACTTGAGCCATAAGCTGTCCTCTCATATGTTGGAATCACTGTTTTTCTTTTCATAGCACTCAGGCAATGGTTGGCTATTAAACAATGAAGAAATATGATTAATTATTGACACATGAATATCTGGAATGCAAAAGGCAACAGAAATGATGTAAACAGAACTACATAATGTTACAAAATGTGTAAGCTGTGAGATGTAATGATAAGACTGGTTGCAGAACCTGAGCTGAGTGCTGTATGGGATACTTGTGGCCCATCCAAACAACAGCGCAAATATACATTTCATCTCCATTCAACCTTGTGTGACTACATGCCATTTGCTCTCTTTTAGCTTTGAATGTTATTGTGATGTACTGTAGCTTAACACAAGAATGATTGTTTTGTCTCGAACCGTATTCCAGGTTTGAATCTCATGACATGATCTTTGACGAGGTCAGTGGCGTTAACCATACATTATTCATTTAGCATTCAAGGAATGTAATGTATCAGTATGTGTGTTACATGGGAATTGCACCCTTGATGGCATTGCTATTACTAGCTAGGCAAGCAAACACCTTCCAGAACAAGATAAGTAAAATCTGTTTCACATCTGAAAGTAACTCCACCTGAAAGTTGTTTTTTTACTACCAGACCAAAACAATCAGCGTCATGCAATGTGTTGACCAAGCATTCACATTTGTGTTCTTACATAATATATTTCTGGCCTGGTGTGCGCATTATAACCTCACATGTTTGTTTCTGGTTTATTCAGAATTGGCTGATTGGTGTTTTAAGCTTCTACTACCAAGTTCTCCCAGTTTGAAGTCTTGCGTGAGTACCAGCGCTGTCAGCTCTGTTCGATGGTTTGTTGACATCGTTTGGCCGCAGAGCTGAGCAGGAGCTCGATGGTTGTATCTTTGTGTTGGGTTGAATCTGGCAGCCGATGACACTCCAAGGAATCGCCACACCTTCCCTAGAGGACAGGGCTCGGTCGCCCCTCTCCTGGGAAGGAACAGGTGCTTGCTATCTCACGTTTCCACGGCGACAATCTCGACCTCATGCGCTCGCTGTGCGGCGGGTGACTCTCGGCAGACTTTTATTAACTACGTAGCTCAGACATGCTTGGCAGGGCAGGTGTAATGTGATGGAACAATACGGGCGGGAGAACCTTTAAAAGAGGGCTGGTGCTTTCACTTTGCCATTGCAACCTCTTAATAACCCTTGTGCATATTAAACCTAGACTCCAAATAGATGAAAGCAGGACTGGATATTTCAGCCAACTGAGACTTTTTTACAAACTCACCAACTTTTGACTCTGCTATTCATTTCTCGTTGTAGAAATCTCAGTTTTCTTGAATCTGCTTGTCTTCACATCACTCCCAGCTGCTTTTGTCCCCGACTGTGTTGCCACCTGTTTTACGATTGATCTTTTAATTGTCCATTTATTTTGAATACATAGCCTGCAGCATGAGGCTGACATTCACTTTTATTTATTTTTTATTTTTTGCAGGGCTTGCCTAGGCTTGCATAGCAACTAAATGGTCCACTTTGCAGCTGATTCACCCGACAGGAAGAGGAAGTCTTCTCACTGACACAGAATGTAAGGTGACCAACCGTAGTCTATTTTGTGGAAATTATATTGCAATCATAGGTGGGCATGAAAATATTTTAATTAAAGGCATGGCATTCCTCACAAATTGTTGAACAGATCAAATATCTGTAGATTTTGTAATCAATTTTTGTTCAATTATGATTTCACAAACATAACTTAGGCCCTCACAGGTTGCTATACCGAAGATATGAAGTCGCCTTGTCCACAATGGCCAAACGCATAGAGTAAGGAAGAACTATTCAATTAGTCAGCAAAACCTCAATTAATTCATTAAAAGTAAAGAGTATAATTTCTCGCCTCTGGAATCATTGAATAGAATGAAATAGAAATAGAAATTGATAGAAAATTAACTATAAATAACAACCTTCAGTTCTCCCAAGCACTCCCCCTGTTGGACAAACTGATAGTTTTGTTGTTACTTGCTTTTACCAATTAATATAATGATTGAATTAAACAGACTACAATTTTAATTTAAACTTAATACAGTTATTCATATACCTGGGACACAGCTGAAATGTACCCAAAACTATGTATATGCAACTATAAAAATACTGATTTAGTGTGTTATTTATGATCATAGGTCATTATTTTAGGGACAACTTTTCCTCAGTAGGGTAATGCATGTGGAACTATACTCCAGTGTTAAAAGTATCGCAAAGAAGACTTAGATTACTGTAATACATTACTGGCTAGATGTCCTGCTGTCTTCATAAACAATTTGTTGGTTCAAAAAGCAGCTTTTAAAGTCCTTAACAGATCATTTGATCATATTATCCACATTTTATCATTGCTATCATCTACCTGTTGTGTTGTGATGAAGGATAATGATAAATGTTATGACAAAATACTGCTGCTTAGTACGTGTAGTTTCTCTCTGTTTGATCTTCTATCATGCCATAATCTGGTTACAAAATCTTGTCTGGAATAATCTGGAAATATTTGGGACTTACTCTTGCTTTCCAGACTCGAGACTCGTTTTTCTTCCGAGTCTTGTAATTACATTCCATTAGTCACATCTGAGGAATCAAATATCATTCTGACTTGTCTTTCCTTCATACACCTTTGAATGTCCATACCAATATTCATAATACTCTGTCAGCACCACAGCCTGTTTGCAAATTAAGCATTGTCATCATCTAAACATCATCTTCGTGTTTTTTGAGGGTTTCTTTTCTTCTTTTCTAGATGTGCGGACAAAGAAGAAAAAGGGATGAGCTACTTTGAGAATATATTGTGGAGAGATTTACTAATTAAACTGATTTGACATCTCAAACACATATAGTGGCAATATATACTATCACACTCATAGAGCATACATACCCCATATGTCTCATTATGGCATTAAGGGAAAGGCTCCTTCTGCTTAATATGGAGTTATGATGCATTATACAGTGGCAGTTCATCCCTCCCTGCTGAGTGTTATTAAATGACCGTAGCGATAAATGAAGACGAATACGAGTCGACAGCCTTGCCAGTCCAATGCGGCAGTTCTCTGAGAACAAAATGAGACGTGTGCCTGCAGAAAGGAAAGAATGGCCTTCATTTATTCTGATAAAACACTGTTCTCAGCGCTTGAAATAATACCCTTTGGTTATACCAAGAAAGGTCAACCGTAACAGTGAACAGAGGGGAATTGTGAGTTTGGTTAATGATGATTGGAAGGCGTTTTCATTTTTCAAAGTGATTGGTACATCATTACCATTTGCAGCCTTTGTTACCTGCGCTATGAAAACAAAATCAGGAGACATACCACAACTTAATGCGTGAGTTAAAAAAAATCCAAATTTATTTATTTAATTAAACCTCTTAAATTGCAAACATTATTTTCCCATATACAAATGCAATATACAGTATGCATAACATTTCCATATATTAAATATTTTGCCATATGAAGTAAAAGCATGTACTGTATGAAACCTATTTTTTATATATTAACATGCATATCTAGACCATTCAAATACTTATGAGTAATATGTATGTGTATGCACATGTCTATCCATCCTAAAACCCATTAAAACATGTCGATATTATATAAATGATAAACATGTATTTCAAAATTATTACAAAACATATATAAACTTACTGATTTATGTATATATGTTATTTTAATGAAGTTGTATATATAAATATATATATATATATATATATATATATATATATACAGTATATATAGTTGACATACATGGTTGCTATATATACGTATTACTAAAAAATCATTGTATAGCATATCGTCTATTATTAGCATGTACAATTTAGTATGGGGATTTTATTTATGTTATAAACTTATATCTTCATCTACCCAGAGAATATACTTATGTAAAAATTATATATCGTCTTATAGGTAACATATATGCAATTCCACTCCTGAAATAGGGCAATGTACAGTATATTACATTTCCATATGGGCTGATGAGTTCTGTTGACATAATGATGTTGATCATAATTACACAACTTAATATTGTGTGCAATTTAAACTGTTTTTAACTTAAAGTTTATTTATTATTCGTAGTCCATTTTAAATAAATAAGTAACTTACTGAAATTGTCTTGATAACTGAAAACTGGGCAGTGGATTTTTAGTTCCCAGCATGCTTGACATAGTACTGGATAAGGATAATAAATGTTGATATTAAGTGTTATTTTATTTTATGTTGTTGTTTTTTACTCATAAATTGAAAAACCCCATTATAAAACGCCTAGGAAAATCTCACGGCACCCATAGCAAATCAGCCTTCCGGGTTTTGACGTCACGGCTGCAGCACTCTATATATGAGGTATTTTTAAGTAAACTGGTTTGATTAGTGAATATTTTGGTGTTGAACAAACTAGTCCTCTTGACCCATTTAACATATAAGCAGAGCTGTACGGCTGGCACAAATCGCACAAGAGCCCTCAACCCACTGTCAAGTACTGCGCTGATAGCAACATGCTGTGGCCACATTTCTGGGGTCCTGTGCGTCATGTCATGGTATTTAAGATTTCTATTTTTAATTGAAATCGTCTGCAAGATACCTACACATTAACCTTTAAAGTGTGGTAATACAGTGCATGACGTTTCAGAGAGAAACAGTTAAACAGTTCCTGTGGAGGTGCATTCGTATACAAACGCTGCCTGATGCCTTTAATTTACACAATCGAGCTACAGTCTTTAGTCTTTAAGTATACATGATATAATGCATTATCAGTTTTGAAGGATTGTGCATCACCTGTCTTTTATCATAAATGCACAGCACCAAGGCCAGTTGTAGTCTGATTACCGTGTATATGAACCTACAATCACATTATTCCTGTTGGTTTGACATTGACTGATATCATTTCAGTCTAAAATGTTTACCGCTTAAATTTGGGTCTTCTTCACACAAAGCTATTGTATGACTCAGAAGACATTAAATATAGTGCAGAAGTCTAATTTAAACTCTGATTTGGAGTTTGACAGAATAAATCAGCATGCTCTTTCTTTCTCTGTCCTGAAAATAACATAATATGCTATTAGAACAACATGAGAGAGAGTAAAGGTTTATTTTGGGAAAACTGTTATTTTAATAAGTATGCTAGGCTAGAAAATCAAATAGGATGTGAGTGTACAGCACATCTTTACACCCAGGGGGTGTGTTTTCAGGTTTGACTTGGATCAGAGTTTGAGTCACTTGTGAATCTTCCCTATTTGGACAGAGATAGCTTTCCATGAGGAGGTAAACGACCCAATGTTGTTGTTGTTGTTTTTTTTGATAAGTCTGTGTCCTCTGACAAATCTAATCCTGTTCAGATAAGAATAACTGTGACTGGTATTTCTTCTACAGTAACTCAAGCTAAATTTCCCTTTGCTCTGTCTGGTGCACCTTCATTATGGATTTTGACCTTTTTGCCATCTTTATGGGTAAAATAACAGTTGGTGGTTCAAGTATTGCTGGAATCACTTCTGACATAAAAAGAAAATTAAATCAATAAGCAGAGTCTGATCCTGGAAACTGTGCAGAGCGCCCACTTCATCATCATTCAAGATCTTCACCTAAATCATTTTTTTTTTTCTTGTTAACACTTTACAATAAGGTTCAGTTAACATTAGTTAGCTTATCATGAACTAACAATTAATAATATTTTATGCCATTTATTAGCTAATGTACATTTACAATGTGTTTCAAGTTGAATAAATTCATATTATGAACAAACATGAATTAATAATGAAACTATTTATACATTAATGGTACAGTAAGTGATTTCTGAAAAACGCTGTTGATATTTGAAATCACCAAACACGCCCCTACCCAAAAGGTCACTCCCCTTTCTTGATAGCTCCACCCCCAAACATGCTATACAACACAGGCACCTCCCCATTCATGAGTGGACACGCCCCTTACTGCTAATTGGCTACAAATGTGTTTTGGTGCTCTATCTGAAACCCCTTTCTACAGCGTTTCTCGGAAATCACTTGATTAATGCACAGATTAATAAAACTAGTAAACAATGTTGTTCATTGTTATTCCATTATACTTACATGATAATACATGATAATGTAATTCATAACTAATAATAAAGAATTAGAAAGTTTGAACGTTTACCTCTACCCTCTAAGTCCCACTGAAGTGCTTTGAGTTATTCAGTGTATGTAATTGAGTGACTCATCTTATTTTTTATTTTATTTTTTTCTATTCTATTTGCATCGTTGAATCATTGTTTTCCTGTTTATCCCTGTAAAGCTGATTTGACATAATCTGTACTGTATAAAGTGCTATAGAAATAAAGGTGACTTGACTTTTTTAATAATGGCCAATAGCATTTTGTTTACACGTCAGCCCTGCAAAGCCATATTTGACCATTTTTGACAGCTACAGTTGCATTCAGTTGTATTATATCAGTCTAAAGATTCCACCTTTAGATTTAATATGAAAGTGTTGCTATAAAAAATTGACAAAAAAGCAGGGAGACTGAAGTGCAGAATGATTTAATCAAAATCATATGCATATTTTTGTGGAGAGAGACTTTCAAATGCATATATCTTCTAAATGCAAATGTTTGCTTTGATTTGAATCACATTATCTTATATATAATCTTAAGGCTAACATATTGATTCAAACAACCAAAAAAAGGTAAATTTTTATTTCATGTAGACTAAAGTAGTGACAGATCCATGACTGATTATTGAAAGAAAAAAAAAATGTAGGACGGGGCTTGGTTTTATGCATCAGTTATTGATTGGATGTTGAGATGTGGGCGTGGCTATCAAACGACAAGGCAGATGAGTGTGAAATCGAAGGGGCGGAGTTTAAGAGGACAAAATTATTGGAGAAGTCCTGCATGCATCACCAGTGAGAAGTCTGACCTTTTTTTCTGGAAGATCCAGGTACGACATTTTAATTAAATATTACAAGGTCAAAACAATGACAAAAAATTGAAACATATGCATGGATGAATTGTTCACAATAAGAACTATAACATTTAGAAAATGTATAAAATGCTCTGTTGCATATGTAGGTTATCCATGACTTTCTGTAACACTTGCATCCAAACAACTGGCATTTTAGTAAAACTGCAGAGTTCCTAATCTCGTCCCAATCAGGACATGCGATGACAGGTTTCATTTGTTAATAATAAGGAAATGATGGTAAGTCAGGAGTTGAGTTGTGCTGAGTCAGACTGTGGCAGCTGTGTTCTGTTGTGTTGGAGGAAGACAGCTGTGCTGTGAAATGTAACAACCGATAGCGACTGTGAGCTTGAAGAAAGAGAACATTGCCATCAATCTGTCCACTTACTGGCTGATGGAGGGTCTGTGATAGAAAGCGGATTCAGTTGGAGTTTTAGGGGATGTGTTTCCAAACTAAGACTCTGATCCAAGATCTCGTGAGCTGCAGACTCATATGCAGTCACCTTCAGAGTCAGCATCTGAAATGAAACCTCACAAGCGACTGATTTGATCACTACAGCGGCGTCATGCTAACAGCGCCCCTCACGTGAAGTGTACTCGACTCGATTGATTTCATGAGCATGTTGCTAAGCTAATGATGCAATACTCTAATAAGCATAAAAATACACAGCACACACAAATATTGGGAAAAATAGTATCCATTCACACACCTGTGGAAACTAATAAAAAATTATAATAATAAAGTTTTGATGATAATAATAAAGTTGAGACTTTTCATCTCAGAAATCTCTCAATTCTTTGAGAATTTCTCAAAATTTCAAAATATAAACTCAGAATTTAGATTTTTTTTTTCTCACAGTTTAAAGTTTAAATCTCACAATTCGGATGTTTTTGTTTCCGCTGTGAAATAAAAAATAAAAAGTGTAATTCTTACTTTTTATCTCACAATTCTGAGTTCATATAATGCAATTATGAGTTTATATCTTGCAATTCTGACTTTTTTTTCAGATAAAAATGTGCAATTACCTTATTCATTCATTCATTCATTCATTCATTCATTCTGCGGCAGAAACAGGTTTCCATACACACACCCCTTTAAAACAAATTAAATACAGGAATTTGTTCTGCTAGAGATTTAACTTCTTTCTTCATTAGTAAGAAATTCAGTGAAACAGCTGAAAAAAGTGTTGAAAAAAAATGTTGAAAAACTTAAAGGGGTCATATAATGGTACATGCACTTTTACAAGTTGATTGTACTGAAATGTGTGTTAGCAGTGCCTGTACACAACCATCATAAAATGATAAAAATCCATCCAGTGTTTTTTAATCTCCTTATTTGTTTTACCCTGTCTCAAATCAAATCACACGGTCGGACGCCTCCCACGATGGTTGATTGACAGCAGTGTTTCAACACAGACCCGCCCTTGCTCGTGAGCGAGCTGTCAATCATAGTCCGCGTCATTGTTGATATACGCTGGAGCTGTCTATGAGCAGAATGGCGTCTAGCGATTGTGGTGTTCTGTTCTCGGGTGCAATAATGAACACAGCAGTCATTTTGATGTTCCTAAGTCCGAACCGCTGAAGACACAGTGGCTGAGTTTTGCTTTTGAAGGAATATTCCCCACGAGCAACGTCAATGTTTTCATGTTTGCGAATCATTTTTCACCAGACTGCTTTATAAATGAAGGTCAGTATAAAGCTGGTTTTGCTAAGAAGCTGCTCCTGAAAAAGAATCGGTACCAACTATTCGTGTTCCTGCTGAACCTCCAGAAGAAGTGAGTGTAACGTTTAATTAACCTTTATATTAATCTTTATATTAATCTTTGCAAATCGCTAGCACGCTTCACGATGTATGTGGCTAATGTTTACATTCAGGGTACATGCATGTTTTCTATTTATGACGTTCTCAATATAATTAATAATCCCACGTTTATAATGAACAAAACGTTATGGTTATTGTGTTATTACAAACTGTGTACGCAGGTATTAAAGTTAACATGATAACACTACACTAAGCTTACTTTTGTAGATGGTTTATAACGGTGTCTGTTAAGAAGTAATGTAAAAAATTTAAATAAATAAAAAACGGTTATAACTGCATGAAAATTAATGGTTTCCGCCCTGAGAGTTGTACCTAACACTGCATAGATAACGTTACGCATCACTGACAAGCCTACATTTACCGAATTTATTTTTCATGACCATTAGCTGTAACATCAATCTGTCAATGAACTAACGTATCAGTAAACACATAGCGTTCGTATCTCACTACTCTACCTGACAGTACACACAAAAATAGATAAAAGTGACATTACGTTAACCAACCATTCAGAAACGTCCCTGCTCGAGCCTTAATTGTCGAACTTCTTCGGGCCGTCATCCTTTTCCGGTCCGACTCGGTTCGAATTGATAAGGTTGCACAGTATCCTCAGAGACTCCGCTGCCATTCTTCAAAATATACCCTCAACTGTTGTCAAGGCAACACTCCACGTGTGTTAGGTCAAAACGCCCACAGAACAGAGGGGCGGGGCGAGCAAAGCTCATTAGCATTTAAAAGCACACGCACTAAAACGGTGTGCTGAAAACAGAGCTGTTTTTGAGCAGGTAAAATTAGTGTTATCTTACAATACTAATGAGAATTTTTAATTAAAGTATATTACAAACTTTCAATTTAGACCCTAAAGAAACATATTAGCTTGTACAAAAATTGCATTATATGACCCCTTTAACCAGAAACTTTTCGGTTTTAGAGTGGTTTGAAATATTTTACACTAAAGACTTCTTTCTTCATCTTTTATTTATTTTTATTTTTTTTGTTCAAGCTGTCAAGCTTTGGGCAAAATAAATGTTGGCAGGGGACAGGTCAGGGGAAAAAGAAAGTCTATTTCATGCCTCATTATGCTAAAGCATATGGCTGATAAACACTGAATATTGCTTTTTCCATAAAAGTGAAAAAGCTATACAAATAATCACATTTAGGAGCAGCTCTGTGTGGCAGCCCACATTCAGCATTATCCAACTCAAAGACACACACACACACATTCACAGTGTTGACAGGCTCAGAGAGACAGATAAGTCCACCCTGCAAATACTTTCCTTTCATGTCCAAACAAGAGCAGCTCATTTTATGATCTGGAAGTCGCGGGAAGCCAAAAGAATCAGTAAGGATCACTAAACCCGGTCACTCACAGTAAAGAAAAAATAGGTCAAATATACATATTCACCAGAAAACAAATGATAATATTAATTATGTAATTAGTTTTTCTATACAGGTTCCAAAA
The DNA here is from genome assembly GCF_012432095.1 of Onychostoma macrolepis. Classification (NCBI taxonomy): domain Eukaryota; kingdom Metazoa; phylum Chordata; class Actinopteri; order Cypriniformes; family Cyprinidae; genus Onychostoma; species Onychostoma macrolepis. The sequence goes on along the minus strand of NC_081170.1, from coordinate 34,054,486 downwards.
TTAATTTTAGCCCCTGAATGCTGAGTGAATCTGGACATGAAAGTACTGTATGTATTTGTTTCTGCAGTAAACAAGGTCATGTAGTAAACCTTGCTCATGAGCACTCAGCTCTCATTTTGAGCTCATTACCAGAGATGTAAATGTCATGTAATGGCTCAGGACCTACAGGTAAATGACGTCCTGACATGCTAACAATGCTTGATTGTCTACAGCAACAACAAGAGCAAAATTCCAGCTTTTATTATGTAATAGTTTACCTCTTAGATCCACTGCAGACTCTTTGCCTTCCAATAGAATTCACCTTTCTGAGATTAAAAAAAGGGTTATCTGAATGTATATGTGAAGAGAACTGACCCCATTCAGAAAAGTTCAGATTGCATTTTCTTTTCAAATTATATGATGCCTAATATAGTAGTGTTTATAAGTGCAGTGCATTGTGTAACTGCTGTATTTCTACTTTTCCAAAAGACTGAATTAGTATTTTCATTCAGCCCTTCTGCTGTTTGTGTTCAGACCAATTATATAACACAGATAATCATTTATTAGTTTTTACTTACCCAATCTCGTGGCAAAATGAAACTAATTTACGAGGTGGAGATTTTGTATGAATTTGTATGATGTGAATTGTACGAAAACAAGCGATTTTTAGAAAAAAGGAAGTAGGACCATCCCTAACCTCACCTCTAAACATAACCATCACTGAGATGTAGCAGATTGTACAGAAACTTACAGATAAGATCAAACAAATTAGCGACCAATCCGTAAAACAGTTACAAATTGCAACGAGATGGAGTTGTTTTTACAGTTCATTTTAAATGAGCCTTGGCCCACAGGACACGACGGCGCTTCTGGACCATGTTCACATATGGCTTCCTTTTTGCATTTGCAACTTTTTTGAGACCTGTGGCAGGCATCAAATTTTAAATGAGCTCATTTAGTGGATAAAAGTGTACAATTTATCAGTCTAAACATTTATGTTATCTATGTTCTATTGTGAATAAAATATTGGCTCATGTGATTTGAAAGTCTTTTATTTTTCATTTTATTCAAATTTAAAAAACGTCCCAACATTTACGGAATTCAGGTTGTACACTGCATGACGCCGGTGAATTGCAGAGGTGGTGCAAACATATCACTATGATCAGATGCTTTCTTAATGGCTGCTTTCTCACCGCTGTCATTTTTGTTGTGTATTTATTTTGTTTTTGAGAGGAAAGCTCGCAGCACATATTTACACATTCATCTAAACGTGTGCTCTCAGCAGCACGGACAGCGTCTAAATGTTCGTTAGCAGTATATTGCTTTAATTTTAAGCAAAGAACAAAAAAGAACCTCATTGTGAGTATATCGGTGCCTTGAATCACATTCAGTATCTTGTAAGTTACGTGCATGAGTGCACAAGCAACAAGTTGCTGGCTGCAATTCACTTAACAGCCAGTGGTGTGGCGTCACTAATAAAAAGGGCTTCTGAATTCTACATATAGGCTAGTGTCTTTAAAGTCAAGTGCACACTACAAGACTCCAGCCTTTGATGTTTTCGGTTGCTGACTTGTCTGGCCCTGTCTCAAATGGCACCCTAAACCCTCCTCTGAGTCCGCACTTTCGTGACGTAATGCCGCTTTGACTGTCGGGTAGAAGTCTGCTGTGGTGCTCGCCCCAGTGCGGGCTCAGCAGAAGTGCGTATCGAGGGCACATAACGGCCGCAAAGGGGGCACTCGCGAGCACCCTTCCTAACGCTAAAATGACGAATGGGACACCCTACAGTCTCGTGAACTTAACTGACACGCGCACGTGGCAGCCATTGTACGTCCGCAAGAACGAAAGTGCACATGAAGTGTTCCATTTGGGACAGGGCCTCTGTTGTAGTGTGCACACTTATCATATAGACAACTAATAGCAGATGTCATGACAGATTTCACCTGTTTGACAAATGCATGTTGCACAAGAGCACCAATGAACAGCAGCCAGTGAGTGCAAGAGGAACGGCTTCAGGAAGTGGGAATAATAACATCAACAACAAGAAGAAAACATCTAGCTGCACGTCTCCCCAAGCACTGTCTCATCCAGGTTTTCACCTCTTTTTTCTTAATGTTTCCTTTTCAGTGCCAAAAAAAAAAAACCAACAACAACAGGCCTTTCTTCCCTGTAGTCTGTTAGCATGTTGTCAAGAATCGGCTCTCGTGTTGCTGTTTGTGTAAGAATGTATTCAGGATCAGGCAGAGAGAATGATTATAATTGACTATAATTGAATGCTCATAGTTTGTGATTAGTAGTGTAGCGGTTGCACTGACACGACGGATTACAAGAGACTGTGAGTCTTTATATGTGTGCATGTGTTTTGGAATAGCACTAGCAGTATCCGCTCGATCCACGTCCTCCTCACTCTGACACATGGGCCACATTACTGAACATGTGTAAATCTGGGCGATCTATAGGTTAAAGTTTTAGATTTCTGATGTCAGAAAACCAAGCATCCCAGAATGAGCCATAAAGTTAATACATTTTTTGGACTGTTTTGAGTTCTGAAAATTGTCATTTTAAAGTATGTACACTTATTTCAGTGTTATTTTAGTATAATTGAACTATAATTTTTAATATTTTGAATTAGTTTTATACATTTAGATTTTTATTTCTCTTTTAAACTTAGTTTTAATTTGCCATTTTAATATTTTAATGTCTACAGTTTTTTTTTTTTATTTAAAAGTTTTATACTTAGTTATTTTAGCACTTTAGTGTTATTTTAGCATCACTAGTTTATTTTTTAGTAATATTTAAAACTAGTTTTTATTTTATGTATTCTGTTTTAATTTTCAAGTTTTAGCAGCTAATTTTGCTGTGTTTTTGTAATTTTTACTAGTTTGTTTATGTCTATGTAGTTTTATTTTATTTTTAAAATAAAAGTGGGAAATGTTGCTTTTGAAACTAGCTGTAACTGTTTGTGGCTGTAGAGAAGTGCACAACGCAGGAGTAATCCAATACAAAGTCTTTAATTCCAAGGGTGTTTAATTCTAAGGGTGTTCCCCAAGGATCAACACTTGGTCCTTTGCTTTTTTTGTTTATTTATTGACCTTCCCAAAACTTGTTTACATTCTTCTATCCAGCTTTATGCAGATGATACTGTTATTTATTTTTCCCATTCTGATATTTCATATATTCAGTCCTCTCTGCAGTCAGACTTTAACTCCTTAAAGGATTGGCTATACAAAAACAAACTCGTCCTTAACAAAAAGAAGTCTTGTAGTATGATGTTCTTTAAAAGATGCCATCGTCCTCGCTCTTTTGATTTAGATATTAGTTTTGAAGATGGGTCACTCCTCTCTAAAGTTGTCCTATTTAAATATCTTGGTCTTTGGCTTGATCCCGAATTGTCTTTTAAGCATTACATTGATTGTATTATTAAAAAATCATATGGTTGTCTAAGTTCTCTTTATCGTTCAATTAATTGCTTTTCATTTCAAGTAAGGAAAAGATTAATCTCCCAATTAATTTTTCCTATTATTGACTACGCAGATATTATTTATCAAAATACTTTTGATACTAATTTAAAACCTTTCTTTATGTAGGTTTGTTTTAAGATGTCCTTATAGAACTCATCATTGTATGTTGTATGAAGCTCTCGATTGGCTTCAACCTAAATCCAGAAGGCAATATCACTGGTTTCAGTTTCTCTTCAAATGTATTTATTTTAATTGTCCTTATTTAAAACCGTTTTTGATTCCATTTTCATCTACTTATTCTCTTCACCATATGCAGTATCCGTATTTTCTTGTTCCTAGAATTTTTACTGAAGTCGGTCGAAGGTCTTTTCGGTATAATGCTCCCTCTGACTGGAACAATCTCCCTTCTTTCCTTAGATCAATTACATCTTTCCCTCTCTTCAGGATTAATTCTCATTTGAAAATAACCTGCTTATGTTTTTAATTTTGGGTTGAGAATTGCCTTTAGGTTATATCAACTTCTGTCTATTATTTTTGATATATATATATATTTTTTTTTCAGGGTGTTTGTATATTTGGTTTTTCATGCTTGTATTAAAATTTATGTTTTCTTGTATGTATATGCTTTTGTTTATAGTTGTAGACTGTGGGTGGGTGAATGGGGGAGTGAGCTGTTATTTGTCTAAGTGTTTTTTTTTTTTTTTTGTGTACATTACTTGTTTTATTTTGTATTGTTTAATGTATGCGCTATTGGGTCCCCCTTGAAAATGAGATGAAGCATCTCAAGGGGCTTTCCCTTAATAAATTCAAATTTAAACACAATGGAATGGAGAATAACCAGGAGAACGAACTACCACAAACACATCAACTCTAACACAATACAGGACAAAAGAACTCAGGAAAACACAGGGCTTAAATAAGAGACAAACAAGATAATTAACAAGGTACAGCTGAACAGAATGACAATCAGGCAACAGAGGAAAAACTAGGTCACAGGGGAGGGAGGGCGCCCTGGAGGCTGGTGCAGGGCAGGCACAGGGCAAGGAAGGCCTCCAGGGCAGATCTGGGAGTTCAGGAGGCAATGAAGGTGCTGGGCATTCAGGAGGCCATGACCGATGAGTTGTCGTGGCCTTGTCCAAGGTCCCAGGCTCAGCCACTATGGCCACGGATATATGGGCACTGGAGGGCCCTCTGGAGGAGCGGAGCTGGCTGGGACCAGCAGAGCCTCAGGAGACAAAGGAGGTCTGGACGGGACCAACGGAGACGAAAAAGATGAAGGAGGGCTGGACTCCCGGTTGAGCTCTGCGCCGTGAGTGGGCTCCCTGTTGAGCACTGGAGAGCGGATGGGGGCTGAAAACTCTGGAGGAAGCACCATATCCATGAGTTCCAGTGTATGCACTGGAGCCGACTCTTTCCCTGGGCTGAAGACTGGGTGGATTCTGGAACGGGAGTGGCCTCTGGAGCGAATGAGATGATCCCGATGTTCAGGGATGTGGAGGTCTTGGTAGCAGGCTTGGGGTGAGTTGGAATGCTCAACTGTTTATGAGATGGGACAGGATGAGGGACTTCAGCAATAGTCAGAACCATTAAGCCAGAGAATTAAATTAATGGACTCGACAGGACAAACTACAATCAAGAGACAGGAACCGAATGACTCCCTCACCAAGTCCCATCTGAAAACAAACACGGAGCATACGATCACTCCAACTCACTAGATGGGAGAATTCCACATATTCCTGCACATACTGCTCCAGAGGACGACCGTCTTGACGGATGGATGAAAGCTAGTCTTCAGCCCAATTCATCTTTTGTGGGTCCTGTATTCTGTAATGGTTTGTGGCTGTAGAGAAGTGCACGACGCAGGAGTAATCCAATACAAAGTCTTTAATTCCGACTTAAACTCAGTGGAATGGAGAATAACCAGGAAAACAAACTGCCTCAACTCAAAATAACACAATACAGAACAAAGGAACTCAGGAAAACACAGGCCTTAAATAATAACAGACAAATGAGATAATTAACAAGGCACAGCTGAACAGCATGACATAATCAGGCAAGAAAGGAAAAACTAGGTCACAGGGGAAACACACAGAATGTGACACTATAGCTACAGCTATAGCTGAAATAAAAAGTTTTTTTTTTAAAATATTTTATTTTATTTCAAGTAACTTTTTTTATGGTTTTAGTTTAAAGTTTTAGTTTTAGTTAACTGTAATCACCCTGCTTCAAGTTAAACCTAAGAAAAAGAGCCCTTAAAATTGAGCAGTTATTACATTGCAAGAGATGTTACTTGCAAACAGATCAGTTATTACTGTATTTGCTAGGCAAGTGTTAATTTTTGCCCTGCCTATAATTAATAACTACTATGTGTGAAGAACCAATGTTTTGCACAAGAACAAATGAGTGTTGGTTGAACTCACAAAAAAAAAAAAGCATCTCTGGAACGTCACGACACACATTATTGAGCATCTGGTAATGAGATGTGCATCAGTGGTGCATGAGAGAGAGAATAATGATCACACACAGCCTGCACAGAGACACACACTCTTACATTACCACCGCATATTAGACTTATTTTTCAAGATAGGTATGAGCTCTCCATGATGTGAACAGTGTGTCCTGCTCTCCCGCGTCTCTCTGCCCTCAAGACACACACAGGTTTACTCAGCCTGACCCTGTCGACAGGGACATAAAGCTCTGTTCTTTGGGACACACAGTATGTGGGAGATTTATAACTAACTGCTTTTAATTACTTCAATGTACCGTTTACCTTCTGTTCTCAGGAGGAATGAACAAACAAGTTCCACTGTGCCACTTTACAGAGAAGAATTCACACACCTGAATACCTGCTTAGACTTCAGTATACAATACATGAACTGATTTGTTCAATGTTCATGTTTAGTTAAATCACACAGCAGGCTGGAGAACGCCATCTTATTAAAAGAAATAAATAAAAAAAAAAATAATAATAATTTAAAGACTTTTTGTGTGAAACAAACATACATTTTGAAGATTCAAAATTCATTCAGCTTTTTTCATACAACAACACTTAAAAGTGATCACGACTGTTTCAAAAGGCAAAGAAGTAAAGAAAATTGACCACTGCATCATGATGTGCTGCGATAGCAACAACATACACTTTCAATGTGGAGGGTGACAGCCTATGCTCTAACCTCTCTTACAGGAATGAAAGCACGACTCTATTCGGGCACCTGAGCTTCCCCGAATCGACTCCAGATCAGCTGGACCACTTGGGGATGGAGAACGTGAACTAGGGAACGTCGTGAGAGCGCATAGGCTGCACGATTGAGCTCCCCGGGAATGTAGACAGCGTACAGCGACTTGAGCCACTTCTGACTCCAGAGGAGGAGATGGCAGGCGAGTTGTGACATGTGACATGATCGTAAACCTCCTATTATAATTTAAATTATAATAAACAAACAATATTATAAAAATACACCGAGAAACAATAAATGCATTAAACTATACATTACAATTATAGCAAATGAATAAATCATATAAATGAAAAACTTCAAATAATGAATAAAACACAAATATAACAAATACATTAAATTATAAATTAAAATGCTCCATCAGGACAAGACCACGGGACTCAGATAAGCCCTTTACACAATCTGACTTGGCTGCGGTTGGAATTGAACTGCGGGTTTCGTCTGGCCAGAGGAGAACTGGCCCCCGACTGAGCCTGGTTTCTCCCAAGGTTTTTTTCTCCATTCTGTCACTGAGGGAGTTTTGGTTCCTTGCCGCTGTCGCCTCTGGCTTGCTCAGTTGGGGACACTTCATTTCTAGCGATTATCGTCAATTTGATTGCAGAGATAATATTTAAATTAAACTGAGCTAGACAATGACATCTCTGAACTCAATAATGAAATGTCTTTAACTGAAAATTTAGTAAATTGAGTGTTTAATCTTATCATTATACATTACTGACACTCTATCCTCCAATTTGATACTGTTAAGTGCTTTGACACAATCTGTATTGTTAAAAGCGCTATATAAATAAAGATGACTTGACTTGACTTGACTCCCGGCCAGTTGATGTACGAAGCAGGCGCAGTGTTGTCTGTGCGGACCAACATGTGCTTGCCAAGCAGCAGCGGCCGTAACTGCCACAAGGCTAGAAGCACTGCCAAAAACTCCAGGCAGTTGATGTGCCAAAGCAGTGGAGGCCCTGTCCAGGACCCTAAGGCTGCCTGCCTGTTGCATGTAGCACCCCAGCCCGCACTGGAGGAATCCATCATGACAACGACATGCCGGGACACTTGTTCTACGGGCACCCCAGCCTGGTCCGCCCAGGTCCAACAAGGTCCGCCCAGGGGCTGAACGTGCGGCGACACATTGACGTGATGGTCACGTGAAGTATGCCACAGCACTATGCCCATCTCATGACTCGGCCGTGTAACCAGTGCTGAAGTGGTCTCATATGGAGTAATCCGAGTGGCGTGTCCGCGGCTGCAGATGCCATATGCCCCAGGAGCCTCTAAAAGTGTTTCAGTGATACCACCGTCTTGCCTCTGAAGGAACTCAGGCAATTCAGCACTGACTGGGCGCATTCTGAATGCAAACTGTAGAAACGGCTTGTGTCAAGGAAGAATCGAGACATCAAAGTACGCATCCCTGAGGTCAACCACTGCAAACCAAACCTGGGGCTGGATGCATCTAATGATGCGCTTCTGCATCACCATTTTGAACGGAAGCTTGTGAAGGGCCCAATTCAAGACTCACGGATCCAGGATTGGCTGAAGACCACCGCCTTTCTTGGACACGATGAAGTAAGGGCTGTAAAACCCCTGCTTCATCTTGGCTGGAGGGACAGGCTCGATTGCATCCTTCACCAATAGGACAGCAATCTCCTTGCGCAGGACACCGAAGTCTCGAGGACGCCGCTGAACCTAGGGGGGTCACCTCGTGAACTAAATCATGTAGCTGAGTCGAACTGTCTGAATGAGCCAGCGGTACGGGTTGGGCGGCACAAGCGACGCCCCCAAACTCTGTGCGAGTGGCACTAAAGGAACAATCAACACATCGGCAGGGGTGCAGCGGTGGGGAGTCATGCTGGATGGCCCAGAAGGCATCGCGTTGCAGAACTCCCTGTGTCCCCGGAGGGACAAGCCAGAGATGCGTGGAGAGGCGGTGCTTCCACCGAACCACAATCTCTTAGCCACTGGTGATAGATAATAATAATTCTTTACATTTATATAGCGCTTTTTGGGTACTCAAAGCGCTGTACATGAAAGGGGGGAATCTCCTCAACCACCACCAGTGTGCAGCATCCACCTGGATGATGCGACGGCAGCCATATTGTGCCAGAACACCCACCACACACCAGCTTATTGGTGGAGAGGAGAAGGAGTGAAGAAGCCAATCAATATATGGGGATGATTAGGAGGCCATGATGGTCAGAGGCCAATGGGCAAATTTGGTGTTTGAACACAGTTGTTTGGCTGCAGTGTGTGAAACAACCAGCCTGTAATGGTAGAAATCCACCCACTCATTTTTTTTAATAATCCCAATCAATCATAAACAGTCTCTCAGAACAAGCGATTCCAGATTTCTCCCTAGGTACACGTCACCATAGGGAAAAAGTTCCACCCATATGTGATGCTCTCTGCCCTATTAGCATAGACACAGGCCTGAGTGAGAAGCAGCAGTCCGCCATTACTGGAGAGATATACAATGTCAGTGCCAAAGAGGCATTACAAGTGTTGTGTTTTGGAGATGCACCAATGAACATAGGAGCTCCATAGACTCCCTCCATCTGAGCCGCTAAGGACACTGTGGTTAAGTTTCATTTTCAAAGGATATGTACAAAAAAAATCAATAAAGTCATGCCAATCATTTTACACCGGACTGCCTCACAAACAAGGCTCATTTCAACGCTGGATTTTTGCAAAGTCTGTTTTCAAATTGCCTTTCTGAAAGAGCTTCTTGGCACTCTGTAAGGCTAATGTTACTAAAGCTACCATCGTCTCTAAGGGTGCTTCTCAATCAGCTCCCTAGCTCCCGAGCTCGTGAATCAGTAGATCGTGTACACGAATTCGGGCACTGGTAAGTTCCCTGACTCACTGCACGTTGGGACAGTGATCACTCGAATTCCAGTGATATGATTACGTACAGCGTCAACGGACAACGTCATCACTGGAATTAATAAACAACAGGCAGGACCAATCAAATTTTTATATTATATTTTATTCTCTTTAAACACATCGTTCTGTTACATGTTCTTACAACATTTCAGCCGAATATTAATTATAAATTATAATTAGGTGTGTTCATTACCTGTCTAGCGATGTGTGTTTATGTTGAAATATACTTTTCAAATCTTCTATCGCGTGTCATTATATTTATTGAGTTGACTCGTGTGGTTTATGTTTCATGCTTCAGAAATGTGACTTATTTCCGGTAATGGAGCATAGTGAGCACCGATGCTCCCTAGTTTTTGCGGTGCATTGTGGGATTTTTCAGGGAGCTAACTAACGTTCCAGTGCACAGGAAGGATTTTGTGATTGAGACAGCCCTTAAAATGGCCGACTCCCTGATCAGTGCCCTGACTACTGAACAAGGGAGCTGACTGAGACGCAGTCTAACTGTTTTCTCTGATGCTGCCTTCGCATGCTACCAGAACGATCGTAAATAGAAATGTGGTAGTTAAAAATTGCATATGAAAGCAATGCGAGCCGCTTGAGAGTTTCTGACAGTTTCCGTGCGTGAGATTGTTGTGTGTTGCCAGTGTGTCAGCGGGAGCATTAGCTTTTGAAGCTCCACCCCCTCCTGAAAAGGGGACCAGGCGCACCAGCTCATTTGCATTTACAGGGACAAAAACGGCATGTTTTGGCTCATACCCTAAAAGTGGCAACTTAAGCTGTAAAAAATGATCTGTGGGGTATTTTGAGCTAAAACTTCACATACACACTCTGGGGACATCAGAGACTTATTTTACATCTTGTAAAAAGGGGCATAATAGGTCCCCTTTAAGTTTCCCAGAAAATGCCCAAATTTGAGAAAATGATGACAGGATGGTCATTTTAGTTGAACAAGTCCATTAAAATGCTTTATCAGTAAATTCCCATGTCACGCTGATCTAGGGACCGATAAAATGAGGGGCTCCAAAATGGTTTGCAATATAATCTTGTTAGGATGCTTTTAAGCGGGACTCACACTGACTGTAATGGAGTGTGTAGTGCACGCCTGAGCTGTGGCATTACGAATAATGACTTCTCTCAGAATAAATCATGAGCTGGACTCATTTATTACTTGTTCAAGATCATGCTGTATTGAGAAAATGGATACCACTCTGTCAAATCCTCATTCATTTGTCATTGGATTTGAAGGAGAGACTCCATGCAATCAGCATCACTTCACTCAAGCTCTTTGCTTTTAACCCTGTAAAGCCGACTGTGTCATATTTGATACACATAGGCCTCAAAATGATTGGCATGATCAATACTTTGTCGTTAAACCTGTTGCACACAATCTACTGCATGCCTTCTGTCGTCTGATTGATAGTTTAGACTGTTTTATCAAATTAAAGGTCTTTTAGTATAATTGTACGAAGATCCACCTTCAGCTCGTGTCTGTTTGCTGTCAAATCTTTACTGATTTTTATAAAGTAAACGTATAACTTTGATATAGTTAGTAATATTTCCAGATGAACACTAACTGGACTACTGAAGCAGCTTGGCTTTACTTGATTATCTAGGCATCATTTTTTTTTTTTAGAAAAATCATGTTCAAATGTAAGTATCAAGACAAATATAGATAAAGAGTGTTGACTGATATTTATATAATTTCGTGTAAGCATCTGCTGTACTGTTTATAAAATCTCATTGATTTACATTACAAGCATCAGAATTTCTTCACATAAATATCAGAATCTGCAGCAAATTGTATATTTGAATAAAATGATGGTGTTTTCCTCCATATTCTCACTATATCATATGAGTCATAAAAGCAAATATGATGTATTAAGAATATGACACTCAACAAAAAACACATTATTGAAATAAATTGTGAGCGAATCTCCATTTTAAATCAGTGGATGTTTTCTATTCAGACAGCAAAGCTGCTCACTAGGGTTTGAAAAACAGCTTCTGTCTGTTAAACATAAATACTCTTCAGATGATCAAACCTGTATTTAATTCCCCGTCTTGTTTGCACAGCTTGACATGTTGATGTTTTAAAGTGTTCTGGGTCTGTAGGTCTCCCAATCGTCTGACAGGCATGTATTTGAGCAGGTGAGCCTATCCCTGGACTACAGCTGCATGCATTTTGAGCGTGTTTTGATATATTATCAGCCATCATCTGGTTACAATCACACTGCCCTGCTGTAAATTGCTTCTCTTCAACATGTGTCTTGTAATTTACCTCCATCCTGTGTGGCCCAAAATAGAGTCTTTACTGAAGTGGTTCATTCTGTACTCTCTGATGTTAGAAACTCGTATTCATTAACATGAATTTTACATGTCAGCAACAGCTAGTCTTTGTGCTGAAACTATAGATACTATTATTAAAGGGGTGACTCACTGCTGGCAAGATGGACTTTGGGACAATGGGAATAATTGTTGAGCATGAGTAGAGAAAACAGAGAAAAAGGATTTTTGCCAAAAACTTCAACACCCAAAATGCATTTATGATTTTGGCACCGCCCCTCTGTCAATCCGGATGAGGGAAAACAAAACAAGTTTGATCTGTAGTTTTTCAAAGTACTAGAACTGTCAAATATCCAACTGGATGACACAAAGTGGTGTGTTTTGCATCATCTGGTGGGCTTTAGTTTACAAATAAGTGGGTAGATCTGGGTGCACCCAGAGAAAATGAGTGCCTACATGATAACGTAACCTGATTATAGATGATCTGTTATCGGACATATGTGATAATCATGGACCCAAGTGAGAACATTCATTATTAACATTCATGTTGTGTTTCAGTCCTTTTGACCCGGAAAGAATGATCTTTTCCTGAAAATGCTAGTTATAACTTTCCCCCTAAAAACAGATACATTTTTGTACTTTTATGGGTTTTTTCCACCTTGTGCTCATGGTCAAAAATGACTGATCTGCAAAAAAAAAATGTTTTTTTGGAACTGATTGATGGTTTTTATGTGCATTTTGAAGTATCACATAAGAAACGAGTGATGAAAAAAAAATAGTTCACCCAAAAATTTTAATTCTGCCATTAATTACTCACCCTCATGTCATTCCAATATATATAGTTCTCTTTGACTCGTTGGATGGAAACGGTGCTTATTCGCAAATGTTTTATGCGATATTCCAATTTTTGGATGGAACTTTGGATGGAAACCTAGCTATTGGCAGTGTTGGGGCTAACACATTACAAGTAATGTGAGTTATATAATCAGATTACTTTCTCAGAGTAAAGTAACACATTACTTTTAAATTTACAAGAAAATATCTGAGTTACTTTTTCAAATAAGTTACGCAAGTTACTTTGTTTCCCCATGTATTCACTGACACCTCACCTGTCCCGTGTTGAGAGAAATCGTGACTAAGTTCAGAGGAAGAGGCACTTCCTTCAGCCCGAGGCTTATTAATTTCACTTTTGGTGAGAAAGGGCGTTTACAGTTGCCAAAAATATAACTGGCCCAGGTGACCAAAAGTAACACAAAAGTCACGTAATGCATTACTTTCCATAAAAAGTAACTAGTAATGTGACACAATATTGTACAAGGAAAAGTAACTTTCCCCAACACTGCTCAGTGATCTGGACTTATGCACCTGTTTTTAAGTGAAAAAAAGCATTATTTGTCAATGGTTTTGGAAATATTCACTCAAAACCTGAGCTTGGTGCTAATATAGCATGATGAGAGATTTATTTGAGATTTACAAGCTCATTTTTGACTGGGAACACCAAATTAGGTAAAAGATTTTCAGCACAGCACAAGGATTAGCATCTATCGCTATCCCAGAGTATTAAGAATATTAAGTCCTGCATCGATTCAGTCGTCCGTGTATTGTGTAGCAGATGAATTTGAATCATCAGCACTGGACACCGCAAGGATAAACTGCACTTTATCTCTGTGTTTGGAAGCACATTTTGTGAATCAGATGCTGTTGTTTGTAATCCTTAACGCACCATTTTCAAAAACAGGCTGACATTTAAATGTCTATATAATACACATCTCATTAAATGGTAAAGCACCTTACTTGTGTCGTGCTGACAAATTAAAATTTTCTCAAATTTGGACAGCCACCCACACACACAAACTCCCTTGTTCTGCATGAATCACATAAGCTAAATGACACATTTTGAATTAAAATGACAAAACTGCTCCAAAAGGCAATGACTTTTGGGCCCTATTATTTTTGAATTGATAATAATTGTGGAACTTATCAAATTTAAATGTTTCTTTTTAATTCTAAATACATTTGGCTGAAAAAGGGGCACATCTATACACAGTTTGTTGTGCATTTAATGATTTTAATGCACAAAGAACAAAGAACCACTCAATGCAAGTAAAAATCTAAATTATGGACTAGCATACAAAACTTCACTAACTTTTCATGTTGTCCTCAGGGGGGAAATGAATTAAGTTAAAAGCATCTGATATGACTCCATTAATGTTCATGCAGAGCCAGTGTAATTTGTGCTTACAGAGAGCGGCCCATCTGAAGCTTGCTCTAATTAAACAGTGCATGCTGTTCTGTAACATGAAATGTAATATTGCTAAAGTGGCGTGAAACCTGAGTGTGCAGTATAGATAGCAGATGTGTGGCGCTCAACCGTAACACTTCCCTTCATCACGCCGCTGATAGAGTCAATTACTACTTCTCTGGTTACGCGGCCTTTCTGAGTGGGGGGTAATTTTGATAAGAGCTTATTGATACATGTAATGAGTGACCTGACAAATTCATGGTCTCCTTTTTTGGCCAAAAAGAGCAAGAAAGTAAGAAGCACCATGAAAGTAGTCCATATGACTCTTGCACCATTTCTGACATCATATGGTGGCTTTGAGACAGACCCATTTTTAAGTCATTATTCACTGATAGTCACCCTCTATTTTGAAAGGTCTAAAATAGATTTTGCAATTGCATTCAGATTAAAAATGGTATGTAGACACCAGATTTGACTTCATTGACATCTAAGCTGCGAAAAACATGATGCACATGAAGAGCTGCAGCGAAGAGAAAAAGATTTCAGTGAAGAATTTTCATTTTCAATAAATAATTGCTTTACACCCAGATTACAGACTTGTTTTTGGTTCCTTTAATGTTTCTCATACATGCATTCTTCCACTAATGTGTATGAAGCACTGAATCTACAGTGCAAAACATACAATTCTGTAGTCTGTAGTAAAATGATTCAATAACAAATGAGTCTTATGATCTGTTTCTTTATTAGTTTTTTTTGTTTTTGTTTCGTGCTGCTATTTAATTGATAAAGGCCAATTATTGAATAGCATTTATGCCACCAAACAAACAAAATTATGTTTGTGTAAAATCGCCTTTTACACGTCTTCATATTTCAAATGTATTTATTTATTTTTTAATAATAACATCATTTGGCAATTAATTTTATTTTATTTTTTTCAAATATTTATTCCTTTAAAGCACTAAAAGAATCATGGAACAGTTAAGGAACTAGAATCATTAAGATTCAAGTGTCTTCAGATAGGAAGCTGTGATGGGTTTAATTGCGGCCTGTTTTCTCTGTCCATTTATTTCCATTTATATCCCCCCCACCTTCAGCAGTTCTCTGTGTCGAGTGGATACGGGCCATTTTACATACAAAGAGGAAAGAAACAAAACCTTTCTTTGGCAAATGTGGCAGGTGAACGGTCTAATTAGGGAATGCAGCAGAAATGGAGAGAAAGAAAAGAGAGCTACAGAAGCAGCAATAAACTACAGAAGAATGGAGAGTAGAGGAAGACACATCTGCTGTGTGTGTTATATGCTTCAGTGTGCATACAAATATTTATATAAACAACCCAATGATGTCAGGTGCCAGGGTTATTATAATAAAATAAACCAAAACCTATAAACTAAATTAAACTTAAAAAAAAAAAAAGTTATTTAATTATCTCTATACTATAAACATTAACTGAAATAAAATACAAACAAATATAAAAAATAAAAATGAACTGATTTTATTTCAATTAAATGCCAAGGCAACATTTCTCATTTACATTTAAATTCATGTACTAAAATAACTAAATCTAAAACAAACTGACAAAAACAAATAACAAAATTACTAAAACTTTAACTGTATTGAAAACAGAAAAATTTAAAAATAAAAACAAATTCTAAATATTAATAGAAACTGTCGGCTATCTCAATACTGAAATAAGACTGTGAAAACCGCATTTAAATTAAAATGTGTTTAAAACTGAATAACTAGTTATTAATGAAGTGATGTAAGTGTACATCTAACACTAATAATTGTTAATAATAATTTATTAAGAAATATTTCATGTGTTTCATCTATAGAAGATTGTTTCTGCCATGAGATAAAAATAATGTAATTATAATATATATTAAAAAAATAGTAACTGATTTGGCGTGCAGCGATACTCTCCAAAATGGCGCTACGGTGGCGTTACGGTGCCGAATTGTTGAATAAAGTCGTTATTTTTGTTTTATTTCCGTACAAAAAGTATTCACGTCGCTTCATAACGCTATGGTTGAACCATTGATGGCAGATGGAGTATTCTGAGGATGTGTTTCATACTTTTCTGGGCCTTGACAGTGTTATTTACTTCTCAGATCTCAGATCTTTATTATTGTCATTGCATATGCTTATACAACAAAATTATGTTGGAGCAATCTGATTAGCAGCATTAAAATAAAAATGAAAATGTTACATTTAACATTACACACATTAACATTATAATACATTCAACCCATAATATAAATAAATACTCTAAAAATATAAAAGAATATAAAAACACTAAAACACAAGCTATTGCACTGAGATCATTCATTTGTGCCCATAGTCCATTAGCCGAATTTAAGACACTCAAGGGTTTTAAGGGTCATTATTGCACAAAGTCCATTATTGCAATTAGCCCAGGTGTTACAACTTTGTCTGCATATGTGTGTGTATGTTGTGTATGTTGTATGCGTGTGTGCATGTGTATATACATGTCTATGTACATGTTTATAGGGGAACTGAGTGTTAGTGGTGTTGGTGGAGGTTACTGTGATTTCTGCAGCCAGTCCACAGCTCTGGGGAAGAAACTGTTCTGTAGCCTGTTATTGTGTGTTCTTGGAGTTCTCAGTCTACCTGAGGGGAGGGTGGTGAAAGAGGAGTGTCTGGGGTGTGAGGGGTCCTACTGGATGTTTGTGGCCCGTATGAGGAGACGGTTTGAGTGGACGTCACACAAGTTTGGAAGTGGGGAGCCGACAATCCTTTCAGCTGTCTTCACAACCAGCAGTGCAACTGGAATACCACACAGTACAGCAGTATGTTAGAACACTTTCTATTGTGCAGCGGTAGAAGCTGATCAGCAGCTTGTTGCGTCTCAGGGTCCTCAGGAAGAACAGTCTCTGCTGGGCTCTCTTAATGATGCAGGTGATGTTCAATCTCCAGGTCAGGTCCTCAGTAATATGCACTCCCAGAAACTTAAAACTTGAGACTCTCTCTACCTCCTCTCCATTAATACACAGACCATTGTGGGATGTTTTTTTGCTTCTCCTGAAATCTATTATGATTTCTTTTGTTTGTTTTTTTTGTATTAAGAATGAGGTCATTGTCCTTGCAGCAAGTAGTTAGTATCTGGACCTCCTCTCTGTATGCAGTTTCATTATTGCCGGTTATGAGTCCCACTATGGTTGTATCGTCTGCAAATTTAATGAGGGTATTTGAATTGTGGGAGGAGGTGCAGTCGTATGTAAACAGAGAGTAGAGTGCTGGACTACGAGCACAGCCTTGGGGGACCCCAGTGCTGACGATGATGTTTTGAGAGCAGTGGTGGTCAAACCTGACATGCTGGGGTCTATTACTGAGAAAGCTTTCAATCCAGTGGCAGAGAAGGACTCCCAGACCCAGTGTTTGCAGTTTGTTGACCGGTTTTATTGGATTGATGGTGTTGAACGCAGAACTGTAATCCACAAACAGCATCCTGACGTAGCTGTTGGGATTTTCCAAGTGTGTAAGAGCTGCGTCTCTCAAAGCATTTCATAATCACCGGGGTGAGAGCAATTGGCCGGTAATCATTCATGCTAGTAATAGCAGAGGTTTTATGTATAGGGGTTATAGTAGCAGTTTTCAGACAGGTGGGGACAGTGGCTTGCTGTGGTTTTGTTCTGCTGATGAGAGGCTTATAGGCTGGGGTCAAGAACAAAGACCGGTGATCCGACTGTCCAAGATGAGGTGAACGGTAAGTTTTATAAGCCCCAGGAACATTTGTGTAGACCTGGTCCAGTGTTTTATTTTTTCTTGTTTTAATGTCCACATTTTTATAAAATTTGGGCAGAACAGCCTTTAGACATGAGTGATTAAAATGGCAGTCAATGGGACAGTCACAAACCTCCTGGGTTTTCATCCAAAATATCTAAAATTGTGTTCCGAAGACGAACGAAGCTTTTACGGGTTTGGAACAATATGGTTCCCATACATATTGATTAATGACAAAATTTTCATTTTGGGGTGGAGTATCCCTTTAAGGTGTCCTTGTTAGACATGTTACATGTACTTACAATTATAATTACAATAAATTATGCATAATTACATGCAAGTAACCCTAAGCCAAACCCTAATCCTAAATACATGTAGATAATTAATATTACTCAGTACTTAAATGTATAATTACACTGTAACAAGGACACCTTAAAGGTCCATGACATGCTGCTTTTTGGATGCTTTTATATAGGCCTAAGTGGTCCCTAATACTGTATCTGAAGTCTCTTTCCTGAAATTCAGCCTTGGTGCACAATTTCAGCCACTACGAGCCAGTCCCACAACGAGCTTTCCTTAGGACGTGCCATTTCTGTGTCTGTAGCTTTAAATGCTAATGAGGAGGAGAGAGGCGGGGCAAGGTGGAGGGTGGGGGTGTGGCCTTAACCAGCTTGTGCTACCATGCGCTAATGTTGACAGTGGATGTATCGCAATGGCTCGTAGACACACAGTCCGTCAAGCTTTTCAGTTTGACCCAGAATCTGATCCGGACGGAGAAGCACCGGATGAAGCAGTTGAAACTCAGCGGCTACAGCAGGACGATAAGGTACTTTAGTTGGTTTGTTTATGTATGCTGTTACAGTTATTATCATGTAGCTAATGCTAGCCATAGGCTCCGATGAAGGAACTGAAAAAAATACTTTGGTGTTCATTTGTACATCCAAACACTGAGCAACTGCCATGCTTTGCTTGTTTGAAAGCCATGATGTCTCTCGAGGAAAAAAATATATTGCGCTCGCCTTGCACAGTAGTAGCTCATTTTCTCAGGGGCGGGCAAAGCAGAGAAAGGGACCTCCCCGTATGACGACATAAAGGGAAGAGTCCAGATTGGGCATCTGAGCTTTCATTTTCTCAAAGGCGAAGCAGGATACCCAGGGCTCGGTTTACACCTGTCGCCATTTCTAGCCACTGGGGGACCATAGGCAGGCTTGGGGAACTCATATTAATGTTAAAAAACCTCATAAAGTGACATTTTCATGCCATGGGACCTTTAAAATAAAGTGTAACCAAATGTTTAATTAAATTGTTAAATTTGATTTTTTTACTTGCAACCATGCATTTATTTAAGTTGGGGTAACAGATCCCCTGAATCATTTTACAGATTTTAAATCTGGGGTGTTTTTCACTCAAAAAAAAAAAAAAAAAGTCTGAAATTTGAAAAACTTTTTAGGAACTATAAAAATAAAAACACAGTTGAGAAGAGCAGAATCTCTCAGTAAAGGCTCGGAAAATCATGCCCGTGACAATAATGAAGCCCAAGAGAAGCAAAGACAACACATTCAGTGTCTAGTCTCGAGATTCATTAATAACTTCATATTTGTTGGCAATGCACTTACATGCAGAAATACAGAAAGAGAGGGAGAAAACTAGCCCACGGCCACAGCTGAATCTTATTTGATTTCATGCAGAGCTCTCATGAAATAATCAAATGAGTGAGATATTGCTGCTGAGTCCTCAGGCTCTGTGTTCAAAACACAAAACAACAGATAATTCAGTGCTGAACTATGGGGACGAACTCATTTTTCTGAAGATATTAAATCACACACAGTCGCTCACAGAAAGCATTCAGGCCCTTAACTATTTACCTCATTTAATGAATTACAGTTCCACATGTGAATCTCTCTGAGATGTTTACATTTCAAAGCTAAAACTCAGAATTTTCTGATAGTAAAAAACCCTGATTTCATTTAATGTTTTGTATCATCACTTCTGCAGGAATTATGGTTTGCGTCTCTTAAGCATCTGTTGGCTTTGCAAGCTGTTCAGGTGTGATTTTGCTCAAGGTTGTGTGATTGGATGATTGAGATGCTGTGTGTTTTTAGATGATGGTGTCTGATGATGGAGTTTTTGCTCTCATGTCTTGGTCTTGGAGCGGGCAGAAAGCCACGAGGCCGGTGGCAGGAGAGTTTTCCTGGTTAAATTGGGCTATTTATCTTGGCTGTGTGGAGGCAAACGGATGGGCTCCTGCCTTACTGTCCATTTATCATTACCAGCTCCTCTGTGGAGGTCAGAACAGCATGCTGTATAATTCTACTGACCCCTTGAGTATTGAAGAGAGCATGATCTTTTTGGAAATAGATACACTATTATAATACCGCAGGTGTCCTGTATTATGGAAAAGCGTCAATGCATGGAAGTCTGGGTGAATTACAGATGGGATTTACATGCCTACTAGAAAGAGTACATGAAATGGTCATTTTCAGACAATTGGGATGTCAATTCAACACATCAAATTATTTAAAAAACAATAAAACTGATAAAAAAGAACATGGACACATTGTTCAAAAGTTTGAGGTCTATGTATAGGATTTTGTAATGTTTTTAAAAGAAGTCTGTTTATCAAGGCTGTGTTTATGTAATCAAAAATACAGTAAAAACAGTACAATTGTGAAACATTATTACAATTCATAAGAAATGTTTTCTATGTGAATATCTGTTAAACTGTAATTTATTTCTGTGATCAAAGTTGAATTTTCAGCACCATTACTCCAGTCTTCAGTATCTTCAGAAATCATTCTAATATGCTGATTTGCTGCTCAAGAAACATTTCTGATTATTATCAATGATGAAAACAATAAATCTTTCAGGATTCACAGCTGAATAGAATGCTCAGCATTTATTTGAAACAGAAATCTTTTGTAACATTATAAACGTCTTTACTGTCACTTTTGATCAATTTAATGCTTCCATGCTGAATTAAAGTATAAATTAAAAGCAAATATTTGTGATGAATTTAATATATTACTGTAATCAATTTTAAAATAAGCGTTTAATCAACTGACAGTCCTAAATTTGACCATTATTGATCATTTGTTCCTGGGCAGTGTGCATCATTTTAAAACCTTAAGTAACTCTTTTAGATCTTAGCTAGCATAAAGCATGTCTTCTGCTCACGTCTCTGCCCTTCAGACTGGTAAAAGCCTAAAGTGCAACAGAATTCGCTGCAGCTAAACTCAGATTCGATGTTCAGAGCTCAGTTTGAAGGACTCTTGTATTATAACCCATAATAAAAAGCACTCTTTCTGCAGGTAGGTTTTATACACCAGTGCTAAACTTTGGAAATCATTATTTGATCTTTCTTCCCTGACAGCTCTTTCATTTTCTTTGTTAGCCGTTTTCTCTGAATGCACCGTAGATCCCCGAAAGGCCTTTTACAGACAGATCATCAAAGAGCTGAAGCGCCCGAGCCAAAAAGTTCTGCAAACTCATTCATATTTATTTGCTGAAGTAAGAAAGTGGAAAGTTCTCACTACGGTGTTTCTGCGACCCGACCAGGCCGGGTTTAACTTCACCCCGCTTACTCTGCAAGTTTGTTTCATTATGATGTCTGTTAAAGAAAAACCCCTCAAACCGCTGCATAACTAAGCTGGATTCACCGCAGACTCTGCCCGCAGGCTTGGCCTTTCTGTAGGTTCAGCGGTGCAGCGGTGTGGAGCTCCTAATGAGACACGGGGGACTGGCGCTTAGAACCAGAACCTTCTCCATCATTAGAGACAAGAGCTGCAGACTCTCGTACAGGATCTGAGCAATGAACAGGACCGGGTGACAATGGAGCTGCTGGAAAGTGCAGTGTAAGAAGTCTAAATCTGAGCCATCTGCACTGGGGAGCGTTGTGATTCTGTAACACTCGACTCCAGAAGCAGGAACACAAGCTCTGAGCTGCCTACCTAGACAGCATGTTAAAGCATCCTAGACCCCTGACACCAAACTAAAACAACCAACAACATACAATACAAATCAAATGTCAGTAAGATTTTAATGTGTTTGCTCACCAAGACTGTATTTATTTGATCAAAAATACAGTAAAAACAGTAAAATTTGTTAAATATTAGTACAATTCTAAAGAACTGTTTTCTATGTGAATATATTGTAAAATGTAATTTATTTCTGTGATGCGCAGCTGTATTTTCAGCATCATTACTGCAGTCTTCAGTGTCACATGATCTTCAGAAATCATTCTAAGATGCTGATTTGCTGCTCAAGAAACATTTCTGATTATTATCAATGTTGAAAACAGTTGTGCTGCCCGATATTTTTGTGAAAACTGTGATACATTTTATTTTTCAGGATTCTTTGATGAATAAAAAGTTCAAAGAAAAGCATTTGAAATAGAAATCTTTTGTAACATTATAAATGTTGTTACTGTCAATTTAATGCATGCTTGGTTAAATAAAAGTATTAAAAGTATAATTATTTCTTTCATATACATTGCATGATTCATTTTGGTATTGTTTTCATGCAGTCAACATAGGATTACACATAATAGCACCGTTAAAGCTGTTCCTCGCTGACTACCTTGGATGTTTGTCTGATTTTCTCATCAACTTTGCATGCTAGCATATGACAAAAAATTTTACTTTTAAGAAGACAAATCAATAAGAGGCACAGTTTGTTTTCATGGTCAGACAAAAACAACAATCTGTTCGCAATTTAAAGAGGAGCAAGAAAATGAAGGAAAAAAAAAAGCTTTTTTTTCTTTGCAGGATTGTGATGAAGATACTAATGTGAATGTGCACATAGATGATTACAGATGAAGGGAAATTACTGGAATAAACATAAAATACACACAACACAAATACTGGCTAAAGTAGTCATTTGAGTTAAAATATGAGTCAAAATGTGAGTCTCAAATCTGTTCATCGGGCTTTTGAGGAATGTTTATTTGTTCTGCTCTCAGTCATCATTGTATTGAATTTTCTTATATGTTTTGATTATTTAAATATCATGAAAGACATTATTATTGGAGATATAGAGTGATGACTGATATTTATATAATTGTATGTAAGTATCTGCTATGTTGCTATAAAGATCTCATTGATTAACATTACAGACATCAAATTTCATCTTTTTGTCCATATAAATAGTATTTGCATCAAATTGCATATTTTTGCTCAGTTTAAGTCTCTGAATATAAATGAAGTGTTTTTTTTACCTCCTTGAGTATGAGCTCCAAATTCTCACTATATCATACTATATGAATCATAAAAGCCTGATGTATCAAATATTATACTGAACAAATATATATATATATATATATATATATATATATATATATACACATATACAGTACATATATATATATATATTTGTTCAGTATAATATTTGATACATCAGGCTGATATATATATAATTGATCTAAAGGTTCAATAAATGGTCCCATTATATATATAAAAAAGGTTTTATACTACTACCTCCAGCCAATAAGAGAGAAAAACATATGCACTGTTATTTCTGAAACTAGTTGTTCTGTGCAGAGATGTTCACACAAGCTGTCAGGTTTTTGTTTTAAATATGGTTATACACACTTTGTCAGAAGTGTAACACATCTGGTGGATGCATGTGAAAACCAGTGAAAACAGGAGCAAATAAACCTGCTGTGGAAGCAGCAGTGATATTCAAAAGCATTTGTGAAGATTATATCACAATATACATTTACAGCAGAGTGCTGCAGGGATGATGTGTTTTTGTAATCCAAAACCCAGAAATGAGTTGCATTTTAACACTTCTGGTTCTCAGCCTCGTTGTGTTTATAATCGCGCTCTTGAAGCTATTCTAACTCAAACTTTCAGGAAAATTTTAAATAAACTTTACTTTTAGCTTTTTACCTCTGCCGATTGCATTCAGGCTACAAAATTCATTTGTGAAGATTATCATGATGAAGAAAACATATAACAATCATAAATGTACTTGGTTACTAATGTAACCTCGGTTCCCTGAGATACAGGAACGAGTACTGCGTCTGCTGAGACGCTATGGGAAAAAGTCATTTTTTTCTCCTGAACTGAAGCCTTTTTCAATAACACAGTGTAACTGTACAGCCATTGGTTCGTGCAGTACACTTTTAAAAATGAACCAATGGCTTGGCATCGGGGCTGTACAAACCTATGGCCATGAAGCCTGCCAGAATGACCCAGAATGGGCCCAGAATGGGCAGGGCCATCTGGCTATAAGTGGGCACTTTGCCATAGGATTCAGGTTACTTCGACTGAAGCGACGACTGAGTCGTGCAGCTGCATAGCACGGCTAGCAACGCAGTACTCGCTCCGTATCTCAGGGAACCGAGGTTACGTTAGTAACCGAGTAATTGAGAATGCAGATTCCCATCTGCCTCAGAGGGGAAAGAGCCGCATCCATGCACTTCATGAAAGTGCGCAGAGCCAGAGACAGTCCAAAGGGAAGGACTGTGTATTGGTAAGCCACTCTCTCGAAGGCAAATCTCAAGAATCGCCTGTGGTGGGGTGCTATCTGGATGTGAAAGTAGGCATCTTTCAACTCCAGAGAAAAGAACCAGTCCCCTGGGCAGATTTTGTGAGGATCTGTTTCAGTGTAGACATCCTGAACGACCATTTCATGAGGGCGCAATTCAGGCGTCTGAGATCTAGGATGGGCCGTAGGCTGCCATCCATCTTGGGGACGAGGAAGTAACAAATAGCCTGACTCGCTTTGAGCTGGAATAATCGTCTCTATGGCTCCTTTTGCAAGCAGATTTCTCAGTGGGGACCACTCTGCTGAAAAGCGGGAGTCTTGGCGGCTTAAGAGAGGCAGCTTTGGGGGGTGGTCCGGCTGCAGCGAGACTGGGCCCCCTCCTCTTTCTGTCCCGCAGATCAGGACGACGTCTGAGGCGCAGGGTCCAGCGCTATCTTGGGCCAGGGTCCCTGGAGCTTCGGAAATGGGGAACGTTTTCCTGAAGCATCCCTGGCCATGGGATGCCCTATAGCCTGAGCCGTGGTCTTGGTGGTGCGCAAAGCCAGGTCCCTCGCGCTTCTTAGCTCCCTGGGGGTCGCAGGGTCCGGGCCAGACTCGTCCGTGCAGGCAAGGAGTTTGGTCTAAAAGACCTAGAGGACCACCATTGAATGGAGCGCAGAGGCCGCTTGCCCAGCCGAGGAGTAGGCGCGTCCAATGAGGGCTGAAGTCGTCCTACACAGCTTGGACAGGTGGGCGGCCTTTGCCTTCCAGCTGATAGCTGTGGGCGTGCAGACTGACTCGTCCAGCAGAGGCAGCTTCTCGTATCCCTTATCTTCAGCGCCGTCAACCGAAGTGAGGGTAGATGAAGCGGAAGTACGGGCGTGCAGAGTATGTGGCGTGCCACGATCTGGTGAGCTTGTCATAGACCTCAGGGAAAAACAGAGAGGATTGCTGACGAGGAGCTTGACGGAGCCCCGGCAGAAACCACTCATCCAGACATCTGCGGGAGGGCTCCTCCAGTGGAGACCACTCCAATCCCAGCTCCTTGATGGCTTTCAAGAGGACACGGAGTAATTCGGCATCCATCCCGGGTTTAACGTCGCTGGGCTCGGACGACGGCAGGGGGCCGGTAGCTGAGCCCGACAGCTCCTCCGCGTCCGAGGCTGCTAATGACATGCTGTCATCCAGCAGCTCGTCATCACTCCCACCGAATGAGACCAGGTCGCTCACACTGGCAGAGGGACGCTGGTCAGGCTGGGTGAAGAGGACAGGGGAAGCCTCTCTATGTGGAGAGAGTGAGGCACACGGGGCTTGAGCTGATGTGAGCTCGCTCGCATCCGAGTGCTTTTCCTCTTTTCCTCACAGGCTCCTGGGTTCGAGCAGCACCGCTACTGAGCCATTGGTTCGTTTTTAAAAGAGTACTGCATGAACCAATGGCTGTGTAGTTACACTGCGTTATTAAAAAAGGCTTCAGTTCAGGAGAAAAAAAAAGGACTTTTTCCCATAGCAGACATGGTACGACTGAAGTATCGATAGGGAACTTTTGTTGGTCCAAAAGGCAATGGAGAAGCCCTACTGGGATTTCGTCAAGGGAACCAGGATGATGCAAACTAATATAAGAGTTTTAGATTTAATATTTTTGATCACCACAAAATCCTCATTTTTTATTTATTTTTTTGTCTAGTTTTGATGACTTACTGCATTCAGATATGTAGAAAATAGTCATAATAAATACCTAAAGATTCTGGTAGTGTAAAAAAAAAAATCTAATAATAAAAAAACAATTACTGCAAACTGGTTCCCAGCGCATTTTGCAGGCGTTTGTTGGAAGCAGTAAGTTTGGCTCCAGGCTGTTATTTGTCAAAAACACAAGTGCTGTCAGAGAAACAGTGCAATGAGGATCTGGACTAACTGTGTTACTCTGTGGAACTGAACACCCGTCCGGCTCCCAGCGGCCCCACAGACAGCAGCGGCGCTTTGATGGAGTGCAGTCTGCTGGCAAATGCAGTTTCCCCTAAATTAGGCGCCGAGTGAAGCGCTGCAGTGCATTTGTACAACCACGCAGGAAAAGGCCAGGGTGGCAGTGGTCAACCAAAAATACAATAAACAGGCCCATTAATACATTTTTATGCCATCCTGCACTGCTTTCCACAATTATAATGAGATGTTCATGCATTCTTCTGACATGTTTGAATGACGTGCAACACCTGGAATAGAGTGCACTTGCAGAAAGACCTACTTTTGTAATAGTTTCATGCTGCTTTTGTCTTTTTTTGCTGAAGACACTAGAAGACTCACCAGTCAGACTGTCATACAGTGAAGTCCAGTGGTATCTGCTTTACTCACTCCATCAGACGCTTGCCATTGTATTTGGTGATGCGAAGCTTGCATGCAGCTGCTCAGCCATGGAAACCCACGAAGCTCTCGCCACAGTTTTTGTGCAGATATTAACAGTGGAAATTTGGAGCTCTTCATCTATGGAACAGCAGAGCATTGGTGTATATTATGTAAACACAAACTTTTATTTTGGATGTGATTAATCGTTTGAATCGCCCTAAAAGTAATAGACTTACTGCTATAACAGTCCCACACTTGAATTCACTGAGCTCTTCAGAAGCACCCATTTTTTTCCACAAATATTTGCAAATGCAGACTGTTTATTTGAACTGTAAATGAAAAAACCTGATAATTGGTAAGCAGTAAGTTCCCTTACTATATATGGTAAAATACTGTAAAATGTATCATTTTTGGAAGTAAGCCATCTTACAATTTACAGTTATAAGCTGTAAACTGACATTTCCAGAGTTCCCTGGGTGACATTTGATGGCATTTCATTTATATAATTGCATTTCTTTTTGTTATTACTTTCTCTTTACCGCCTGTGTTATTAATGGTGTTGGTCAGCATATGTTAAAGATACAAATCATTTAGTTTAGTAGCAGTTAAATTCAGTAAATAATGAGAGAATTTTCATTATAAGTTCAGTCATAATAAAGTAATGGAATCATCTGAAAGACAGAGTGGCATTTCAAACTCAACACTAGAGTGACGTGATGCAATTTTGATTTTTGAGGATAAAAGTTGCTCAGTTTCCTCATGGGAGTGTGTTCAACAGAGCAAATCAGATTGCATCCATCTCTCTTAAACATGAAGGATCTACTTGAAGAAAGAATATCTATCAACACAGAATTGAGAACTATGAAAGCATTCAAGAAGAATGAAGCCAAACTCTTCCATTAAGTTCCTGATATATAATATCATCTTTAGTGGGTCTTTCCATAATTTTATTCACTCGGTTTATATTATGCTAGCAGTCCTAATAAAATGTCAAAGAAGAGCTTGTGCCATTTTTCCTACAATTAGTGAAGTAGTGCTATTCACAGAGGCCTGTCACAGTTCCCCAGCACATGTGCTTAATTAGTTTATTCATCCCTTCAGTGCCACAGCAGCCCTATGCAAAATATCACCTCGCTGTAGTTATAAATACACACACTCACCTCCCTTACACAGCAGGATTTATCAAACACAAAATCAACCCTACACCTACTGTACTCGTACACTAACCCTCAGATGATCAGAGGGAAATCAGGCTGTATAAACATCTAACAAATGAATCAGGAAAATCATAAACTTGTATTTTTCAAAATATTTCTGACTGTAACTCCTCTAGAGCTTACACTCTAAATACACTTACTCGTATGCTCACATGTGATCAGATCAACCTCGTCCTCATCTTATGTTTGTTTTTTGGCCTGCATGTGGCAAACATTTTTCTTTTTCTTCTTATTAACTCATGCCTATATTGTTTATTTGTAGCTCTCAACATGAAGGTTTGGGAATTTTAGAGTTTGAACTAAAATTCTTCACACTGCGTTAAAATTGGACATAATTCGTTAAAGGTTTCAGGGGGAAAATCCTTTCAAATGAATAACACCAGAAGATCTTATGCTGGTTTTAAAATAAAGCGATGTAAATCACATTTGTGTACGTTTCAAACAAAGCGTAGGAGCCTGATGAAATGCAGACGTTGGTAAAGGTAAAGTGTGTTCCCACATGTCATCATGATATGTGATGAAGCACAGTGAGCACAGTGATATATAATGAATATATTTACTCAGTCACGTCTGGGAACACAGTGTTTCCCGACACTCACTGCTGCGAACTCATAAACTCTGGAGAATGCGCACTTTTCCTAAGACAGAAAGTGAACCAAACTATCAGTAACATGTTTTAAGAGTGCATGGAATGATATTTAATGTGCTTGATGGGTATTTACACTTTTACAGATCACTAGACAACACCTGTCATCAAAACCCCAATTAGAAAGATATATGAGACACTTCATTCTAATATCATGCAGACCTTGGTATACTGTAAAAAAAAACAATAAAAAAAACAAACACAACTCTAAGGGTTTTATATATAAAAAAACGTTTAATGTTTTGCATTTAATAGGTTTTCATATCTGATTTCATGTGTGGCTGCACTGTGATGATAAACTGCTCCAGTGGTTTCTGAGCTCAATGCATCACATCCGCATGTAGGCCACCTGTAGACAGAGGATGAACAGACGGTTTAGATTTATTACTCTCTCAAATCTGCAGTAAATAGTACAATATGTACATTGTGAAAAAAACCCATAGAGGATCTGTAGGACCTACTATATGCCAAAATATGAAGTATATAATATTAATATACAACTTAATGCATGAAATGCTGCAATGCAATGTGCTTAACTAGTGTTTAGAATGAACTGCAATTAATATAACTAATTATTTCCCTTAATTCATCAAATGTTTTTTTTTACAAAATTGGTTTAAAAATAATTGCACTACATTGTTTCACACACAGGTTGACAATAACAAAGTATTTTTAATGCTTTCGAGAAGTCTGATTTTTATGGAAGCCCGTTTCCGCCACTGAAAAAATAAAAAAATTATAGCGACTTTTTATCTCACAATTATACAAACTATACAAACCCACAATTGCGAGACATAAAGTCGCAATTCTGAGAAATAAAATATATAAACTCACAATTCTGCCTTTTTTTCTCAGAATTATGAGTTTATATCTCTTCAGGATTCTTTGATGAACAGAAAGTTCAAAAGAACAGCATTTATTTGAAATAGAAATCTTTTGTAACATTATAAATGTCTTAACTGTCACTTTTGATCAATTTAATGCATCCTAGCTAAATCATAGCATACATTTCTTTCAAAAAATAAAATGAATAAATAAAAAATACATTTAAATCTTACTGACCCCAAACCTCACCTCTCAGATGTGTTTAATTTAAAAAACAGCAGCATTATTATGTCCAACTGCTGAAAAATGACTAATTCTGGAATCTTTTCATTTACAATAACAACCTGAAAATTAAAAAGTTAGCCACAAATGGCCACTGAACTTTGAAAGCATAATGTAAAAAATGCAGCAAACAGACAGGAGCGACATTTAACCTAATCAGCTTCATGCAGGCCTTGAGTCCTGTGACGGATGATGATAAACTCTGGCTCAAGGATTCGTCCCTGCTGTGGGTTCCTCACGGCCTTCAGTGAGCTTATTTCCACTAACTCATGCACAACATCAAATAGACTGACAAGCCAGCAGTATTTCAATTACATACATCAGAGTTACGGCTGCATGGTCCTACATCACTGTAACTAATATCCACTAGCGTTCAAAAGTGCATGATCAGTATTTTTTTTTGGCAGGAAATTAATACTTTTATTCAGCAAGGATGCACTACACTGCTCAAGAGTGACAGTAAAGACATTCATAATGTGATTTCCAATAAATGCTGCTCTTTTGAACATTCTATTCATCAAAGAATCCTAAAAAATAAAATGCATGACAGTTTCCACAAAAATATTTTTGCAGCAAAATGGTTTCCAGCAATCAGAAACCTAATAGATAATCAGAAAGCAGCAAATCAGCATATTAGAATGATTTCTGAAGGATCATGTGACACTGAAGACTGGAGTAATGATGCTGAAAATGTCATTTCTATTTCACAATAATACTGTTTTTATAGTTTTTTTAAATCAAATAAATGCAGCGTTGGGGAGCAGAAAAGACTTCCTTCAAAAACATTAAAAATTCATACCAAGTCTAAACATTTGGACAGTAGTGTATATACTGTATAACAACATTATAGCTAGAAATTAAATGAGAAATTTGATGCAAACCAAATATTGTAACATATGAATGTCAATTCTGGCATCACTGCTGAAACGGGTCTCTATGCTCGGATTCGTTAGCATTAGCTGGCTCAACTTCCCACGAAACACTGGAAAACATCTATTCATGTAAACCTGATCAACGATAACCTTTTATATCTATATAGGTCAGTTGTTTGCTTGTGTCTGCTTGCTCTCAGCACAACAAAGCATTGAATGAACTGCACCCAGCATTCCCAGAGGCACGTGTGCTTGACGATGCCTGTCTGCCATTTTATCATCAGAGCACTACAAAAATTGGCAGGATGAGTGATAGTTTTCCACTTGATGGAGAAAGTACAATGCCTGCAACAGCTACAGCAGAGCAAACACATGTTGCTAGTGTGAGAAACAAGGTCAAAATAAACCATGGCAACAAAAGAAGGACCAAAAAAAGAAGTTTGTTTTAATGTAGCTTTTATGTTAATCTCCCTATATTGTCCACTTATTAGGTTCTGTTTCAGTTAGAATGTTCCCTACATAAGGTCAGGTCTGCATTCCCGCGGCTCTCCCGCTGGAACTGCGGGACCTGACCAGATTTCTTGCGACGCGGCTTAAGATCCCGAATAAAACGCGGTAGCAGTCGGTAACTCTGGTGTAATCTGAAGGGGAGCGGGCGGTCTAACAATATCCCGTTCCCGACCTCCTTTCAGAACAGCATATCTGCTCTTTATTCTTATTGACCACCGGTACAGCCTGCACTCAGGACTGTTATGCACGCGCTGCATGCATGAACCAGTGCTTCGTTTTATTTGCGGGGTCCGTGCGCAGCATGTGCATAACGATGCTCAGAGCAGGCTAGCCTACCGGTGGTGAAAATACAGCCCTCAGACAGAACAGGAAGGTTGTTGATCAGACAGAGCAGTATCCAAAGTGTGGATGCGCTGTCCTTGAAGAACGTTCAACTCTGTTTTGTTTATATTTTGCTTAGCCTATAATTTTAAATGACAGATGTTGTATTTATTTATTTATTTTTCTCTGTGACACTTTTCTTACTGTGTTAACAGCAAGATGTTAAATGAATTTAGTATTTTGACAAGACTAATAAAAATAAGGAATACAATTTTTGTACATTTTATTTTTGTGACACTTTTTTTTCCCTACTGTGTTTGGCAGCAAAATGTTAATCAAATTTTGTGTCTTAAGACTTGTAACCCAAAGATTGCGAGTTTGAGTCTCCGGTCCGGCAGGGGTGGGAGGAGTGAATAACCAGCGCTCTCTCCACCTTCAATACCATGACTGAGGTGAGACCCTTGAGCAAGACACCAAACCCCCAACTGCTCCCCGGGCGCCGCATCGCCACACACACTGCTCCGGGTGTGTGTGTGTTCACTACTGTGTGTGTGCACGTGGATGGGTTAAATGCAGAGCACAAATTCAGGCCACACGTCACTTCACTTAAAATAACACATACAATTTTGTGCAGACTACACTTTTTTTTATTAAATTTGTTAGCCTATCTCTTTCTTTTAGTAGCGGAAATTTAAATGTGAGATTCTGGAAACTAGATCTAAATTTAGCGGGAACTAGGGATGCACGATATTGGATTTTTGCCGATATCCAATATTGCGATATTTTTCAAATAATTTTGGCCGATATACTAATATATTTCACTTTTTGTTTGGACACAACACCAAGTCTCTCTGTGCAGAAATTATAAGCAAAATATTTTTTAATTTTGGTTAGTTTTTAACAAGAACTTATTTGTTAGAATTAAATAAACCACAATGAAGGTTTTTTTGACAGCACATTGAAGCTTTGAAAATAACTATAAATAAACTATATATATATATATATATATATCAATCGCTGCATTTTTTCCTCTCTCAGAAAGATGCAGTGTTAACCTTAACATTTTATTTATAAGATTTAACATTTGTAGATGGTCTAAAGCAAAAGAGTTGTAAAAATTCTGAAAATCGTTTAGAGCTTATGATTTGTTTAAAAAATAAAACATATTACACATTAATGAATAAATCAGTACATATAAAATTATTTAATTTACAAGTGTCATGTTTGTGATTTTTTTTTCATGCAAGCTACAGCTTCTGACCTTTAAATCAAAACATACTCATTATTTTATGACATCAATTACTGCTTTATTTAATCAGAAACACAGTCTAAATATTACTTGTGTAGGCTATTTTATTTTTAATTTAATTAGAAGTAGGCCAACAGCGCCCCTACAGATTAAAACTCCTTACTGAGCGTGAGTTAGGACCCGGGGGAGGCTGCCGCTGCACGTGCTATTACCATTTACTCTATCACACACCGAACACGTCACTCTGCACTACTTTCACAGATTAAATGCAGCGATCCAAAAGAGTGAATCTAATCATCATTCAGAGTGATCATTCAAGAATGAGCCACACTGTAGATGTGATCTAATCACTAGCACACCCTGAGCACATGTGAGTTATCAGCAAGACATATCGGCATAATTTTTCATATTGGGCCTATGCCGATATTTACATTTAAAGCCATTATCGCCCGATTCCGATATCAGTCCGATAATATTGTGCATCCCTAGCTGAACAGTCGGGTCGGGAAGAAAATGATTCAAAGCGGACAGTGGTGAACAAAGAGCGAATATATTGTTGGAGCAGGTGAGTGCGAAATATAACCTCGCGGGAGCGGGTGGGAGTAGGACTAAAAAAACAATCTGGTAATCTGGTAACAATCGCTCGGACCTCTAACTCACAACTCAAGTGTTACAGATGACAGACCCAACAAAAATTCCCTTTTCCCAAAGAATTTCAGCTCACCTCTTTTCTCTTTATCAGCTTATTTTTCTCTCAGTAAGAATGTAAATGGAAATCTAGATTCTTTTGAAGAGGATAAAGCTGCACATCAGCACTGGGTCAAGCCCTGAAACTCTTCACAGGGAGGTGGGGGAAAAGACTGCCAGGAGACAGCCGTTTTGCTTCCTTAATTGGGAGCAAATATGCTGGAGAAACAACAGAAACTGAGGCAAGTGTTTCAACCAGGCTATCTGCCTGATACCAATGCACATCTGCTTCAAAGAGATGTTTTATTTTGTTTTTATGTATTAGGCTATAGAAAAGCATTCTTCTTTCGCACACAAAGGCATTTTAAGCAATGCGGACAAGATCTACTGATGTCAGCTTAGCTGAAGGTGGGCAATTAAAAATGCTGTCAAATGGGGTGATGGGTAACAAAACTTTCAGATAAAAGACATACTGTATGAACAGTAATATACAGAAGGTGGTAAGAAGACCCTTGTTATCATCCATCTTTATTCTGCTGGATCTGTCTACATCCTTTGACACTGCAAATCAGCAGGTGATCCTGTCGATCCTCATGGCAGTGACCGTTATGGGAACAGCATTTGCTGGTTGAAGTCTTGCCTCATAGTGAGATAATTCAGGGTATTTTGGTAGGAAGAGGTGTTTAAATCACATCAACTAGCCTCTGAGGTACCTCAGGGCTCAGTATTTGGGCCCCTTTTCTTTCTCAACGTACACTACATTGATGAAACATTCAGGAGCATGAAATTGTTGAATACGCCAAGGACACACAGCTATACATCTCTGCTGAAGCAACCAGTGACTTTATGGATCACAGAGGTCTTTGTAAGAGGTCTTTTCAAGTAAGTCAAACAATTTAACAACTAAGCCAGAATTCCTCCTTTACTCTTACATCATTTAAGGACAACATGACTAAACTCAATATATCCACATTTTCCACCGTGAAAGTAAGCTATTTTCTGTGAATGACTATTCACCATTTTCTGTGCAAGACTTTAGATTCATTAGCAGCAATAGGTAAATAACTAGACAAATGAATAATGCAGTAAACAGTAAAACAACTTGTGCTTTATTCATTTATGATTACTAATAAAATAAATACATAAATAAATAAAGTATTTGTGACTCTTTATCTCACAATTCTGACTTTTTCTCTCATAATTTCAAGAAAAAAGTCTGAATTGTGAGATACTCAGAGAAATGTTGCTATTACTGTTGTGGAAACAAAAAAAGTCCCACTTTATATTATATGTCCAACTTAGCCTCAGGCTCTGGATTACAGGTAATAATGTTATAAATAATGTTCAGCTTCACTTCATAAAACCTTCATTACACTTCATCAAATATAATGTAAATAAAGAGCAAGAAACAAAGAAGTATAATGACCAAGTAGTCACATGTTTTGGCATGTGTGTGGTCAGAGCGGTATGTGACCTGATATGAGTTCATGCAGCGCAGGAATGTAGGCAGTCTGGAGGTGCTGGACATCAGAAGCTTCTGGAGCTCCTCACATGAGCTCTGAGGGAGCGGCAGAGGATGAACACTAATGTCCTTGTCCCAGACATCCACAACACTAGAAAGATAGGAGGAAAAAAAGAAGATGAGTGAGAGAGGCAAATGAAGGCACACATTTTTCATACTGCTCCTGCCAGAATCATTTCTCAAATCTGAGCTAAATGAAGCTGGAGTCCATTTACATGTATATTGATTTTTAGTAAATAAACAAAGAGTGGGCTTCACTTATATTATCATCAGAACAGTAAAAATAGTAGTTCAGCTTAAAAAAAAAAAAACTGTGGACCCTAAGAATTGATTATTATTTAAAATTTACATATATATATATATATATATATTTTATGCCATGGTCTGTCTGAATACTGGATTCTGATTGGCTGGCAGGTGTTGATTAATTTTGTTGAACTGCACAGGTAGTTCCAGGTCAGTTTAATCACGTTCTATATTAATGCGCTTCCTATAAACATTGGTAACCATAGTAACATACAGTTACAGTTGAATAGTAATACAGACGAAAATAACCATCATTTTTATCGTTCCGGTCAAATATTGCAGCGCAAATATTATTAACATCTTTAATATGTGAATGCTGGCAAATGGCCATGGCATAAACGGGATAATCAACGGCTGGCTGTGCATTAAACGATCTGAATGCACGACGTGGAGGTGAAGAACCACCCGACGCACAGCTAGCCGTTGATTATCCCTTACATAATATAATATAAGTAGCCCAATTAATGAACTGTGTCAATTTTAAATAATAATACATTTTTAGGGATCACAGATTTTTTAAGCTGAACTACTTATAACAACATGGATAGAGACTTATGTATTTATATTATTATTTTTAAATATATTTTATTTTTATATAATAATGTACACATCTATAAGTGCTATCTTTTTACACTTCTGTCATAAAAAAACATTAATTAATACACAATTAAATAAATATGATTGAGGTTATTGTATAAAATAAATAAGAATGTTGCAGCCTAATATTGAGCTGATTATAACTAAACTTTTGTTATTTTCTGTAGAGCTGCTTTATAGCTGAAATTGATTAACTTTTTAACACTTATTGCTATTACTATTATTGAACTAAATTTTCAAGAACATTGAACTGACTTGAGCTGAATAACAACACTTGTCTGCTGTAGAACTGCTATACAGATGAGCTTGTTTCATAATTGACTAATTTTTCTACTTTAATATTATTTTTCTGTTTATTACTGTGCTGCTTTTCAACAATTGGTATTATATAAAGCACTATAGAAATAAATGTGACTTAATAAAGGAATAAACTGTTCTGTGTTATATTGGTTTAATTTTTCTTTGTCAAAATGGCACAGTGAACAGCTCTGGTTCCACTAAACTAAAACTTCTGACCGATAAAATGAGGTTTTGGTGAGCTAGAACAAAAGTTATCAGGAACACAGACTGAAGGTGAAAACAGAAAGCGTTACTTCCTCTGTGCAATAACTCTGCACCCGCAGAAGCAGCTGGACCTTAAATTACATTAATCTGACAGTTTGAAACATTACTGTTTTAATCATGTCATGGTAATCTGTCAATACGCTGCACTGAAGACAGCCGAGCGAGCGGAGAAACGGAGAGACTTATGTCCTGACACACATTATGGAGATGATCTATTCAGGACATTTCACTGACATTTACCCATCTGTGCTGTAATTCCACAGAAAGCGCACATGAAGCTCTTAAAGCAGAAACACTGGAGAAGCCCAGAGAGAGAAGCTTCATACACTACTACAACCAGGGTTTTTCCTCAATCAGACACACTCTTTTGGTAGTTGGTCAATTACATAACAGTAATTAATTCTATTGATTACATTTTGATATCAGACACAATATTCTACTTCAAAGTGCAATGGGAAGTCTGAGCTAGGACTGTGCTTCAATGAAAATGTTGCTCCTTAACAGGATCTTAATGATTGAAGTAATCTCTAAAGGAATAGTTCACCCCAAAATGGAAATTAGCTGAAATTAAAATGTTTCTAACTTCAAACCCTTGCTTCTGGCTAAATACGAGTTCTCCGTCCATAATAACGCTTCCTGTTGTCTTATCTGAATCAGGAGAGAAATATGCACAGTTCAAGCACCGTTAGAAGCAAAAACAGTCCAAAACAGCTCTAAACAAATATGTGGGTGGATTTTGGTGTTTGAGGACAACATGAGATGGACTTTTTAACTGGAGGAAGCGTTATTATGGATTATGGACTCATATTTTGACCAGAAGTTAAAACATCTTGATGGTGGATTTGTTTTTTTACAAACATGCAGCTTTTGTCTTCTCCAGATGTTAACTGATGGACTGGAGTGGTGTGGATTATTGTGATGTTTTTATCAGCTGTTTGGACTCTCATTCTGACGGCACCCATTCACTGCAGAGCATCCATTGCTGAGACACTGATGCAGAGACACATTTCTACAAACCTGATGAAGAATTTGGATGGCTTCTTAGATGGCTTGTGGGTGAGCACATTTACAGAAAATTTTCATTTTGGGGTAAACGATTAATTTAAAATATCTGAAGCCAAACAATGCTTTCCCCCAAAATATCTGAACAGAGAAGCGCTCACACCAAAGGACAAATAGATAGCTTGGATCATCATTTATAGAGGTCCAGGCTCAGCTACGGCCGGAAGTGACGCAAAATCTCGCTGGAAGGACAGGAAGAAAGTGAAAAAGAAATTAATTAATTAATTAAATGGACTGTAAGGAAAACAACTAGCAAACTTATCAGCCTACGTTGTGGCAAAGTCCTTCCAAAATCTCTTAAAATCTTGCCAGATGGAAAGAAAAAAATTAAACGTGAAGAACACAAATAGTGAACTAGAATTGCGTCACCTCCGGACATAGCTTCTAGATAAAACCGTGCATTGTTTGTTGATTGGATGGTGAGCTTGAAGTTAACTATAAGAAAGGGGCGGAGTTAAAGTGCACTAAATTATTGGAGAAGTCCCATGTGCGTCACTAGAAACAAGTCTGCCATTTCACAGGAGTCAAAATGAACATGCACAGATTAACTGTTTACAATAAAATTCATAGCAGGCATTTATGTAGACAATATAGTGAATTTTCATTTCATGCCAACTTCAAAATTTCCCAGGCTAATACAGTGAGCAAATGAGCAACTAGTCACTACGTTTGCAAGGTCCATAGCATTAAATCTTTCACAGTTAAAGTAAATTAAATATTTAAATATATAATATTGGAACTATAGTGGAAACTGTGCAATGCTTGTCAGCCAGCAGTGATTCTGCTTTACTTCTTATACTTGCATCTGATGTGATATAGTTCATAATCCGACACCAATTAGCTTTAAAAAACTGACAGCAATCAGCAAACTTGAACATAACCTCCAAGCTGTGTCACGGTTGAGTGTAAAGAGCTCTGCTGATTATAATGGGGGGTAATTTAGTGTTTGTTGTGTTGTGATGTACTGCTGACGTCCTGAACAGAGGTTATGTAGGTCGTTTGTGGTTGCCGCCCAATGTTGCAACTTTATAATGTCCAATGTTGCTTCATGAATGCACAATTCAACTCAGTGTGCTCCTGTATGTATTGTAGGGCCCACTTTAGTTTGGGGACCAATGCTCACTATTAAATATGACTTTTGCCTCAATAAACTCTTAATTTGCTGATTATTAATTTGTAAGATAGTTGTTAAATTTAAGTATGGGGCAGGTTTTAAGAGATCTAAAATATGGTCATGCAGAATAAGTCATTAATATGTACTTTATAAGTACTAATAAGCAGCCAATATGCTAGTAATATGCATGCTACCTATTTAATTTACTGGATGTCACAGCCTTGCATCTTGAAAAACAGAAATTATGCTGATTTGCAAAAAAAGGCCTAATATTATCTAATTTGATTATGCTGAATACAACAATATCAATAATAACTTTCCATCATGTACAGTTTTTCACAAAATAAGAATGAACAGATTTTCTAATTACATTTATCAGCTTTAACGTACTTATCAAAATACCAACAAATGACAAAAAGAAGTATTCAAAATATATTATTCAACTTTTCAAAATAAGCTTTTTGTCCACAAAATTTGTAATTTTCCGTCATGTTTGGATGGAGTAAAAATCTACAGATGTGGCAGAAAACATCTGGCTCATTTGTGCATTTTCTTCTGTCACTGGCCATAATTTAACTTTGGAATCAGGATTAGGCATAGAATATGATATTATTTTATGCCTAATCCTGACATGTGAAAATGGGCTGAGAATTGAACAAACAGTTGTATTCTGGCCCAGAGAAAGCCAGGAACCATGTCTTTGTGGCAGTTTTTTCTGCTGATTAAGGGAGAATAAGAGACTTCACCTTACAAATGCTTGTCAAAAGCAAAAGTGCTGCGAAATGCATCATATTTTATGTGAAAGTGCGACTTGCTTGAACAAAATAGATTGGATATTTTTGGATTTTGGTATTCATTCAGCAAATATGATGCAGGTCAGTGGATAATATACCATTAATATGGCATAAAAATGCTCTATTAGTTCAGGGTTTTTTTATACCAGTCAGTCACTTGCTGTCTAAATGAGCAGTTTTTGGCCAGACTAAACTGCAATGCTAAGCAGACATTATGTGGGTAGTCAAAAGTCTGGTTCCTGTAAGACCATCCTTTATTTAGCATAACGGCTCGGGGCCTGTATCTGAGCGCCATGAATCATGTTTGATCCGCACCTCTACATACAGCGAGGAGGAGAGAGCATCGCTTAGCGCAGAGTAGGAAAACGGGCAGAATTAATGTACACTTGAAATAAAGGTGAGCGAGACGAGGTAAGAGGAGTAGAGAGTCGTGACGACCTTCTGGTGTCAGAGACACAATGAAGTGCAGAGCGCACACCCACAGTCCCTCTGTGATTCAGCCGCCGATCCCAGCATCCCCGGCTCCTCGAGCTCTTACCATGGGAACATTACATCTCGAGGAGGGATGAGAGTAACTAAGCCAGCATTTCTCCCAGCTTGTGCATTTACATAGTATTTTCTTGGCTACTAGATGCCATACTTTAACAATTTTAACAGCTGTAGTTCCTTTCTGATATTTTAAACATTTCTGCAAAGGCAAAGCGCACATTTTGTTAAAACTGTTATGACTGAAATAGTCAATTTTACATTTACATTGAAATAATTTAAATTGTTCAGGGCTTAATGTAGCTAAAACAGACTTGTTTGTAACTGCTTGAAAGCTGTTTTATGAATCAGTAAATCAAAATAACACATTTATGTTACTTTTATTACTCCTGCACATAGATCCACGTTTCTACCTGCATTTCCTCGCGCAACATTACAGGGCTTATTTTATTTAAAGTAATGAAAGTGTCTTTTATGTGTTTAATTTTAGTTAAAGCTACGCTATGTAACATTTTAAAAAAAGCTATCAATGAGTGAGTGCAAAACAAATCCATCTTTCCAACCGTATCTTTACACTATAGCAGCACACGAGATAAAAAAGAAATAAAAAGGGTAATTGCAACTTTTTAACTCACAATTCAGATTTTTTTCTCACAACTGCAAAAAAAAAAAAAAATAGCAAGATATAATCTCAGAATTACGAGGAAAAAACAGAATTGTGAAATAAGTATGCAATTACCTTCATTTTTTTATTCCGTTGTGCAAACAGGCTTTCATATTACCCAGATACACTTTGATAAACATAATAATGATTTTCATTTTAGAGTGGATAGGAGTTACTTCTTTTATTCTATAAAAGCAAGGCATTGACAATATGTGACCCTGGACACAAAACCAGTCTTAAGTGTCAATTTTTTGAAAATGAGATTTATACATCATCTGAAAGCTGAATAAATAATCTTTCCATTGATGTATGGTTTGTTAGGATCGGACAATATTTGTCTGAGATACAACTATTTGAAAATCTGGAATCTGAGGGTGCAATAAAATCAAAATATTGAGAAAATCACCTTTAAAGTTGTTCAAATGAAGTTCTTAGCAATGCATATTACTAATCAAAAATTAAGTTTTTATACATTTACGGTACGAAATTTACAGAATATCTTCAAGGAACATGATCTTTTCTTAATATCCTAATGATTTTTGGCATAAAAGAAAAATTGATAATTTTGACCCATACAATGTATTGTTGGCTATTGCTACAAATATACCCCAGCGACTTAAGACTGGTTTTGTGGTCCAGGGTCACATATATGCATTTTTCTTGTTTTAAGGCTAACAAACTTTAGAGATGTTTATGCTTTATGTTGTCCTAATATTGTTTCACCAAGGTTTAAAAGTGGTCTACAAAGATATTAACACATCTATTTATAAATTAGACTACAAAACCCATGTGATTTCATTTACATCCTAAGGTGGAATCTGATTAGATATGGACATTAATATGAGTAATAAGCATAGATGCCAGGGTGAACTATGACTTACTCTTGGAGTTTGCTGTCAGAGCAGAGGATATACAGCACTTTGACTGCTTGAGTGGCCCGGCATGACTGATGCTCTCCGGGATGAACCTCATCTGCGGATATGAAGCTGTCACCCCTCGCTGCTGCGTCAGGAAATGAGGCGACCAGAGCGTCCGTGTTCAGAAGCCACAGCTGATAA
Source organism: Onychostoma macrolepis (assembly GCF_012432095.1). NCBI lineage: Eukaryota > Metazoa > Chordata > Actinopteri > Cypriniformes > Cyprinidae > Onychostoma > Onychostoma macrolepis. The sequence goes on along the minus strand of NC_081170.1, from coordinate 34,013,098 downwards.
TTAAAAGAGAAAAGAAATTACCCGAAGAGCAGATTTAAAGGGGACGTAATGTGTTACAAAGCCTCCTGGTTTCAGAGTTTTCTCTTTTGGATCGACTGCTGTCACGGCAGAGAAACAGTTCAATTAACTAGATGAGTAAAGTTTGTAAACAAACTTTGACGTTGGCTTGGCAAGTTTGAAATAACTTTCATTTGAAGATTTTACTTTAAGTCAATAAAATGTTCTAGCACACTGCAAAACTGTTTAAGCAAGTTGCTAACATGATTTAACACGCTGCTAACATGAAATAGCAAGTTTTAACACATTGCAAGTATGTTTTAGCACATTGCTAGCATGATTTAGAACATTGGTAGCATGTTTTAATATGCTGTTAGCAAATTGTGCATATTTTAGCATGTTGCTAGCATGATTTGACATGGCTTTGTCAAACCAACATAATTAAAGTTAGTTGAACTGTTGACATGTTAGCACAGAAGGAAGATAACTCCAGTATGTTTATGACTAAAGCTCAGAGAGACGGTGCAATATGTTTTGCAAGAGACCCTGAATAACTCTGACTACATTACATGCACCTCATAATGTGATCATAATGAGATATAGACAATATTATAGCATTTACCTCATGTTAACGCAATACTTTGATCAAACGGATGCGATTAAGCTCATATAACAACCATAACTGCAGTAAAACAAGTGGTGTCTGCTGATTTTAACAAGCATGTTAACACTTTAATCGCTTCTATTCCAGTGTGATCAAAGTGCGCATGTGCTTGTGAGGTACACAGTACAAATTAGGCATCACATTTTTGAGTGATTTTTGAATTTAATGCAGTATAAAATATCACTTGCATTGGGATGTGTGAATACTAGCGGCAGAATAATGAAAGTTGCATGTAAACGGGATGCTAAACATCTGTTAAGTCCTTGCTCTGATTATTGGAAATAATCACATTATATTGCACATGGAACAAAATTAACCTTCTTGTACATATACACTGAAACATTTTGAAATGATTTAATGCAAAAAAGCTAGAAAACTATTTTTCATTCAAAAATTGCTAGTCAATTTAAATAATTAAGTAACATCAATGTGTAATTTTTTTTTTTTGATGCAAGACTAAAAAAAAAAGTATTTTCTTGTAAAACATGCTCCAATTAATCTTTGTTGTATTTACATCTTCCAATTTTTTTTTTTTTAACAGAGTATGAGGTTTTAATGTCTGTACCAAAATCACAGCCTTGTCATCCGGGGTTTGGATGGAAAAGCGAAATATACTCTGTGCCGATGACAGCTCGACCAGCCGGGCCGCTAGAGTTCGCTCCAGGAATCTCTGCCTGTATGAGACACAATAAAAAAACTCTCTGACTGAATATGATCTACAGATGACAACAAAATGAATAAATCAAATGAACTCGCCAACCTTTCTGAACTAGGCTCGGACACCAAACTGAGCTGTGTTATATCACACTCTCCATCTTCACGTGGCTTTACTAATATTTCAGTTATGTAAAACTTCATCACCTCTGAAACACAAAAGACAGTGAAATATATTAAACACAGAAAATTGCACATTATTAACAGCTGGAGGTGCAAGATTATAAGAAATTACCTCTCATATAATATGCGCACCTTCATTTCATAGAAACACATTGAGCTTTCTTGTAATAAAAAAACTAAGTTATAATATAATTCTGAGCTCAAGAATTGTTTTCCAGGCCAAATATTGAAAACTATTTTAAGAATGGAATTGAATATTGTGTAGAAAACAACACTTTAGCTGTTGTTTAGAGCAAAAACCTACATCATCTTGTTGTACTTTTGCAGACTGGTGTGTAATTAATTACATTTGGAATATTTAATTCTGATTGATTAATTGCAGCATTCTGCAGTCAAGTACTTTGCATACTAACTAAACTGTTTAATTGACTGTTGTCAAGTCATACGCATTTATACAGCGCTTTATAGAAAAACGTTTCAAAGCAGTTTCATATTAATAAACTACAAAAATACAATAAAATACAATACAAATGGTTTTAGACAATACGCATGGTTTCAAAGCAGCGTCAAACTAATAAACAGGAGAATAACAGTTCTGTAAAATTATTCAATTATAAAACAAATTCAATTTCAGCTATAAGGCAGCTCTACAGAAGACAACAGTGTCATTTACTTCAGTGTGGATTAAATTCGGTTCAATAAGCTATACATGCGGTGCTATTGTGGTTTTGATCAAGTGTTTGACTAAGATCATTTGTAGCACTTCTTAATATTTGTGTAACATTTAGCTGAACACAGTTATCCCGCAATGCAAGCTTGTTAAAGTGTAGCAAAAAAAAATTTAAATGTGAAGATGCATCACGACCAGGGTTGCCAGGTCCCAGAAAGATATTAAGTCGCTCAATAGGAATAAAAACTAGCAGAGTTTTCTCCTCAAAATCCCATAAAGGGCCTTAAAATAAATGTTTAGATTTGATTTATTATGTTTTTCCTATTAAGATTATTTTAACTAGATTTGCTTATATTATGTGCATGTTTAATTATTTGATCTGATCTAGATTTAATTCCTCTTTTTAAATGTTGATACTTTTAATTCTTCTTTTAATCTGTCTTTAATTTTAATTCTCAGCACTTTGCATGAATTTTTTTTAAAAATGCGAGCTATAAATATGAACAACAGTCACAATGTGATACGCTAACAAAGCCATTCATAAATACTATGTCTATAGGCTAGTTTTTACCCTAAAACACAAACTGTCCTTTCACTTCCCCAGTTCTTTTAACACACTGTAGTCTAAATAAAGAAAATACAGTAAAAACTGATATTTTCTGATCTCAAGACAATTATTAATAGCATACACGCTCTTTTCTTTACAATGCTGAACCCAATTAACCTGATTTAAAATACCTGATGTGGGCAAAACTCATGATATCTCTAGTTTATGAAGTGGCATCAAATCTCATTATTTGAGAAGTTCATCAAAGAGGACGTATTTCAATGCAGAAGACATGAGTTATTCATAAAAAACATGAGGATGAGTAAATGCATGTTCATTTGTGCGTAAACTACCCCTTTAAAATACTGGAAAAACACAAAAAGCTACAGAACTTACAATCACAAAAAATAGACCTTTGCAAACAGATAAACAAGACTATTTTTGCTTCAAAAGCACAGCACTTTTATAAATACCCAAGGGTCAATAACATAACATTTCAAAGCAAATTAACGAGTCTCAGGCTGTTGCTAATGGCAACAATGAATGGCCGATATGCATCATGGGTAATGGATGACTTCTATATAAATAAGCACTGGTTTTCTTCATTTGCACTCATGTAAAATGACTCAATGGTGTGTTACCACATTATTCCGCTGCTTTGCTTTCCATACCTGCAGTGACTTCCTCGCCCAGCACCGCAGAGCAGCTCCTGCAGGACACCGTCACACGCTTGCTGCTGCGCTTCTGCTGCGGACACACACAAATACTACGGTGAAAGGAAAATTTGGCCACAGGCTGCTTTATATGGCAGTGGTAACATGGTAATATTTATTACAGGTTGAGTCAGTTCACTCGGCAGGCATATTCATAACACACTCAGCTGGAAACAGCAGCTATTTAAAGCCATGCAAGCTCTTCATACTTCTGTGTGATTTGAACCTTTTCTATTGTCAGCTTCAGAGGAAAAGTTGAATGGAATACTAAAGTTTTTTTGTTTTGTTTTGTACACATTTTGTAAGTGTTTACTGATTTCTACCATTCAACCCTATTATGAAAGTTATTCTGGAAAAAACATATAAAACAAATTTAGTCCTTAATTTACAGGAAATATAAACTATTGTTCAAAATTTTGGGGTCAGTAAGATATTTTGAACAAAATTCATTATTTTATTCACCATTAAATTGATCAAATGTATTTTAGGACATTTATAATCTTAGATGAAAAAGATGTTACAAAAGCAGCACAGCTGTTTTCAACATTGATAATAATCAGAAATGTTTGTTGAGCAGCAAATCAGCATCTTAGAATGATTTCTGAAGATCATGTGACACTGAAGACTGCAGTAATGATGCTGAAAATACAGCTGTGCATTACAGAAATAAATTACATTTTAATATGTCATTTTTAATTTTAATAATATTTCTCAATATTACTGTTTTTATTGTATTTTTATCAAATAAATGCAGCCTTAATGAGCAGAAGAGACTTCTTTAAAAAAACAAAAAAGACAAAAACAAATCTGTTTTACCAATTCTAATCTTTGATGATAGCTTAATTCAAAATGTCATTGGTTAGTTTATGAAGAACTACAAAGTGCAAACCCATTTTTGGATGACAAAATAACTAGCCTAGCTTATTTTTTAAGCTAAATCTGCAGTCCTGTGACTTGCTATTTTGGTAACAGGCTAGGAAACCTCATGCAACATGAGCAGAAAATAAAACATTCTCATGTAATGTTTATCTTGACCTCCTGAGGCTGAACACTTCTTTTCAGTAAGCATTTGTTTTAAAAAAAAGTGTTTCACAGTCATTTTTCAACTTGTTTGCAAACTTCTGCTTCGACTGTATGCTGAAAATATTTACTTAAAAAAAAAAAATCAATAAGAAAACCGACGACTGTGTGCTGAAGTCATTTAGGATTGAAAAAGTGCTGGAAAGTGTTTTTATCTCCTCAGCATGGCCACGGGCTACACACAGATTGAGCTTGAGAAAGAGAATCAATCCCTCTTAAAGACATGAGTGCTTCTCCTCCACAGCTCGGCCGAGCGTAATGTTTTTAAGAGTGGATTTCCTCTCCGCCTCTTCAGCCTTCATTGTGATGAAAGGAAGCCATCTGCCTCCTCTGTCAACCCTCAGGCTGTGTAAGTGAGATCTGTGCACTTCTTAGGGTGGGAACATCACAACTGCGTGTGTCTTTGAGTGAAGAGCTCTGAAGCTTCACCGTTTCAGCAGGGATGAAGCAGACATGCAGCACTCAGTTGCATTAGTAAGAGTGCTATTTTTGCTTAATTGAATCATGCATCTCTAAACTCCACAGCTTACCTCTGCAGAGGCTTTCTGAAGCGAGTTCTCTTCCCGTACGAGGGTTTGCTCACAGCTGCTGTCCCGAGCCAACAGAAGAAACGTGTCACCGAGCAGACAGTCTCCATCTCGTGGGAGCAGCTTCCTGTTTGCGAAGGGATCGGGGTGGCAGCACCAGTCGTCCACTAATGCATTCCAGTTTCCATTGGGCAAAGGAAGAACTCGCCCAAACGTCCTTTAGGAGTAAGAAGACAGTCTGATAATAGCTGAACAATGAAATAATGTGTCTGACAGTGAATTGATCACTTTCCTTTGATGCACTGCTTCACCAAATCAATGGAAATAAAAAAGAAAGAATAGTAACCTGTCTTGAAGCACCATGGACCCACAAGACTGGCACAGGAAGGAGTACGTCACATTGACCCGCAGCTGTCCAATCACACTGCAAGGAGCTTCTGGAGGAAGAAACACAAAACAAACAAAACTAAAGCATACCAAGAGATGATACTTGTTTGGATAACCAATGATTCATCTGATGATACTGAGTAGATAGGGTCAGAAAACACTGGCTGAGTATAGAGCTGAGTATTATTTATTAATTAGAGTGTTTATTAAAATGTTACTATTTTATTTGTTATTTCTAGTGCTGTCAAATGATTAATCACATCTAAAATAAAAGTTTTTGTTTACATAATATATCTGTGTGTGTATATTTACATGTATATACACATGCATGTGTTTTTATTTATATATACATAATACATAAACATAGTAAACACTCATATATTATGTTTTTGTCCTTTTTTTATTTTATTTTTGGCAAATATTTCTATTTAGCTTTAATTTAGTTTTATTTCAGTTTTAGTTTTAGTAATTTTGGCACTTCAGCTTAAACACTGTATTTCAGTTAATAGCCAAGGCAACATTTTTAATTTCTGTCTAGTTGCTTTAAGTGTTTTGTCTGATATTAATATTTAATCTTATTTGAGCTTTATTTCAATTAACAATTAGTTTTAGTTAACAATAATAATACTGCTACAGAGCATTCCAAAGATTGTGTAACATATGTATCGAATGTAACAAACAGTAAAAAAAAAAAGCTAAAATAAAACATATTACAATATTAATCATAAATTATTAATAAAATAATATTTTAATTTTTTGAAATTTAGTTTGTTTAACTCATTTTGTTATGCGTTTCTGTCAATTATATATATTTTTTCCCAAATATTTCTATAGCTTTAATTAATTAATTTATTTTCAGTTTTTGTCATTTTAGTACTTGAACTTACACTTATTTCAATTAGTTGTCAAAGCAACATTTCTCACTTCAGTTTAAGTGCTTTAGTTTGTTTTTTTGTTTTTTTTTATCTAATATTTATATTTTATCTTAGTTCAGCTACATTTAATTTAACAAGACGTTTTAGTAGAAAAAAAACTACAATGAAGCATTCCAAAGATTCTCCATTATTCAATTGAATTTCTTTCACTTCAGGTTAATATGTATAGCGCTTTTCATAAGTATCAGCTTTACAGAAAGTTCATGTTTCTACATTACAAGTGCTGGTCATATAATTAGAATATCATCAAAAAGTTGATTTATTTCACTAATTCCATTCAAAAAGTGAAACTTGTATATTATATTCATTCATTACACACAGACTGATATATTTCAAATGTTTATTTATTTTAATTTTGATGATTAGAGCTTACAGCTCATGAAAGTCAAAAATCAGTATCTCAAAATATTAGAATATTACTTAAGACCAATACAAAGAAAGGATTTTTAGAAATCTTGGCCAACTGAAAAGTATGAAAATGAAAAGTATGAGCATGTACAGCACTCAATACTTAGTTGGGGCTCCTTTTGCCTGAATTACTGCAGCAATGCGGCGTGGCATGGAGTCGATCAGTCTGTGGCACTGCTCAGGTGTTATGAGAGCCCAGGTTGCTCTGATAGTGGCCTTCAGCTCTTCTGCATTGTTGGGTTTGGTGTCTCTCATCTTCCTCTTCACACCCCATAGATTCTCTGTGGAGTTCAGGTCAGGCGAGTTTGCTGGCCAATCAAGCACAGTAACACTATGGTCATTGAACCAGCTTTTGGTACCTTTGGCAGTGTGGGCAGGTGCCAAGTCCTGCTGGAAAATGAAATCAGCATCTCCATAAAGCTTGTCAACAGAAGGAAGCATGAAGTGCTCTAAAATTTCCTGGTAGATGGCTGCGTTGACTGTGGACATCAGAAAACACAGTGGACCAACACCAGCAGATGACATGGCAGCCCAAATCATCACTGACTGTGGAAACTTCACACTGGACTTCAAGCAACATGGATTCTGTGCCTCTCCACTCTTCCTCCAGACTCTGGGACCTTGATTTCCAAATGAAATGTAAAATTTACTTTCAGTTCTCTCCTTGTGAAGCTCTCCCAAGTGTTTGAATCGGATTTGCTTGACTGTATTCTCAAGCTTGCGGTCATCCCTGTTGCTTGTGCACCTTTTCCTACCCAAATTCTTCCTTCCAGTCAACTTTGCATTTAATATGCTTTGATACAGCACTCTGTAAACAGCCACACCTTTCAGTAATGACCCTCTGTGACTTACCCTCTTTGTGGAGGGCGTCAATGTTCGTCTTCTGGATCATTGCCAAGTCAGCAGTCTTCCCCATTATTGTGGTTTCAAAGAACAAGAGATACCCAGAATTTATACTGTAGGGATGGTCATTTATTCAAACTCAAATGTAAATATTCTAATATTTTGAGATACTGATTTTTGACTTTCATGAGCTGTAAGCTCTAATCATCAAAATGAAAAGAAATAAACATTTGAAATATATCAGTCTGTGTGTAATGAATGAATATAATATACAAGTTTCACGTTTTGAATGGAATTAGTGAAATAAATCAACTTTTTGATGATATTCTAATTATATGACCAGCACCTGTATAATCATGAGCAGAAAACTGTTATCAAAGGTGATGTCTACATGGCAGACTGTACAGTTATCACCCAGATAATGCAATCATGCAGTTAGTTAACTACTCATTAGGAAACCATTTGATCATAGTATTACAACTTATGGAGAAAGCCATTTTTGTATACTGATCAAGTCCTCACAAGAGTTGGCATCATCATATGACATAGAGTATAAATAATATGCTAAAAAAGAAGTACTTACAGTCAGCTAATTTATTTTTTATTTCAGTTTTAGCTTTAGTAATTTTAGTACTTTCAGTGAATTGCCAAATGTGACCCTGGAGCACAAAACCAGTCTTAAGTCGCTGGGGTATATTTGTAGCAATAGCCAACAATACATTGTATGGGTCAAATTGATCAATTTTACTTTTATGCCAAAAATCATTAGGATATTAAGTAAAGATCATGTTCCATGAAGATATTTAGCAAATTTACTACCATAAATATATCAAAACTTCATTTTTGATTAGTAATATGCATTGCTAAGAACTTCATTTGGACAACTTTAAAGGTGATTTTCTCAATATTTAGATTTGTTTGCACCCTCAGATTCCAGATTTTCAAATAGTTGTATCTCAGACAAATATGGCCCTATCATAACAAACCATACATCAATGGAAAGCTTATTTATTCAGCTTTCAGGGGATGTGTACATCTCAATTTTGAAAAATTGACACTTAAGACTGGTTTTGTGGTCCAGGGTCACAAATGTCTAATTTCCATATAAGTGCTTTAGGTTTTCCATCTAATATTTATATTTTATTTTATGTAAGCTTTATTTAAACTAACATTTAGTTTTAGTTAGCAAAAACAACATTGCTGTAGAGCATTGCAAAGATTGTCAAATATAACACAAATAGTATGAATAATATGTTCGGTTTAAAAAAATCTAGCTTAAATTGGTTTTCTGGGATAAATAGTTTAGAGTCAGCTGACTCTGAGTTGTTCTGACATGAAGTAAAGCTCAGGCTCAGAGCAGCAGGTCACATTACTGGAGTCTGCTTTGTTCTTCATTGATCTCTGTTAATCTGGTGTGTGTGTGCAGCTCATGCACTCATTACTCACATTCATCAATCCAATGAGAATCAAATACGAGTGACTCTTATAAGACCTCCAGATGCTGACCTGGGTTTGGTGAGAAAGTGCTCATGGGTAATGATCAGCGTGTACCTGTGGGCTGCTCCACCTTTAGCCGCAGTCTGAAGTGTGATCCGTGTTGAGTGTCTGCTGGACTCCTCTGGCACGACGTCTCCAGCAGACTCACACCAGGTGTCAGTTTCACCTGATAGGTCCTGTCAGGGGTCTGGACGCTCAGGAGGGACTCTTGTTTGGACTCGATCTTCACACCTGCATCATCCCTGACAACGTCACTGCTGAGGGGGTCAAAGAAGAAGTCACTGGTCAAACATTTATGGTAATAAACTAGATTTCAGAGATGTTTGTCCGTGTAAAACATGCTGCCTCAATGCTAGGCTGTTGAAAAGTGTCCACTCAAATCTCTAGAATGTTCTTCGGTAACACTTTATTTTAAGGTGTCCTTGTTACAAATGTTACATGCATTTAGAATTATAACAACAATGAATTATGCATAATTACATGCAAGTAGCCAAACCCATTTAGTAAGTACATGTAGTTAATTAATATTACACTGTACTTAGATGTATAAGTACACTGTAACAAGGACACCTTAAAATAAAGCGTAACCTGTTCTTCTTTTAATAAAAAAGTATTTGCATTTGAATCATTCACGTCACTTAACCAGTATTTAATATTGTTGTATTTGTATTAACTTTTGCCAATTATTGTTTTTCTGCTCTAAAGGTGTTTGAGCTGTCAAAGAGATCTCAGAAATGGCGGCATGATTCAAAAGGTTCCTCGTAAGATGTGTTGTTGGATTCACCAATCAAAAGATTTAAAAACAAAATTGTCCTAACCGTATTAAATGCGTCATCTTAAATAAACCATAGAGCTGATTAAAAGTAGAGATTGCAGAGATCTCAAACTTTCCAAATCATTTCCAAAATGTCTTCTACCTCTCAAATATTAATCCAAGCTCTACAATAATCCATTCATTTTACAGTTTAATGGACATGTTTCTGCCATTAAAATTTTCTAAAGAAATTTTAAGAAAATCCAAACATAAGAAAATTTGATGCTAAGACAATTTACTCTGTGTTGTGTTTTTACATTACAGTTTTTCTATATTGTAATTTGTAAAATATGATTTTTAAAATTTTGCTATTATATGTTATTGTGCTAAAATAACATATAATAGTGCACCGATCAACATTTGCTTGCTTTTGTACACCTTAAGATAAATACTTATTAAAATTATACAGTTGAGCTGAAATTGAACATTTTTAGTCAAATAGTAAGAAGAAATTATGAAGAAAAAAGTCAGTTTTCTCTTTTGACAACAATGTGTTTCTGTAACCATCAAACACTATCAGAAAAGAGTCACCCTGGACTGCTGTAAAAAGAATGCTATATTTAAAAAGATACATTGTAAACTGTACCACCCCAAAACTGTCCACATTATTATATAATAATAAATAAATAAATATTATATACTCCTGATCAATACTGCCATCTGGTGTTTATTTCTACACTCCTGACTGTTTGAGTGTAAGCTAGTGTCAGGAGCTCTGTCAGAAATGATAAACTGTATTGAATGCTCCTCCGAATATGTTAACAAGTACAGTAAACTACCAGAAATTATTATATTTTTAGTATTCTCTGGTGTTTTAACGTGATCCGTCATAGCGTGCATTCTGCAAATGTAAGTTAACGTTACTACCTAACAGAGCAAAGGTAGTAATAAGGCTTTACTGACAATAAATGTCATGTAAATAGTTTCTTGCTGCTTCACTCACAGATTTGATGAACCGCAGAATATAAATAACTGAACGAGCATTAACACAGAAATAACCCCACGCTTTACTTTACCTAATGAACAAAAGGCCACTTTGCAGCGTCTGTCTGAGCTCAAGAAAGACGAGGTCTTGTTGCGCAGTCTCTTCCATTGATATCCCTTACCAGGAAAATATATTAATATATATTACAGAACCGACTCATTCATCGATTCTGCTGAGGAGCCCCACGCGACAAACACAAACACCGTGACAACACATTCTTCTTCTTTGGTGTTTCCCGTGACAACACATTTCCGCGACACGGTCAGGAAGTACATTATTTCAAATTAAAAGTCTTCAATAAACCGTTTTCATCGATATTTTATTTGTGTAAATAATACTAGATACAAAGTATATTATTAGGAAATTAGGCATTTAATTGACACTTACATAAAAATACACTGTCCGATCATTATTTATTAGAAAGACAGATATTTGTACAACAGCGCGAATTAATGGGGCCAAGCCCTTTTTTTCACTCCCTCTCTCTCTTCCTTTTGACTGGACTCTTTAAAGTATTGATTATATGTCTGTTGTTTTGTTTTTTGTTGATTTGAATAGATGTTGTGATGCTGTGTGTATAAAAAACAAAACAGAAAAAAAAAGAAATACAGATATTAACTAACTAAATAAATAACAATTTGTCTAAACACACGAGAAGGAGCGTGAATACGTTTTGTTATGTATAATATAATATAATACAATTATTTAGTTAAAGAGTTCACGATATTAACTTAAATCAACTTAATTTTTAGGCTCCTTTATTAGTTTAAAAATATCGAATGGGGTCAGAATATGTCTTTTGTTGAAGAAAAAGCCAGTCTGTAAGCCTCTGGGGGACTTTCGCTGCAGTGCTGGTCTGCGCATGCGTACTTTCAGCGCGCGGATTTGAGTTGTGACGTCAGGCAGTGCGCGATCAGCGGTGGCGGGAGATTTTCCAGTGTTTTGTCTATGCAGTTTGTGTTCAGGAGAAAAACATTATCGAGTGAAATGTGGAACCAAGGTATGTGGTTTAGTAATGAGTTGTGTGTAGCACGCTTTGGCCGCTGGTTTACTGAGTTTTGCTAACTTGCTAATGAGAATCGCGAGAGCTCGGTTAGTCTTGTGTTGTCAGGATGTCTGTTACTCGCACTACGGTCATGCTTCACAGTGAGTATGTTGATGTTGTTTTCCACATGGAGTGGTCTCGAGGGAAATAGAAACTATGTCTATGTTGGCAGGTAAATACGGCGAGGCCAGTATGGCTGGATATACGCAGTCTCCAGGAGGGTTTGGATCTCCAGCCGCCTCTCAGGGAGGAGACAAGAAAGGGGTCAGTCTGCCTCAACTCTGTATGAATCCTGTCAGGGAGATGTGTATATGTTTTATGTATATCTCAAAACCCCAAAAAGCAGAGTAAGAATACATATGTTGCCTAAAGAAGCTTAATTGTAAGTAGAACTAATTATTAATACTATACAGACAGTACAGTACATTTATGCACATTTAAATTCCCAATTCTAGTTAATATTATGCACCTTTTATTTGTTTATTTTTAATATTTAAAGTTTATGGCTTTCAAAGTTATGGTTTTTTAGTATATTAGTCTGTCTCTTCAGAAAACAGACCAAAAACACTGATGACACCATCTCTCGCTTGGGAACAGTGTTGTTTTTTGTTAACTAAGCCTAAAAACTATTAAGATAGTTTGCAGTAATTTGTGGTAAAGCTGAAATAAAATACATATGTTAAAATTAGTGCTGTCAAACAATTAGTCGCATCCAAAATAAAAAATTGTTATTTACGTAATATGTGTGTGTATATTTATTATGTGTATATATAAATACACACACATGCATGTGTATATATTTAAGAAAAATGTTACCTTTATTTATTAAAATATTTATATATGATATGATTTATATTAATATAAATATATATACATGCAAATATATGTAAATATTTTCAAAATATATGCTGTATGTGTGTGTCTTTATATATACATAATAAATATACACAGTACACACACACGTTTTGTAAACAAAAACTGTTATTTTGGATGCGATTAATCATTTGACAGCACAAATTAAAATACATATATTAGATGAAAACTGAAAATCAGAAATGTTGCAACTACCTGAAAGAAATACTAATTACAATGAGAGTGTTACTATCCCAGTACCACCAGGGGTATGGTTAATTAATATAAAAATAATAAATAAAGTAATAAAAACATAAAGAAATATTTTTCTTTCTTTTTGCAGTGTATATTTGCTATTTTAAAATTAAATATGTCCCAGATGTTTTCTTGACTGGCTTTTGCTGACACATACATGACATTCTACTACTTTAGCTTTCAAGTCAGGTTTCATTTTCAGACGAAATGATATAGTCATTGAAGCAGGGTGACAATAAAGTCTGTTGTGTGTGTTGTGCAGAGATCTCGAGCGCAGCAGATCGTTCCCTGCACCGTGTCCCAGCTGACGTCTGCGGTGCAGGCGGAGGACGTCTTCAAAGTGGGAGAGGTAGAGATCGCACAGGTGAGTCTGATAACATACATTTACATCTGCATTGTGCCATCAAAGTCAGGGAACACAAACCTGTTACATGATTTGAAGATATATCACCCAATAGACCTTTATCACAGATGAATAAATGCCTGTTAAAATGAGCATCTGCAGAATGAATTCAAAATCCGGTCATTTTCAGAGACCGGTGAAGAGATATTCTGATGATTACTGTGCACAGAATTTTCCAAACTCAACTGAACTTGTAGATTTAATCTAACGTAAACCTGATCTGAGACTCGTAAACATGCGTGATGATTTTACCCACAGTGCTGCAGTGTGTGCGAGACATGATGAATAAGATCAGAATGAACATATCTATTCATTTGTATTCAATTTTTGCCATTATTCTGTCATTTATTATTGACAGTCATTTCACTGTATGTAATTCACACATTTATGCCAAAACTCTTAATTAATATTCAAAGTCATGCTTTCAATGCATTATACTGTTTAGATTAATTAGCCTAAATGTTTAACATTCTTAAAATGCTCATTTTTTCTCCCTAACTGAAATTATACCTTTTAAATTTGAATATAATTTGAATATTGATAATATTTAAGTACAAATTTGAATTTAGTTTTTCTGCCATTTTGACAGCCCTAGTGTACGCCGATGTTAATCGAAATATACAGGCATGTAAACACCTTAATCGCAGTATTGCCGCTCTGACCACGTGTGCGCATGTGCTCGAGGCATGAATGCCGTGACACGCACCTGCAGTAATACGTGGATTAGAAACGATGGCGGGGATGAAAGCATCGCATTTCTGGGGAAAATACAACTCGCTGTCACCAGTCTCTGTTCCTGACCCTCATCCAGAAACGGTGAGTAGAACGCATCGGCAGCGTAGGCAAACTAATTGCCGTCACATTTCTATGGCGCCGAAAAAAGCATGGAATACAACCATACAAAAGTGTATGAATAATAAGAATAATGCAAATTGCATGTAAACGGGAGCGAAGAGCTTTGCTCTTGATGTGTAAACATCATAATGCGATTAAGTCCTTCCTCTGATTATTGGAATAATCGCATTATTCGTGTGAACACGATATTCATGCGCATCTCGTCAGTAAAGCCGGGTCCATGATTAGCCTCCACCGTTTGTCTGCGATTTTGTTTGCCATATGTGTTGTGCTACTCCATGCTCCTGGATACCTTCTGTGAATTATTATTAAAAGACTTTATTTGTTCTACTCCTCGTCGTACGCCTTCATTAGCATACACGTCACGTAACAGAATCGCAGACCGAAACAGTTAATTATTTAAAGCGGCGTTTTTCTTTCTGTTTTTTTTTTTTTGTGTTGTGTTTTCCCCCGGAATGAATCTACCTGCCGTCCAACTCCTGTGCCTGAAGCAGTTGGACCGTTCGCTGGAGGACCATACTAGGGATCTCGATCTGGCGTGCCTTACACACTTCCCGGACCGCTCGCTCTGCGTCTTCTACACCACCAGCCTGAGCGAGCAGTGTAAGGCACGCCTACCAGCGAACGGTCCCAAAGAGGATTTCACCGCTTCTGTGGAGTGGGTGCTGGAGAATAATGGACTGTTTTTCTCCGTCTGCCCTGCCGAGGACGACTCCAGCCCCACTCCCGAACCAGAGACCAGCCAGCCGTCACCCCGATCTACGGAGATACTGCCTGAGCCCACTTCAGACGGAGAGCCTGAGCCCGCTGCGACTGAGCCGCTACCATTAACTGACCAAGTGCGTGAGCCGGCAACATCGTCTGTCGTCGAGGGAGTTTTGGTGGAACTCGATGGCTTGGAGGAAAGCCCCGCCCACACTCCTACGACTGGGGGTGAGCTGCAACTGTTCTCTGGGAAATATGAAGAGGAACTGAAGGAAATTTTCCAGACGGATATTATTGACTGGTGGGGAGAAGTACAAACCTGTGTCCCTGAATCTCCTGTGTCTCCGCTGGTTCTGTCCAGCCCTGAATCTCCTGTGTCTCCGCTGGTTCTGTCCAGCCCTGAATCTCCTGTGTCTCCGCTGGTTCTGTCCAGCCCTGAATCTCCTGTGTCTCCGCTGGTTCTGTCCAGCCCTGAATCTCCTGTGTCTCCGCTGGTTCTGTCCAGCCCTGAACCTCCTGTGTTCCCTCCCAGCCTCCCTCTCCCGCCTCCTCTCAAGCCAGTCAGCTCCTTACCTCCTACACCGCTGATGCCTGTCAGTCCCTCAGCTCACCCTCAGTCAGCGCCTGCCATGCGCTCCACTCCGCCGCCTCGGGACTTCCAATCTTCAGCTCCACCCAGAGGTGCGGATCCCCTGTCTCCACGCCCAGCCTCCCAGTCCTCGACTACACCTCGGTCCTCCGACCCATCGGCTCCTAGCTCCCTCGGCTCCACCGTTGCCCGTCATCCCACCGGCTCCACGGGCTCCCTCGTCCCTCCGGCTCCGCCTTGGTCAGTCGTTGACCATCCGCCGCCTCGGGACTCCACTCCTCTGGCTTTGCCTCGTCACTCCATCCCTCCGGCTCTGTCAGGCTCCTCCTTCCCTCCGGCTCCACCTCGTCCTCAGTCGCACCGGCTCCACCAGCAGTCTTCCGGATCCCGCCTCCGCCTCAGTCGCCTGAGCCTTCAGCTCCTCCTTAGCCCTCGGATCCTCAGTTCCGCCCGGCTCTCCGTCTGCCCCGTTCCACCTGGGTCTCCTTCTCCAGCAGCGCAGTCTCCGTCAGTCGGCCCCCTGGTGTCCTCGGCCCATTCTCCACCATGGCTCCTCCCACCGTCGACTCCGCCGTGGGCCTTCATTAGCATACACGTCACGTAACAAATACACAGAGCCGTAGTTCACTGACAAGCTACGCAATATCGCGTTCATTATCGAAGGCGATTCATCTGTAGGAGTCATTCTGCAGTGTATGCGATAATGAACGTTTGTAGCTCAGCGCTCATAATGATATTTCCCCCCCATTTTAAATTCTTATTATCCAATGAAAGGTTAGATTTTTGTGAATTTTTTAAAAATAAATGATCAAAAGGATTAACAATGCAGATTAATTTTCACAGCCGCCTTTGATCATATTTACCAAGGGTGCCGATATTTTTGGCCATGGCTATGTTTGGAATTTGTTTATATTTCTATGCTGATTTACTCCCCTACAAAATCACTGATTTTTCAAGTCATTTCTTTTTTCTTTTTTTTTTTCCTCCTCTTTTTTTTTTTTTCTTCATATATATATATATATATATATATATTGCAGAAAAACAAATGATCACAATGTGAGTTTTTTCCAGTATCGTGCAGCCCTAATCTAGGTCCTCATTTACACCTGGTATTAACTCTTTCCCCGCCGTTGAAAAAAGCTTTAAAAAAAAAAAAAAAAAAAAAGTATATACTGAATTAAGCTTAAATTATTTTAGCTCAAACCTGAATGCTTGCGAGTCAGAAGCAGACCGATCTTTACGATCTCTTTTAGTAAATCAATCTCACAGGCTTTAAAAGCAGAAAGATTGTCATTTTGTAGAACAGTAACTATTTGGATAAAATGTCTTTTAAAATAGTGTACATTTGTTCCGTGCACCGCCTGAGGACGCTCTCGGTGGCTCATGTATCATAGAACCACTTCTCTAAATAACTACTCTTAAAAAACCACAGTGTGTGAAGTCATGATGCTCCGAACAGATCACACATGAACAAACTCACCCCTTTTATCAAATGTTTTAAACACTTTTCTGTGAAATCATTTTCTTTAAAGTATTTTTGCATATTTTAAAAACAAGTTGGTAGGGCTGCACAATGAACTTTTTTAAAATTGTGATCATGATTTCTGCTTTTCTCGTTGATGCATAATCGCCTGCAATCATTTTCTCACTGGCTATATCCTGTAAACATTTCATTATACATTTGTGTTATCTTGCATCAATAACAAGCGTTCATGGTTGCGGTTTACAAATATCAAGAGTTGAAATCCACTAATAAGAGCTTTTCTAATAAAGGTGCAGTGTGTAATATTTAGGATGATCTATTGACAGAAATGCAATATTATATACACAACTATGTTTTCAGAGGTGTATAAAGGCCTTACATAATGAACCTTAGAATGAGCAATTTCTGTCTACGTACACTACATTTTGCGCCGCCATGTTTATACAGTAGCCCTAAACGGACAAACTGTTCTACAGAGCGCGTTTCATCACTGTGTTGTTCTTGCGAATAAAACACTGACACAATAATGAACAAGACTGGCTACTCTCTGCTGTCTCAGACGACGGCCTCTTTGTCCTGAGTTGGCCACCGTAGCTTCTCTGTGTGCGATTCGCAACCTCACCTCTGGATGACGCTTAAATTTACACACTGTACTAGGGCTGCGCGATATATTGCATGCGATTATCATGCGCATCTCATCAGTAAAGCCGGTTTTGTGATTAGTATTTCTGACAAGCTACGCAATTCGCGCTCATAATCGCAGATGAATCGCATGCGATATTGAACGTGATATTGTGTAGCTTGTTGGTGCAGCAACTTCGGCTCTGTGTAGTAAATGCTGCTCCATCTGAAAGCACGTGATGGAGATTTACTACTAATCACAGAACCGGCTTGACTGACGAGATGCGCATGATAATCGCGTGCAATATATCGCGCAGCCCTACACTGCACCTATAAATCAATACATCTTCTGCCCAGCGGTTTACTGAATCTTCCCAACCTGGCAACCATGTGCATGTGCTCTCTCTACATTACTGAAAAACCACCGATGATCTGAAAACCACCGCAAACATGTATAAAAGTGAAATGAAGCGTGTTTTTTCACACCTTTTTTTTTCTGACTAAATGTCTTCCTAATAATTAAAAGTAAAAAATATAAAAACTTGGTCAAATTCAAATAATGAAAAGTTGTGTTGCAAGTTTGTCTGCATCACTTGAAAGCTAATAATCTGTCTTTGCGTGAATGCCTCTCTCTGTTTAAGTGCTCTGAATGTAAACACCAGGGTCATGATGGTGAAACACGAAAGTACTTGTGCAAGCAGTCATGGCTGATATACTTATGCAAGCATTTTCTCTAATATGTTCACACATAGGCTCTTTATTTTTGTCTTTGTCAAGTGACTTGATGGCTTTTTTGTCTGGATTTGTCTAGGTAACTATTGTTGGTGTGATCAGAAGCACTGATAAATCCACAATCAACATCCAGTATAAGGTGGATGACATGACGGCAGCTCCTATGGATGTGAAGCAGTGGATCGACACAGAGGTACGGCTTTAGATGGATTTGAGCGTTGTTTCGTGAGTTGTAATCATATTGAAATTTGATTTTTCAGGGAGTAAAACAGGGCTATTGTAGTTAACTGAAACCATTAACAATCATATAAGTTACTTGAAAATTTAAATATAAATAAATCTTATTTCAGCTAGTTTTCTTTTAATTTAACAATATACTAAAATACATGAAATCAATACAGATTATATAGATGAATTTAAACAAAATCAAGAACCATTAAAAATGACAAAACACAACAAAGTTACTACAAATTAAAATGAAAATGTTAAATATTAAGATAAAAAACTAGTTCAAAATATGAATAAAAACTAATAGTATCCCAATGATACAAAACTGGCATTGAAATGAGTAAATAAAGTCATGGACATTTCTACCGTTCATAGATTTATTTGTCTTGTTATCCTCAGCTTCACTTGCTAGATAAGCTAGAAAGGTCCTTTTGAGTGCAATCTGTATGGTTTCTACAGGTCCTAAAATGGTCTTAAGTTTTAATTCACACTTTTTCCTTGCACTAAAAGCCTTTAAAAAGTCTTAATCAGAGCAGAAAGGATTCAATTTGTAGTCATAGCTAGGGTTGGGAATTGAAAATCAGTCAAATTATTTTTTACTTTGTTTGAGTTTTTATTTTTCACCCAACGAACATATTAGGGGTGTCCCCGACTAAGGGTTTTCATAGTCGAATCGGAATTTTCGAATCATGCCGATAGTCGACTGATAGTCGAATCCTATATTTGGGGGCGGGGCAAAATACATTACCAAGAGTCAAGTCTGACATTCGACAGTCATAAACACACAGGGAAAATGTGTAACGGACACCTCGCAGATACAAACGGGGTAAATAATGTTTTATGTTTTTATTAAAAGGTAGTTAACATTAAACGTCAGCGAAACCCTTAAGAATTCACAACATTTTTTACAATAGTGCTCTCATTATAACGTTATGTATATGACCGTAGTTATAATGTTGCATTTCTGTTTTGAGCTGCGTGCGCTGAAGATGACCAGTAGAATGAAGGATTGCAGGTTTTTAATCAATGGGATTTGACTCATTTATCTCACATAGAATACGCTTCATTATTTATACAACATAACGTTAATATTACGACTATCTAGACTAGGCTATCTGCACAAAATGCCCCGAATGCACATGAGCGCGGCTCTGAATGAACTCCTCTTGTGGACGCGTTCTTCACGCAGTAACATGCAGAAACACAACTAAACACTAAAAAAAAAAATCACAGCGTTTTATTATAATAGTGTTCTCATTATAATGCTATGTATATGACAGGCATTGTTGTCCTGCTCGCACCTCGCTCTGAAGAGATAATCACCGTATAGTACTGCAATGAAGCGTTTTACTGCAGCGTAACTCAACCAAATGCATCTTATATGAGATAAATAATATATACACAATATAAATAAACCGACTGAAACATTTTGAAATCACTTGTTGTACCCTACCGGATCGAAAAAAATGAAGTCTTCCACTCTGCCGGTGTCAATTTGAGTCTTGTTAAAGATTTAAATCCCTGCCGCCAAGATGCTCCTCTGTCGGTGACGGATTAGAAAGCGAAACTTTAATCTATAGGGGAAGTTGGATTTATTCACGCATGTTAAAATATTTATTTAAAGCTTCTTTCTTTTAAGATTCTTATGTACAGCATTATCATAATAATCTGTATATTAACCCTCTGGGGTCTGAGGTCATTTCGGGGCTCTTGAGATGTTTTGACATGCCCTGATATTTGTGCTTATTTCAGCTACTTAAAACATACTATTGACCAACATGTAATTTTTTTTTTGTATTCAGCACAAACTGTGCTACAATAATATGTGACCAAGATGGATGTACATGTTTTCATTTTTTAGAAAAAAAAATATGCGTGGTTAGTAAGTCTTGGGGAAAAAAATGTAGCTGAAATAAGGCCTTAAAACCCACACTAAAGACTTTTGAGTAATCGGTCTTGTAGGCTAGAATATTTACTTCAAAATTATGTGAAAATCATTCTGCTTACTCATTCACAGAAAACAATATATTGATTTAAAATTTTCAAGACATGTTTTGTCATCGAGGGTCTATATGCGAGGGAGTGGCAATGGCCTTGAATATTAAGTGAGTCTCACCTGAGAGACAAAGGGCCCTCCCCTAATGGCCCCTAATGGCCCATCAGTGTGACTGTGAGGCAGGTAAGAGAGAATGTGAGGAGATTGAAAAAAAGGTTTTTTAAATTATTTGTATTTTATTTACAACACAGTATAATCAAAACATACATAATGAAGGTCAAAGACACATTATTGTGCACACTGATCTAACCACAGAGATGTGAACAGACTTTGAGTCATTCCTGCAACATATTCTGTTCAACAAGTGAAACAAGTAAATCATACCTGATATTTACGTGTGTTATTTAAGTGTTTCTACTTCTTTCCATGGATTCAAGAAGAAAAAAAACATAATCAGTAGAAAAGGAGCTTGTTTTAACATAGAATATCAGTGTAGTTGAACATCTGATGTTGGTGCAGCGTTCTCAGAGGAAAACAGTTTGAAGAGACATCAGGATTCATCTGGTGCTGGTATCTGATTCAATAAAATACAAACCAAAAAACATTTGTGAGCATGTTAATATCAGGAACATCTGTGTATATATAGGTTTTGTAGCCATAGACTCACACATGCTTTGTACTATCATAAAAAAGAGAAAGAAATCTTATATCTAAGAAACTAATTATTGTTTAGCACGTTATTAAAATCTATTTCTGAACAGAGTAGGCTATTAATAATAAACATGTACTAAACATACTTAGACTCGTAGCATTCATCATGTTACAGTGTACACTTATATTACTTTTATTGTTTTATATGAAAACATCATTGCACCATATGAAATTTAAATACAGTGAATTGCCCCTCATTGTAGTCAGGAATTATAGTTTGGGAAAAACCCAACTATGATTTTGTAGTCGTATAGTCTAGTATGAATTATTTTATAGTAGTCTATGATATGATTCTGTAGCCACAGACTCAAGCATGCTTTGTACAATAAAAGGATGTACTTTGAACTATAAAAAAATAATATTTTATATCTGAGAAACTAATTATTGTTGTTTAGCACGCTATTAAAATATATTTGTGAACAGAGTATTAATAATAAACATGGTCTAAACATTCTTAGACGCGTAGCATTCATCATGTTGTCATTTGGGAAAAACCCAACTAACTGTTAGTAAATCTGTTCAATTTTATGTCACAATAAAACGTTAACTAATGCAAAAAGAAACATTACTTACTCATCAGATTGATCTCCTCTGCTGGATGAAATCGTGTTCTTCTTTCGAGGGAAATCCTTCCTTTACTCAGCGCGAACAGTAACAGTAGCCGCGATGAATCTCCTCGCTCTTTGTTTGTTTTGGGCGTTTGCACGTGCGCACGTACCACGCGAGGGCGGGACCACATTAGAGGTAATGAGTCAGACGGGACAGACTGAACATCGTGTTGGTTTCATACGGATTACTTCATCACAGAATGTTTGTTTTTGACTTGCTTCATTTCAAAGTAGACACTTGAAGCTTTCTATAGATATATTTCTCATGTCTCTGTGTGAAGTATTTGCTGAGTTACAGTTCATTTTAGTGACGCGTTTCTAAAAGCAGTTTGCGGAGAAGACCGAGAATGCACCCTGTTTGTTTTCTTTATTCTTCAAAAGCACAAAGTTTAGTTGTTATTATGAGTGTATACAAATAAAAGTAGACCCCTTACATATTCGATTGGTGTATTGCTCTTATCTGTACGATCAAAAATGGCAGAGTAATTCAAGCTCATTTCGGCCTTATCAGGAAAATCTGCCTCAAAACGCGTATACGCGTTTGTCGACCCCAGAGGGTTAACTTATTGGGAGAAAACCGGTAGTTCTATGTGAAATCAGACATTGAGCACCCCCATATTGTCAAAATGGCATGATCATAACACCCCGCGAATATTTGACTGTTAGATTGGGAGTCGAATCAGGCTCCTCGAATCGAAGCAATTGAATCGTTGACTACTCCCCTAGAACATAAAGATACTGATGAACACAGGGAACAAGACTCTGGCTTTCTCTGTATTATAACCATCCCAGTTACTTTGCACTGGTTGAGCTACAAGAAAAAAAGGGGGGTCACTGTATTTGCAATAATTAGAAATAGTCTGACGTTCTACCAAAAAATAAACTCATACACACAAAAATGGTGTTTCTTTCAGCATGTTTTCAAACAATATATACACTTAGTGAAATACAAACCCCAAATACTGTAAGTCTTTATACAAATATATACAGACAATTCAATAAATCTGACCCGCATATAAGTTCCTGTGTGTCTGTGAGAGGAGTCAAAATGGTCAGCCCAGTCCACTGGAGGTTGAGACCATAAACAGTTCATAAAGTAATAAAAACCAGTCCTATCTGTAGACGAATAGAATTATGAGGGCTGATGATGATGATGTCCTAAACTTGGATGACTGGTCAGCATGAAGACTTCATTCCATATGCACTTGAGGAGTTACTTCAGCAATTTAGTAATGCAATGGATACAATCATTAACTTACGTTTGAGCAGGAAACACAAAGGTTTCTCAAACATGATTAGGAAGTAGGTCACAGGTAACCATGAGGCCACTTCAAACAGAACCTAACACTTACTCTACTACTTCCTGTTTTTATTCAATACAAGGGGTACTACATGTGTCCCCCTAGTGGCCAGTATGAACATTACTGTGACAGACAGTGACTGTTACAGTATTCTTTGGAGCTCCTATGAAATAACAAGAGAGAAAATACTGTCAAGTTCAACAGTATGATAAATAAATATTAATGGTAACACTTTACAATAAGATGTCATTTGTTAACATTAGTTAATGTATTAACGAACAATGAACAATACATTTATTACACAATTTATTAATCTTTGTTAATGTTAGTTAATAAAAATACAGTCGTTCATTGTTCATGTTAGTTCACAGTGCATTAATGTTTACAAACACAACTTGTGATTTTAATAATACATTAGTAAATGCAGAAGTTAATGAACTAAGATTAATAAATGCTGCAGAAGTATTGTTCATTCTTATTTCATGTTAACTAATGAACCTTATTGTAAAGTGTTGCCATATTAACATCTAAACTGATACTTTAACCTGTTAGCTTGTATACCCGTAAGCTCTTTAACCTATAGTTGCACCAGCGCCACTGAAGTCATGCAGTGTTAATGTGCATCTAGAAGGACTGCAGATGAGGCGTTAAGTTCATGGCACTGCGACCAACTTACCATTTTACAGAGTTTAATATAGCAATGTGGTCGCTCAGTTTTTCAAGATAAGTTTTAATCGTGCAACTGTTAATAATAGATTTGAACAAAGAAATGAAGCGTTACTACTCACAGGCCGTATTGATTGCAAATACAAAAATAAGACGAGTAAAGAAATCACGGTACTTATTAACAAAATCACCCTTTACTTAAATATATGAACACAGAAAAAAACACAGAAAACCTCTGATAACAGGTTAATGTTACATTTCCCATTCTATGACTAATAAAATAATAGCAACTTACTCTGTAACTGAACATGGCTTTCCTCGGAGTAGCTGCGTGCGCTGCGTCGTCGTCTTGTTTAACAGGTGTCAGTGTTAAGGTGTAATACTGCCACCTGGAGGTCAACCAGGTACTGGCGCTGGAGTATTTACATGTGGTGTTATCATAAGAGTCCTGTTCATTTGAAATATTGCGGTTATCGTCAATCGACACACACTAAATTAACACGATATCAATAATTGTTGCTTTGAATATCACGGTTATCGTCAATACCGGTATATCGCGACACCCCTACTTCATGTATTTATTCCTAAATCTTTTTGTTTTTCCAGGACATGGGTGTGGATAACTCAGTCATTCCTCCAGGCACTTACGTCAAAGTCTCCGGCAACCTCCGCTCTTTTCAGGTGAGAATTTGTGTGCAATTAATGAAAATCTAAATTAAAGTGCTGTTTTATATGTGCTTACATGTGTGGATGGAGTTGTTGCACTATTTAATTATTAAAATATAATTTCCTGTGCATTCTGCAGTTTGAGTAATGATAGAATCTCTTTTTACTTCATGCAATAAAGACTGTTAGTGAGCAGCAGGTTCATAACTCCTTTGTGCACTATTTAAGTGTGTATCTTCAAATAGAGTAACCCTACTTGCCCATTGGTCTCTATCCATCATGGCTCCCTAAACATCTTCAGTTATATGTATGTATGTATGTGTGTGTGTGAATAGTATATAAAACACTTAACCAGGAGTGTTTGGTCTCATTGCAGAATAACCGGTCTTTGGTTGCGTTCAGCGTCCGAGTGCTGGAGGATATGAATGAAGTCACTTCACACATGCTGGAGGTTGTGAACGCTCATATGCAGCAGAGCAAACCACAGAGCATGGTGAGAGTAGCATATGTTTCTCACCCTACACTTCTCTTGCTCACATTGCAGCTCATAGATGACATTTGACATGCTTATTTGTGCATGATAGGCATGCTTATGAATTAAACTAATACAGGGTTCCTGGAGGTCCTTTATGTCTTAGAATGTACTGCTCAGAATTTGAGCCCGTAAAAAACCTTAAATATCTTAAATAGTAAAGTCTTAATGATCATTTGCTTACATTTGTGTCCTGAGACCTTAAAGGGATAGTTCACCCAAAAATGAAAATTCTGTCATTAATTACTCACCCTCATGTCGTTCCAAACCCATAAGACCTTCGTTCATCTCCGGAACACAAAATAAGATATTTTTGATGAAATCCGAGAGCTCTCTGACCCTCCCATAGACAGCAAGGATCCTTACACAGAAACGTAGCAAGGAGATCGTTAAAATAATCCATGTGATATCAGAGGTTCAACAGTAATTTTAGGAAGCTACAAGAATACTTTTTATGTGCAAAGAAAACAAAAATAACGACTTAATTCAACAATTCGTCTCCTCCGCATCGCCCTATAGTGCCATTTTGGAGAGCATCACATACGTAAACAACGAATGCTGTTCTGTGTCAGCAGCACCGTACGCGGATACGCTGTTTATGCTTTGATCTGTATGTAAACAACGTATCTGCGTACATACATTGCATATGTTGTTTACGTATGTGATGATCTCCTAAATGGCGCTATGCATCAAACATCAGATGTTAGAGATTGAGATGCTCTCTGGAAGATTTGCAAATCATGTATAATGTAATATGAAACATTTTTTCCCCCATATTCTGTGTTTTCTATTTAAATAATTCTGGTTCACTTTTGATAAAAATAAGCCATGTGTAAGTAATTTAATTCATAAAACTTCAATTTAATATTTATTAATTGCAATAATAATTGTGCCCTGAGATTGAATAATCCTAGGATGTCTAATTGGTTAAATTCATAAAACTTATTTAACAATAATAATGCCCTATTTTTTATTAATTTTATTTTTATTTTCTTTTTCAGAAATTCTATGTCGTGTGTTAATTTTTCTGGGTTCTGTTTTTTTAATTTTATCAAATTATATTATCAAAAATTGTGGTAGTCAAATAAATTCATAGAACTTTACTTTTTTTTTTTTTTTAATTTAATTATGACGTTGGAACAATCCTTTGGGTTTTGGGAAAGCAGAGTGCTGCACAACAGAGGTTTACAGTTTCCTTAAAGTAATGTTTCAATAAAGTGTATTTTTGTTGTTACTACACTGAGAAGTACATTCTACTGTACAATTGTAATATATTTCTGTCATAAACTGAAAAAGTTAAACCAAACTTTTATTTTGATGGGTTGTTGAGTTTCCGTGCATATCTGATGAAATGCTGGTGAAGTGATTCTCAGAGCAGCTCTGGAGATGAAGTTCATGTCCTTATATAGTGAGACGCAGACGAGTGTCATGCGTGCTCGAGTTTGTGCAGCAGACCAAACTGTGACACGCTGACTTCTTTTAAAGAGTAGAGTCTCTAGTCCATATCGTGACTTAATTGTACAGCTCTACGTTTCATTTTATTCATCCAAAATCATAGGGCCCTAAATAATATAAAATATAATTTTGTAATATATTATTGAAACTAGGGCTGCAACTAACGATTATTTTAATAATCGATTAATCTGTCGATTATTTTTTCGATGAATCGGATTTAAAAAAAAAGAACAAAGAAAAGCATTCATTTCCAACCCTTTATTCAAAAACAGAACTAAAATCTTTAGAAAGTGCACAAACATGTTGCTCCTTGAACATCCCTGAGCTGTTATAATAATAATAAAATAAAATAAAAATGGACTATATAACTTTAGTATATAACTTCAGGTTATATAACTTTGATTGTAGCTATATGGGCGCTTAGTTTTTTCTTGTTGTTTAATACACTTGGCCAAAATCTCAAATTAAGCGCTTATGCACATAATGCACAGGATATTTAAAACGTATATAGACAGCAAATAACTAATTCTTCTCCACTCTTCAAACACACAAAAACATTATCCTTTACTGACATAGTGTTTGAGTAAAGAAAACGCTGTACTATTCAAACACCAATTATTTATTCACCCTTGCATTGCGAAAAAGCAGAGATCTCATCTTCTCCAGGCTGTGCGCGCGTCAATCTGAACGGAGGCGGGGTGAAGTTACGAGGTCTCGCTCAGAGCTCGATGATCCAATGGCGTTACAGTTTTACTGACAAGTTATTTTAATGCTTATCATTGGTTTACTATTTTTAAAACTCTCTGATTTAAAATAATAAAACGAATTATAAGCGACTCAAGTTTGGATAATTTTTCACAGCACCTGACTGGGCTAGGGTATGGCAACTGCATACTCTGCCATACGCATAACGCCGCCCCTGCTCCCACACCTTGGATGACTTGGGTCGCACGGATTTCTCTGCCTCCGCCATGTATCTTTCCTCTACCTCCGCTCGTTTTTTGTTGTTTTTACTTTTTTTTTTTTTATGAGGCGCCAAACTCTGCTACCATCCGTCTTGAGAGAGACCGAGTGTGTTCACTCCGCTCACGCTCAACTAAAGTTTTTTTTTTTTTTTTTTAATAATCAAACGTCTCGCGTCGCGCGACACAACGAATCGATTATGAAATTCGTTGCCAACGCTTTTAGTAATCGATTTTTATCGATTTAATCGATTCGTTGTTGCAGCCCTAATTGAAACTGCCATAGGGGAAAACCGCAAAATGTTGACCCGGCCAATATATATATATATATCTCACTGTTTCATTGTGTTTGCATTGGTTTTTTTTTCTTTACTGTGACTGTAGTGTGTTTGGTAATCGATGCTCTTTCTGTTATAGATGGGAGGAGGTGCAGGAACGAACATGATGCCCACGGCACATAATAGCATGAGCAGCACGAGCACCACAGGAAGCTATTCTGGTGCTAGTATGATGTTAGTCAATGGTTTGAGTGCCAACCAGAATCAGGCAAGTCAAAAATGCTTCATTGTACAAGAGTTGAATGGGAGTGTCTGTGTGTGTGTGTGTGTGTGTGTGTGTACCTACTTAACCATATTTTGGGGACAAATTTATACCCAAAAGTGAGCTAAACCTGACAAAATCTCCAAAAACCTCCCTTTGGGGACGTCCTCATTTGTAAAACCAGTTTAAAAATAAAGTAAACAAAGGTTTTTTGAAATTGTAAAAATGCAGAAAGTTTCCTGTAAGGGGTAGGGTTGGTGTAGGGCAATAGAAAATATGGTTTGTACAGTATAAAAACCATTACACCTATGGAATGTCCCCATTTAGATAGCGAAGTAAACATGCGTGTGTGTGTGTGTGTGTGTGTGTTAGGGCTGTCAAAATTTATTTTGAATTTCGAATATTCGTCGAATTTAAAATAAAAATCCACATTCGAATGCAAAAACGTTGCATTCAAATTTTAGGTGTGCATCAGGCTGCTTTATCAGTGGCGCATGAGATGCGAAGATGATGTAGGTGTCGTTGCATTTTAATGTTTTTCATA
Organism: Onychostoma macrolepis; assembly: GCF_012432095.1. Lineage (NCBI taxonomy): Eukaryota > Metazoa > Chordata > Actinopteri > Cypriniformes > Cyprinidae > Onychostoma > Onychostoma macrolepis. The sequence goes on along the minus strand of NC_081170.1, from coordinate 33,984,445 downwards.
GCCTATCCAGTTAAACCCACTGGATGCGGTGCTGCTCATTCAAAATATTGTGAAAAAAGAGAACATCAGTGTGGAGAAGATGTTGTTTTACGTCAAAACTGAAACCAAGCCATTCACACACAATGCATATTTATCGCATTTTCTAGATGGACATCTATCACCGTTGCACTGGTGTCTCGCACAAGAGAGCCGCATGTTTAGAAAGCCATCTAAAATTAATGTAAGTTCAACTTTTAAAAAACATGTCTCGAGCCTTTATGGCGGTTTTTCTTCATCCCACTGTATCTCGTGTTTTTAAATGGAAAAAAAGTGCTCTTTGTGATTGGTTTTCGGTCCTTTGTATTAAACTATACATATACATACATGATTCTGTTTTGTTTCTAATTGTTAAGCAACGCAATTAATTATATGGTTTATAAACATTATTTAAACATTATGCACTTTTTTCAAAGATAGTCGCATTGTTTTATCGCTTTGAAGAAATGTGCGTTAGTAATATTTTGCTCGATGCGCCCTCTTGTGGCCTCAGGAGAGAAGCCAAAAGCTTTTTTCCCCCCTAACAGAAATTTTGCTTTTTAAATTTGAATATAATTCGAATTTAGTTTTTCAGCCATTTTGACAGCCCTAGTGTGTGTGTTTACGCTGCCGTTCAAAAGTGCAGGATAAGTAATATTTTTAATGTTTTTTTTTGTTGTTGTTGTTATTCAGCAAGAATGTAAAATTGATAAAAAGTGATAGTAAAGACCCACATTGATTTATTTTCTTAATGCTGTTCTTTTTAACATTTTATTCATCAAAGAAAAAGTAGTTTATTCGCCCTGTAAAAGTATCACAGACGTGTGTTTTGCTGATGCTGGTTCTGGTCTTTGTGCAGGTTTTGAGTCTGATCAAGAGCTGTCATGAGCCTCAAGGCATCAGCATGCACGACCTCAAGCAGAAGCTGAGCAGCATGAGCGTCACCGTCATCAGGTACAGACCTCTCCTGGGACACGTCTCTTTACAGAAAGGGCTTTTTCAGTGGACATCAACCCAGAGAGGAATTTCACATTGCTCTTCCTCTTTCTTAGTTTTAGTTTCTCTTCTTTTAAGACAAATGAGCTCTGAGAATAACACGTCCTTTATTTCCCTGAAGAGACTTCCTCTATTTTCTGTCATAGTATGGTGTTCATGTGAGGTTTTGCATGAACTTGAGCTAAATTCTCATCATATTTATGACTCTGATTCTGTTCTTATGTAGAAATGGTCATTCTTTTAAAGCACATTTTTATTTTATTGTAAGTTAACCCTTATGTTGAGTTTCACTCATTTTGCCCCGAGAGGATTTAAATTTTCCCAAAAATGCTAGTTATTGCAGTGGACTAAAACTTACTTAATTTGCTCAAAGGGTATTTTTCTTCTATTTTTACTTTTTGTAGTGTTGTGGTGTTCCCAGTCAAAAATGACTGGCCTACAAAAATTGCTTCTGAATTTCTCATGCTATTTTGTTACCAAATCATGATTCAGTCTTTTTTTTCAACTTGTTTTCTTTCAATTAGCACAGGTTTTGTATTTCCTTTTGGAACTGATTGATCTTAATGCATGAGCTCAGATCAATGAGGCCTACGATTAACCAGTTCCACAAAGAAACACAATACTGGTGCTAACTGAAAGAACAAGTTGACAAAAACATTGAATCCAGGATTTCAAGCTAGTCATTTGAGACTGGAAATAATAAATGGGTTAAAAGATTTTCAACAGCACAAGGGGTAAATAACCACATGAAGAACAGCACGTAGTTATGTCTAAAGTAAGCGAAATTTTTAAAATATATAGTCCTCTTTAAACCACAACAGATGTACGTGCGCATCAGGAAGGTGAAAAAAAAAGAAAGAACTGACCACAAATAGCTGTTCTTGACGGTACATCATCTAAGACAGTCCAGCTTGACTCAGAAAACTCTCAACTCTGTTTCAGAACTGGTTATTCTGATGGCCGGCTCTACACAGATTGTACCAGTTAAAATATCCATCTCAGTAGATAGTAATGCTGAGGAAAATCAACAATTATAATAATTTATTATAAATTACTAAGCCATCTGTCTGGCTGTTATTTTCAGGGTTCTTACACCTTTCCCAAATTCAAGCACTTTCAAGGTGCATTTTCAAGATTGTCCAGCACTTTAAACTGTGGTAAATTACATGTTTACACACACAAACACACACGAGTTTTTCACTTTAAATCAAATGTTATTGTGCTATTAAAAACCACCGGTCTGGATTGCATATAGCATTGCATAATATAAATAGCCGACAAAGTATATAAATTATAAAATAAAAAATAAAGAAAGAAATAATTTACAGGGTACCACCAGGATTTTTAAAATAAAATGTAAGGCTTTTTAAGATCTGCACAAATCAAATAAATACTATATGAGCGGGGAAGGGCAATGTCTATGGTAACACATTAAACCATAAAATGACTGCAAAAAACATGATTTGCAGTTCAAATACAGGTTTTCACAAATAGAGTTTTATAAAGTGACAAACTTGACATTTCAGCCTTTAAAATATTTTTAAGAAATAACGAAAAGGGATGAGTCAGAAGTATAAACAATTATTGTTTTTCAGCGGCTTTGTTGGCAGAGGATTAATTTGCACTTTCAATAAGCCGCCTGCTGTTTTTGCTCAAAACTAAAAGTTTGTGCCTTCAAAAATCTAAAACATTTAAACAGTAAGATGTCTTGTGTGCTTTAAATGAAAATAATTCTTTACACTTTTGACTCATCCCTTTCCTTTATTTCTTAAAAATAGTTTAAAGGCTAAAATATGAGGTTCTGTCTGTCACTAGAGATGTTCCGATACCGATATTTTCCCTTCCCGATACCGATTCCGATACTGAGCACTGATCCGATACTGTGTATCTGGTTATACAGCTATACTTACTAGCCCTGTATGAATTGATACAATTATTTTATGGTGCACTTCACCATAGATAGATAGTCTGGCGAGTAAACAAAAAATATAATATATAATGTTTGGAAAAAAGTACACTGTTAACATCAGTCAGTCAAGCATTATAAATATATTATGATGAGTATTATTGATAGAACTTTAGCAATTAGAATTAAAACTTGGTATCCATGTATGAATGCATATTAGTCATTTTAACTGAACTTAGGACTGGTGGTGGTGCTTTTTTGGTCATTCAGTGTTTCTGTAAAAATGGGGGGAAAACTATCAATAATACTGATAAGATAATAATAATCATACTATGAATTCTGCTAAGAACAATATAAACGCACTAAGGATTAACGAGCTGCTGGATTCATGAATATTAATCACGTTGTCTGCATTGGCTCGAACTGATTTGCTGAAATCAAAACAGGGATGATAATAGGTGAGCGCCAGCCAATGGGATTGTCGTTTGCGCATTAGCTCCGCCTACTACCGGAGAACCCGGCAGTTAAACTGAAGAATTCCAAAGGAACTCCGTTATTTTGACAGAAAAATACAACAAAGAATATAGTTTACATACCATTCGGAATTGACGCGCTACATGTAAAAGACTCTCTCTCTCTCTCTCTCTGCGTGTGAGGAAAAAAAGCAAAGCGACGGCGAGTCGTGCGCTTCACACTAGAGCTTACGGTACGTCAAATACAGCTGCGCTGCGCATTCATTCAGATGATCTGAAAAATAGATCGCTTGACGGAGAGTAAAACTCTGAAGCGCTCAGTCAGAGTGTTCGGAGAGTGACGATATATCTGTGCTAAACTTATATATAGCCTCCAACTTACACACTGGAGAGTAAAATCTGATTATTTATTAGCCAGTGGCTAATATTAGACATCATTTAGTCGCCCAGGGTGAAGATTTAGTCGCATATGCGAGTGATTTACTGGCAATGTGCTAGGCTAGCGCGTTTGTACTTCTTCTTCGCTGCTCTAAATAGTGGTTGCTTGTGGCAACACAGCACAGCTTCCTGTGTTTGCACTCTGAGCAGCGAAGAAGAATTGATTTCCTATTTGCAGCGTTAAGCAAAGCTAGCGCGCATAACTATAGGTCTTGTCTAAGAAAATGGTATCGGATTGGTACATGGGTTCAAGTACTCGCCGATACCGATGCCAGAATTTTTTGTGGTATCGGTGGAATTTCTGATACTAGTATCGGAATCGGATCAACCCTATCTGTCACTAGGTGGCGCTGTATGGATACAGCGGTTTCGCCGGTAACGGCTGTACACAAAGCAGCACTGTGCTCATAAATTATACTTTCAGATATTATACTGTACGGCGATGAGATGAAACGAAAATGCCAAGGCAGTTGGTTCACTTAAGAGATAAATTAATATTAAAAACAACCGTCCTGCATTTTGACTTTGAAATGTTTATTTTATTATTTCACTTTAATCGTAACAGTCTTAAAGGGGTCCTATTATGCTCTTTTACAAAGTCTTGATTTTGTTTTGGGGGTGTACTAGAACATGCTCTCGTGCTTGGTGGTTCGAAAATTGCATTATTTTTCACATAATTTACATTAATTACATTAATTACAATTCTCTCCCCAGCCTGACACAAACGGCTCGATTAGTTCCGGGTTTCATGAAGGCCCGCCTTCTGAAAAACTAAATGTGTTGTGATTGGTTAGCTGTCCCAGCGCGTTGTGATTGGCGAAAAGCTTAGACGGCATTTCAGTACTGCCCAGCCCCTTGCCAAAGCAGCAAGTTCGTCAATATTGCATATCAATTCAGACCTCGAGAATATTGCAGATCGCGCAGAACCTTTGCACGCATGGATATTGCAAGACATATTAAAGTGGTAACCCAGGTTTCCCCGGTAACGCTGTACACAAAGCAGAGCTCCGCTCACAAACACTGCTTTATCAGACATTATATGCAAGATGAAATCAAAATGACATCCAAAATTTTCTGAAAACAGCCGGTTTCCTTCAGAAATACAGTGATATAAAAACACCCGCACCGGGTTTTGATTTTGAAACGTGCAGTGCTCAAGCGTTCTCCCGCCAACCATTGGAATTTCTGTAGGCGGGATTTACAATTTGTGATGTCACAAATACAGGAAAAGAACTTTGTAGTCCAAACGAGCCGTTTGTTGTAGTTCTTGAAAAGGAATTTTTTTTAAAACGAAATATCTCTCTTTGGAGTGGACTTTGAGATTTGTAACTCTGTAGATCGTTTTATGTCCAAACATACACACTGACTAAAATTCAAAAAGTGAAAAAGCATAATAAGGACCCCTTTAATATTTATATTTATATATTTAATTTAACTAAGCATGGGCATTTTTGCTTACCTTTTACATGACTTGAAAGCACAGACTCTCCCATGAAAAAAAGCAGAATTTACAGGAGACTTTACATTATTTTAACCATAATTTGTATTTGTTGTTTTTAAGCCAACGCTGACTGAAGCGGCAACCTCCCGACGTGTTTTTATCTCCCGCTCGGTTCATCAGAGGGCGTCAATAAAGACAGACAGATCACACTACAGCCACACCGACTCGAGCGGAGCTGGAGCTTATTTTATGTAAAAAAAATAAAAAAAATTAAAAATCTTTATAAATATATAATATGAAGTAATCCGTAAGAAAATAATTTTTTATGACACCAATGCAAATGCATTTAAGCACTTTTCAAACCTTGAAAACACTGTTAAAATTCAAGCATTTAAGGATTTCAAGCACCCGTGTGAACCCTGTATTTTAGTTATGATGAAGCAACAGTACAAAAACTATTTAGTGTAAATAAAGTGACAATGTGCAAAAAAAAAAAAAAAAGAAGAGCAATGCAGTCCACATTCTAGCCTAGTAACAAGTGTGAGACGATCTTGTCAGCAGATATGAGCGCTAAACTGATGATAAAGTCTCACCTGCATGAGAAAACTACCAGACCAAGCGACAATTGAGATGTTAATGATCACAAAAGTGAATCTGCTCTTGGTGTCCAGTCACATGCATTATAGTAAGGTTTCTCTTGCATGTCTTGCAGTAGATCCATCCCAGACAAACGCATTTTTTTTTTAAAGTAAATCTAAAGTGGCAAAAACAGCAATAAATCAGTGAAGCAGCATCTACCGTACTGAGCTGATAACCCACGTTACGTTTAACTTTAGAATAATCACGTTTTTGTTTTTGAAAGAAGTCTCTTCTGCTCACCAAAGCTGCATTTATTTAATCAGAAATACAGCAAAAACAGTGATTGTAAAATATTATTGCAATTTAAAGTAACTTTTCTATTTTAATATGTTAAAATGTTTTTGTTTTTTTTAGCTGTGATCAAAATTTTCAGTATCATTACTCCAGTCTTCACCAATTATAATTGATAATAATTGAGCAGCAATTACTAATAATGACTCTTATTATTATAAATTAAAAAGATTTTTGGCTGCCTAAACTTTGTGTGTGTGTATATATATATATATATATATCTATTCAAAGAATCCTTAAAAAATGTGTGAGATAAAGTTTAAAAGAACTGCATTTATTTGAAATTGCATTTGTGAACTTCTCATTCTTAACCACAGATGTTTCACAGATTGCAATATGCAAATGCTTGTGAACAGTTTCTATGTAAAGCTGAACTACGACAACTGTGTGAAAAAGCCATCTAAAAACACAACCCAGGCCAGAGTCTGCCTTGTCATTAAACACTAGTTCTTTTCACTCCAGTTTGATTCTCACTTCTCTTTACAGGCAAATTGTGGATTTTCTCAGCAACGAGGGACACATTTTCTCCACTATTGATGAGGACCACTTCAGATCAACAGACAACGAAGCCTAATTACCTTTTTTGTCAGATCTGTATTGCCTTAAAAGCCTGTTCCTTATCTACATAGTGTTCACGAAAAAATAATAATAATAATTTCAGTTAGTTTTGGTCATTTTAATAAAAGCACACTCATCGAAAGTTATTTTCTTTCAGCATGCCATAAAGAAAAAGCAGTGAAAAGGACATTGTCTGATGTACAATAAATGTTCTATTTGTTAATCCTTGCATTGTCTTTGAGTATTGAGACACAGTGAAAAGTATTTCAGACTAGCATTAGTTGTGGATACAGTGGAGACTCCATATTAACTGGTGCTTTTTTTGATTTCTTAGGTTTCTTTGGCACGTCTTGCTATGAAGACAGCAATACAAAAAGTAATTACAAAAAGTACACATTACAAATACAAAGACAAAAATACAAGTATCCTTGAACTAATAAAAGAAGCTTTCATGGGGGTTTTTAATTGCTTCTTCGATATACTCGTAGTCATGATCCGAGTCAGAGCCAGAGAGTCTCTGTGCTGTTTTTTGGAGGAAGAAAAGGAAAGAATAGATTAGTATACAATACTTCAGCTCCCTGATGGGCTATTCCAAATATCTAGCTAGCAACAAACGCAAAGAGAAACTAACCTGATTTGTGTGCTACTGTTGGGGTTTTCACATACGTATTGTGCACACTGACGCTCTCAGGTATTGAGGAGCTTTTCCTAGGCAACAGTGGAGGGGGTTGGTCTGACTCTGGAGTCTAATGGAGTTGCACAAAAAAAAAAAAAAAGAAATTCATAAGCTGCTGAGACAGCTAAACAAATAAGAAAAGAGGAACATGTGACGATAGTGTGTTTCTGTTCAGTAATACACACACGCATAGTTACCATCCCACATGGTGCTTGCAGCAGACATTATAAGCGATGAGTTATGCATGTACCAATAGTTCACCCAAAAATGAAAACTCGATCATTTACTCAACCTTGAGTTCTAACCATGTATTTTTTTCCACCAAACAAACAAACAAAAAATTACATTTGCCATTATGAATGACATGACAAAGCTGTATGTTAACTTAGTGTGCTTATGTATTTTGTTGATATACTGATTTTATTTAATTGGTAACGGTCCTATAGTGTCTTATTCTAAATGAATTCATTAAATGTAAGGATTTGATATTCAAAGATGATGTGTTCAGCGAGGTTAGAATAGATGCACCCTTATAAAAGGTCAATATAGAGGGAAAAGTTATTTCTGTCACTAACGGTAGGAAATAATTATTAATGGCCATTAAGTTTACGTTATTACATTGATTTATAGAGAAATATCTTTATCGATCTATTATGCTGTGCGTAGACATTATGTATGGACAATATAATAGTGGGTATGTTTAAATAAGCAATAAAGAAGTGCTAGAGTTTCATACTGACCCAAAATTTGACAATTTGAACAAATTACATGATACTTTAATGGTGCTTTGTGATTATTGCAGGTTGACAGCGTCCATCCCGAGTCGCTTTCATTGTATAGCAAAGAGCATGTTAGAAATTTTGCTAAACATATTTTGTTTCACAAAGCAAGCTGTATGGATTTGGAACAAGATGATCATATTTTTGGATGAACTATTTTTTAAAAATTGAATAAAAGCTGATGCTTACATCATTTGGCGGAGGTGGAGGTGGAGCAGGAGCCCGTTTTCCCTTTGCCTGACCCAGCGAAAGGTTGTCGAGCTGTTTAGTCACAGCGCTCCTTAAGTTTGTTGATTTAGATTCAGACTTGGAGGACTTGGGCACTTCTGAACTGGATGACTTCCTCTTTGGTGGACGAGGAGGTGGTTCCTCAAATTTGCTTACGAGTTTATGATATTCATAGTAGAATTTCTCCGTCACCTCAGTGACTGTCTCTACGTGACATTCTGGGGACTCCGACCACGGCAAATGATCGGAGGTGAAACAGAGAGACATTTGTAACCAGCGTACTGGCAACTCAAAGCAGCAGTCTGGTTTATTTGGTAGGCTTGTCAACACTACGGTCTCCGTGAAAGTCTCCTCAAGCTTAAGTGCTGGTAACCCCATCAGGGGATCTTTTTCTAGGTCTTTATCCCGAGTCACAACTTTAACATCCAGAGGCAAAGAGCTGCTTATGATATCTGTTAATTTATACTTTTTGTTGTCCGAAAGCTTTTCCACAAAGTGACCTGTCATAAACAACGGCAAAGAGATTTCCTCGCTATCCTCTTCCTCCTCGTCCTCATCGTCCACCTCCATAGTTCGTTTGCAAATTAAACATTCAACTTTCTGAGCAGCTCCAGATTTATCCCCGAGTCCGCCCATCAGCGCCTTTCCCAACACCTCCAGCTGCTCTCCGACGCTGAGCGCAGGCATTCCCTCTTCCTCCACCGCCTCGCAGTGCCGAGTCACGCTTACTTTCAAACCCGGAGACTGAGAGCTTGCCAAGTATAGCTCGTACACTGATCCAAATTCCCGCGCCCTCCTTCTCATTCGTCCCCCGTACCCCTCTGAGATGATGAAGTACTGTTTTCCCTTCCTCCCCTTTGGAGTTGAGGCTAATATCATTGTTTTTGTGCCATACGCATGTAACACGAGCCGCCTGCCTCTTTGCAGTTCTTGGAACCAGCTGCAATTAAAAAACTGGTTGCCTTCTGGGCCATCGAGGATCTCTGCCATAGTCGGGAAGGACTCCGTTGGCTGACTCGCAACTTCAGTCATTGAAAAAGGAGTTATGAAAACTAAATCCTGGTACTGTTCTGTCACATCCTGGACATCCACTTCCAGGCTGGATGGGAACTTGACAACGTTCTTCCTCACTATATGTAAAAAAAAAAAAATCATTAACAAACATTTATTCCAAGACCATTTCCATGCCTCAAGCCTCTATGATTAGGGCGTCCAGTCCTGCTCCTGGAGAGCCAGTGTGCTCCCAAGTTTAGCTCCAACCTGCCCCAACACACCTGCCTGGATGTTTCTAGTAATCCTGAAGACCTTGATTAACTGGATCAGATGTGTTTAATTAGGATTGGAGCTAAACTTTAGAGGATAATAGACCTCCAGGAGCAGGATTGGATACCGTGCCCTATGGCAGGTGTGCTCAGTCCCAAACATGGAGGACTCCAACTCTGCCTCAACACACCACCGTGTAGTTTCCAGGTAAACCCAAAGACCTTGATTAGCTGGTCCAAGTGTGTTAGAATTACAACTAAACTCTGCTGGGAGGTGTGATGACTGATAACCCTATTCCACCAACATGGTGCTTGACTGGGGATCCGCAAACCACTCTTTGAGCTTGCTTTCATTGACTTGCCAAACAACGATGTACAGTATGTTAGACATGTCTACGTTATTTATGCTCATTAATCTTCAGTAGTGTTGCAAGTTTGAGAACATATATTAGCACCAAAATTTATTTCATTAAATCACAAGCTGCTTTTGATGCAATGATCAGAAGTTATAGTACAATTCATATCAAATTATTTCCACTTCAGACAGCTTTATTGATTATATCGAGTCGCGTTCAAGGAAAGTCAGTTAACTCTGTGGCCATATTTTGCAAGGCCTTTTGGGTAGTTTCTCCAGGAATGCAAAACCAACTCCTATCTACTTAAATGGGGAAATACCAGAATCTTAAACACTGCTTGCATCATTTCAAATCAGTAAAATAAAATAGAACAGTTTTGTATGTGCAGTTGACGTTCTCAGAAAAAAAGCTGTTTAACAGAAGTGCAGCACTTCTGGTTATAACTGTTCTGAAGTCAGTGGCTTTTCTGAGTGGGTTTTTGGGTAATCGCCTGAAATAAGGTCTGTGGTTCACACAAGTGCAAGATATTTTCACATTTCTTTTCTACAGCATTTTACTTGTCTTTAAAATGGAAGTGGCTAAATGGACTTCAGAGGTTGGGCACAGCTTAATTTCTGCAATAATCCAAAAGCCAATGGAAAAATCCTTTTGGGTTTTTGCCGAGGGAACCAGGGTGATGCTAACTTCCTGTACTAAAGAACAAATCATCAGTGCAGCACCCCATGTGCTGGATAATTATGGATCTGTCTTTGGCACCAGCGGTCTGTCGGTGGGAAAAGGACTTGACAAATATTTACCAAGTAACACTGTTGTACTTACTATGCATGATGGCACTGATTTCATACACTGGGCTGAAGATCAACGAGCTTCCACTGTTGTTCTCAGTTGTATTGCGGAAGCGACGGCAGCTCAGTCTGGATGACGACATGATTTCCTGTAGAGAGTAGCCATGGTCACTTTGACACTCGTAAAACTCTCCTTTGAGGGCCAGAGGAAGGAGCATCTCTGCAGAGGCCATGTTCTGCCCCAGCACCTGACACCGTGCCAGTCTTTCTCCATCTCTGGCGACCTCCACTGACAGCAGGGTCAGCTGTTTTCCTGCAGATAGCGTGAAGTCGTCTATAGTCAGCTCGTTTTGGCATATGAAGGTGAAGGAGCCGCAGGCGTCCACTCCAACAGGACACAAACCCACAATTTCCTCTATTGTATTGTACGGTAGGTCCTCAGCGACGAGACTGAAGTGACCTAGAGAGATGCACAGTGTGTTAAAATCAGTAAACTTGCCCAGTTAGCTTTTAGTTTACAAATTAATTTCCTTGAACAACAGCCTCCTTGAAGGCTCAAGTTCTATAGCATCATCTCTTATTCGTGGATAGACAACTGCTTTGGATTAACCCTTCCCAGGTGAAAATTTCCAGGCTCTATTTTCATGCAATGATTTTGTGCTTAATATACTAAAACTTTGTACTTAAGATCATCTAAGTGTACTCAACTGCTATTTTGGGACACCATGAATATGAACTAAAATATCTTTCACTATAATTTGGTTTTAAATGCATGATCCCAACTTAAAGCATTGCTTGGTTTGAGCATCCAGCCACAATATAATGATGGAAGGATAGGATTCCATTTGATGATATTAGAACTGTAGAAATAATGCATTTTGCCAGTAGATTATTTTCAACAAATGGAAAATACAAATCTACGTGAATCCTGTCCTAGTTTACTTGTAATCATATAGGCTGTTATTTACTCTATAATGTATGTTTAATAGCACAAGAGGCTTCACTACATACTCCACTCTGGTTTATATGAATTTACTTGGAAGCACCTTGCAGTGGTTTAGTGTCTCACCTGGATATTGAGTAGGCAATTCAAATGAAGCTCCAGTGTCAATCTCCTCACAAGATGCAGACAGAAGCTCTAAACCAATCACCTTCACCAGATCTCCAGTAGATAAACACACTTCGCTCCCTGAAAGCTCATAAATGGAACCTGGAAGCAATAACACATCATCATGCCCTATTTGCATAACTTCCTCGGTTCATTTTATAGGAATTTCCAGTCAAATGTTAAGATGGACTTTGATCGCAAAGTCAAAAATGCCATAGTCTCCTGAGAACAATAAAAGAAAAGTTGTAAGTTTCCCTTCTTCTTCTTCTTTTTTTTTTTTTTATTACGCTATTACATTGCTTGGAGGATAAGAAAAAAAAAAAAAAGTATATTCAGTATCAGTAAATCTTTAGTTTCCAGAAAATTTATTTTTAGATAATTTGTCCTCTGTAAAACAAACATGAAAAATTTTTGTAAAAACAGAGAACATTTGTATTTTACATTTTCGACAGCTCCAGGACATTTGCACAAAGATTCTCAACCATGGTATGATTAGATATACTATTTTAATTTACACAATACGAGTGTAAACATGGGTTTTGCTATTCTAAACAGCATATCCGGTAGAAGTCTCTGATTTGCATATTAATGTGTCATTTGGGCAACATGTAATGAAAAATAAGTATAATAATGAGAGTAATACCTTAGCAACATTTTCATATAAAATCTCATATTTCATAGAAATATTGATGTATAATTTATTTCCCAAATCACTTACGATGTCTACCTAAAATGTCCAGCTCTACAGTAGACACGTATGAAAATGATGCATGTCTCATAACAGGAATTCATATTCTGCTCTGAAACCCCACTAAAAGATGTCCTGAGATATTCATTTAAGAAAAACAATTTGAAAATGAGTCTGAATATGATATTATCTTCCTCTGTGATGAGGCATAGTACTTAGCAGCTTTTGTTTTATTTTACGTTAATATTGTACTTGTACAAAATGTACAACATCCTCTTTATTTAAAGCAGGTGTTCTCAACTTGGGTTGCAGGTTTGTTGTGTTCAGCATGGGGAAAAGTGTATAGGAAAATAAACAAAAAAAAAAACAGGAGAAAACCTATTCCTTATATATTAATATTCTGGTGCAAATACATGTCGCTTGGCAAATGCCAACCTGGGCAGGTTGTGTGACATTCCCTTATCTTCAAAAACAAATTTCAATACATTTTTGATATTTCTTGAATTACAAACAACTTTGATACTGTCACTATTTGACATTAAATGTAAAATCTGAATCCTGACAACCACTGAATTAAAGCACACAGTCATGACTTTAAATAAATAAAGCTGTAGTATATGAATCAAAATCCTGAAGGATAAATAGCAGTGAACTACTGATTTGAGATCACCCTTTATGAGAAACAATCTTAACAAACCCTTGGTTTTTGAAGCAACACAGATGAGACTAAACTCGACTGCTCATTCAGGCTCACATCTACTTGTACTGAAGAAGCACAGCGTTAACCACACTGACAATGAAAAAAAAAAAGGATCTTAAACCTCATGTCCTGTTTGCGGTCGGAGAGACCCCCCAACCATTTCAATAACACAAAAGCGTAGTTTACGCTGAAGAAAGACATTTTAACTTGGTGGCACACTTTGGCAAATGTTACATTACTTCGCTTTAGGGTTTCAGGCATAAAATATGACAATGTGTGCATTCAGGTTTCATATGCACATTGTCTATTTGTATTTTTCACTCTGTTTTCAAAAGTAAAAATGGGTCAAATCTAAATTAATCAGAAACAGCATCATGTACCGGGCAAGTCACATTTCTAAAAAGTGCATGCCTATTTAATACAGGAGGTCAGAGCTCCATTAAAGAGTTCAACTTCAAAATATCATTATTTTTACATCATTGTACATCTCTGGGACTAAAATCAAGGTGGCCATTAAGAAAACATTCTTGTTCCTTATTTTACAAAATGATGATGGTTGCAAGATACATCAAACTGGGAGTACTATTAACAATCACAATGCAAAATAAATGTACGGACATAGTGGAACACCATAAAATAAAATAAAAAATAAAACACTTTGGGTGAAGAACAGTATGATCTTGCTTCTTGTTGTGTTTAGTCTCATACAGAATATGCAGAAAGAGAGAGTAAAATCATATAAACCTACCCTGGAAGTAAACCCCCGAGCAGACCTGCAGGATGCGGGGTAGAGACTTTTGATCCAGACAGTTGATGAAGTCTCGCAGAGACTGGAGGTCTCCCATCTCTCACAGCTGACACACAATCACACACTGAGCTGGTCTTCTGCGCGCGCTGACACTAGAGCTCAGAGAGGAAGTCTCGAGGGACTCACCCAGAACCACAGACACCACACTACACAAGCATTTCATTTGCGTATATTTATTTATCGAAATAACTACATGTCAATTATTATACATGTACTTTTTGTTTCAACATAGAATAACTGCGTTAATAATGAAGGTGTTGTCATCCTGCCCATACAACCGCCATACATATGGCGAAGGCTGAGCTCATTAATATTAATTGCGCAATACTGCTATTGGTTAGTCTTCCTAAAGGGGCGTTCACTCGCGTCCGTCATTCACCACCGAGGGATTCGCTAATTCGCCAGTTGAGTGACGCCCACTTACTAACGTCTGCTGTTCAGCCAATCAATCGCGAGTTTTAAAGGAACTTCGCGTTACTGTTTTAATATTCATGAGCCGGAAGACGTTCAGTTTGAGTAGATTACCCAAGATGCTCGGCGTGCTTGTAGCAGGGGGGAATGTGTGACAATGGCAACAAATACTACAGCAAATAACCCATCTTTCGACTGTCCAACATGGTAAAAAACACTCCGGTACTCGCTGGATTTAGTGCATGAATGAGCTAGGCTTTATTGTATCCTGCATAAAAACAACAGTCTTACAGCGGACTGTTAGCTCTCGTGCTCTTTAGCAGATCTGCCGCCACACTTTAGAACTCAAGCTTGTTTTACAAACTGCATTTCTTTGTGTATAAGTGTATATTGCTTTTATTTAATCCGAGTAGATTTGAACAGGGAACACCTCAGATGCTATGTTCTTGGTAAATGCTCGTTGGTAGATGATTTGGGGAGCGAGGTGTTCACGAGTTCATTCATGCCGTGGTTTATTTCAGGGCAGGGAAGCCTCCAGCAGGACTGCATTTGGACGTGGTGAAAGGAGACAAACTTGTTGAGGTATTACACTGAGTTTTAAGAATATCTGTTTGCAGATTTTGTAAACTATTCCCTGTTGTGTTGTTCCAAACCTCTGTGCTGTTATTGTTTTCCACAGAACACAAAAGTGTAAAGAATTTTTAAGGAATCTTAAAGCAGCTCTTTTCTATGCAAAGTCAGTCACCACAACTCCAAGATAAAAAAGCACACAAAAAATAAAATAAAATAAATATGGGTTTGTTTATTTTATTTAGTGGGTCAGTCAGTCCTGTGATTGACCGCTTGACCGGGATGCACCAGATACTGACCTGTCCGCCTGCGGCTCAGTTGAGTTTTCTCATACTGATGCATGCGTGATTGTGGCTGTTGGGTCCAAACGGTGCTACAGAAACACAAGACCCTGAGATTTAAGCCCTGAGAGGGGAGTCGCTCCCTCAGGTGTTATACCTCTAGGGCACATTAAGACCGTATAACAAAAATCCTGTTGCCATGCTATGAGTCGTTTTATATCATGGGAACTTGGCTTGTGGTTTATATAGAGTGCCATCCACCTGAGAACATTTAATGCAACACGCTACAGCTGAACCGGGTAAAATGTTTAACTAATAGATATCACAAATTTTCCCAGTGGATTAATCACAGGACATTAAGACAGCACATTTTGTGTTAGTAGATTTCTGAGATGTTTAAATACACAAATGAGGCTATACTTAATTAAAAAAAGAATTCATTTGCATACATTTCCAGCACAGAAATCTGAACATTGGATCAAGCTAGGTTCAAAATTCTTTCATTCTGTTGCCATTTTAAAAGAGAAATCCAAATTTCACTTTGTATAACTTTATAAATCAGAAAATGCTTTTAACAGCAGGGGTGTTAAAAGGGGTCTTTCCGCTAGTCTGGAAGATATTGTTATAAAACCCGAAAGGACAAAAAAAATCAAAATTCACTATTGTACGGAGAAAAAAAAGATCCTGTAGTATCTTGCTTCAAATTCTAATCAAATCATTTCTGCACTGTTTATGTGTGATGTACTGAATGTAAATAAATGGTAAACATGCCAAATAGAAGTGGATGAAGTTATTTTTCCTTTCCTTGGATGCAATCCTAAAGATAAGATTATTAAATCAATTTATTTCTACTATCCAGTTTTCTGTGCTGTCATACCACCCAGCCTCAATTGTATCTGATAGTGTTTGTTGTTTAAGTTTCTTTAGCTGTAGACCGCCTACTGAAGTGCTCTCTCTACAGAAACTGATCATTGATGAAAAGAAGTATTATTTGTTCGGGAGGAACCCAGACATCTGTGACTTCACCATCGACCATCAGTCGTGCTCTCGCGTGCATGCGGCCCTCGTCTACCACAGGCATTTGAAAAGAGTGTTTCTCATCGACCTCAACAGCAGTAAGTGCATCAGACCAATGACAATCATGCCATATCATACAGATAAGAGTAGACGGATAAACCAGCATGTATGTTGACTTCCTGCAGCACATGGTACGTTCCTCGGACACATTCGCCTGGAGCCCAACAAGCCCCAGCAGGTTCCCATCGACTCCACCATGTCGTTTGGCGCATCCACACGTGCTTACACCATTCGGGAGAAACCTCAGAGTCAGCCGGGCTCCGGCGTCGGGGACAGTAAAACCGGGGACGACGAGGAGCTGAAGGGTCTTCTGGGACTTCCAGAGGAAGAAACTGAACTGGAGGTACATGCCTGCTCTACTAGTTTGCACTAGGGGTCTAACCAGGGGCGCTGTTAGGGGGGATGCGTATGGGCCCAGGACACTAGGGGGCCCCAAATCACGACTATTTATTTACGATTTATTTAAGCTTTAACGGACAAATAGCTTGCACCTTGCCATTTTATTTTGTATGGCTGTTGTATTCACAATATTTCTTTATAAACGTGGCCAAATTACAATGTGAATAAATGACATTCTTGAACTGACCCGCATGAGCGAAAAGAAAAAAAAAGACGGTATGAAGCGTGCTGTCATATGGAAGTATATTTGAAGGCCACTGAATTTTATGTGTTTACTCGTTCATTTATAAGCTGATGTGCTGTGAAAGCCAGCAAATTCACGATCAGGTGATAAGGAGGACGAAGAGACCAAAGTTTTTAAATATTACAGTACAACACCTTATGTTTAGCTTGTATAGTGCTGTCACTGGAATACACCGTAAACAACACCACTGCCTTTTTCCTTCTAAAACTCATGTTCAGCGAGTGACCCAAGAACTACCGATATGTAAAATCTTTGAAGCGACTCCCGACAGCATGTAATACATACAGAAGTATGTTAAAATGCCTGTCTTGGCGAGTATCCTCGGTTATGTCTTAAATGAACATAAGCAATTGAGAGAGAAGTCGAACGTGTATCAGTATATTAGACCTATGAATTGTTTTTAAAATGACCGCCAATTGATTGAATGGACAACAACAAAACAGTACAACAACAAACTAACTTATTTTAAACATAGAGAATGATTAATTTATTAACCAAACAAATTAAAATACACCATGGTATAGACCTAATATAAAATAACAAATAACTTCCACAAAGTTTAATTATAAAAAAATCAGCAAACCAAATAAACAAGAAACAAATGTTCTTCCAAAATCACCTTTTGAATAAACTGCAACAGGCTTTTAAAATCAGGTGCTTTTGTAGCCATTTCTTTTCAAAACTAATACTGCGTCCCAATTAAATAGAATTAGTATGTCCCAAATCATAGTATGTTTAAAAAAAAAATATATATATATATATATATATATGCCAAAGATTCCCGAATGGTCTACTACTTCCGGTTATAATTGGAAGTGCAGATCGATGCGCACACTAACGGCTAATATTGCCCACAACACATTGCGCGGTGGACGAGGATTAGATTAGAACTACAAACACGCATAATAAGTGTTAAAAAAAACTACAAACATGGCGGATATGCACAACCAACGGACAGATAGAGAACCTGATTAAAAAATATTAATTTAATGTTATCCATGTTATATTTCATCTGCAGCAACACTGAACTTTTATAATGATAAGTTTGGTCATTAACTTTGAAATGCATCATTATGCAAACACATGAGCAGAGTTCTCGGCGTGAAAGACCCGCGATGTGCTTCTTTATTTCTCTCCAATACATTAGGAAATCAAATTAAACTAAATGTGGATGATGTTAACTGTGATAAGATGATTAACAGGGCAGTTTAAACAGTTACAGGATGCATGTAACTAAGCGTCTGTTAAAGACGCAGCTATGACAAAGTTGTCTGTCCCAAAGCTTGCCTACTATTCTGCTACAAAAAGAGTACATACTTTTAGGGCATAGTATAAGTAGACGAATTGGGATGCAGCATGTGTCTCCCTCAAAAGTGTTCGGCGCAGCGTCCCTACTAATAGTGAAGCTTTAAGTTCATTTTCTTCACGAACAGCACCATTGTTACCTCGCTTGTGAGAAATGTCATGTTGCTTTTAAGTTGCTAAACTATTTTTCTGATAAAATCGTCTGAGTAGGGCTAACAACATTAACGAGTGTGTTATGTTTCTGTGTGTGCAAGGGAGAGCGAGCGAGGGAGAGTACGTGCTTTACGTAATAAAATGTAATTTTGTGGAAAAACATGGAAATGTTCTGTCGTTTTATCCAATTGCTTAAGTTAATATAGTTATGTGTTTGGGCAGTGTCGTTGTGGGTTTTTGCCATTTTGTTGTTGTAAGACCTTTGAAATAACCACTGATCTTTAAAGGTCCCATGGCATGAAAATGTCACTTTATGAGGTTTTTTTTAACATTAATATGAGTTCCCCAAGCCTGCCTATGGTCCCCCGGTGGCTAGAAATGGCGACAGGTGTAAACCGAGCCCTGGGTATCCTGCTTCGCCTTTGAGAAAATGAAAGCTCAGATGCCCGATCTGGACTCTTCCCTTTATGTCGTCATACGGGGAGGTCCCTTTCTCTGCTTTGCCCGCCCCTGAGAAAATGAGCTACTACTGTGCAAGGCGAGCGCAATATTTTTTTTTCCTCGAGAGACATCATGGCTTGCAAACGAGCAAAGCATGGCAGTTGCTCAGTGTTTGGATGTACAAATGAACACCGAAGTATTTTTTAGTTCCTTCATCCGAGCCTATGGCTAGCATTAGCTACATGATGATAACTGTAACAGCATACATAAACAAACCAACTAAAGTACCTTATCGTCCTGCTGTAGCCGCTGAGTTTCAACTGCTTCATCCGGTGCTTCTCCGTCCGGATCAGATTCTGGGTCAAACTGAAAAGCTTGACGGACTGTGTGTCTACGAGCCATTGCGATACATCCACTGTCAACATTAGCGCATGGTAGCACAAGCTGGTTAAGGCCACACCCCCACCCTCCACCTTGCCCCGCCTCTCTCCTCCTCATTAGCATTTAAAGCTACAGACACAGAAATGGCACGTCCTAAGGAAAGCTCGTTGTGGGACTGGCTCGTAGTGGCTGAAATTCTGCACCAAGGCTGAATTTCGGGAAACAGACTTCAGATACAGTACTAGGGACCACTTAGGCCTATATAAAAGCATCCAAAAGCAGCATGTCATGAACCTTTAATAGATAACTTTATATTTAGATCAGTGGAAATAACAGAAATCATTTGGCGAAGTGATATGGTCATGTAATGCGGTCAAGAGCTGCCTGGAACTACGTTCACCGTGTTTCCTGAAAATAATTGCACACCTCAGAACGTTCGTCAGCCAATCAGATTCAATTAACATCTAGTAGTCGCACAATCAGTGTTTCACTCGCGGAAAGATGTGATTTTAAAAAAACGCCTTGTAAACAAAATGTCACACAGCATTTTATTTACCTAAGGCAAGTCATCAGTGTCTATAGCTCGTGGCCTAATGGATAGAGAAGTCGGACTTGTAATCCGAAGGTTGAGAGTTTGAGTCTCGGGTCCGGCAGGGGTGGGGGGGAGACCTCTTCAGCTGGGTCTCGGTTCAGTTGTTAGGTGCGCACCCGAGTGCGATTGCTGTATTCACACCCAAAAGATCCGCACCAAGAGGGGAAACCAACTTGAGTTCGTTTCAGTCAAACCAAACAAGACAGGTGTGAATATACCCTTAGAGTAAATATCTGCTAGTCGGGAGGATTGATTCGTTTACTGCTTGTTTTATTTGAAATGTTTATGCTGATTGTACATGTTGTTTGCTGTTGGCTGTAATTAGAAATTACAAAGACTTTTTGCTTTTACAGCAATTACAGAACATAACACAATCCATTTGAACTTTTAACAACCAGTTTAAATAAATTTACTTGCACAAACTAGCATATTTAAAATATTACATTTACACAAAAGTTTGGGGTTAGTAATATTTTGTAATATTTTTTTAAATAAGTCTCATGCTCACCAAGGCTGTGCTTATTTGAACAAAAATACAGTAAAAACAGCAACATTGTGAAATATAACCATTAAAAATAACTTTTCTATTTTAATATTTTTTTAAATGTAGTTTAAAATGCATCTGTGATGCGCAGCTGTATTTTCAGCATCATTACTCCAGTCTTCAGTGTCACATGATCTTCAGAAATCATTCTAATATCATTTGCTGAAACATTTCTGATTATTTGTGTGGAAACCATGATGCATTTTTTAGAATTAATTTTATATATAATAGCGATGATATGTAGTAATGTAAATAAAGTGGCAATGGTTTCTTGCGCTTCTGGGAAACGCAGCCCTATTTGAGCACGCACTGTGACTGAGCCATGCGTCAGCAGCGAACGCTGTCTGTGATTGGTTGGTTCTGTCTTTCAGCATTTGCGTGCGTTCCGATGATCAGGAGAAATAGCTCTATCCAACACAATTATTTGCTAATATAGTCTATTTTTCTACTTAGTAGCTTATTTTATGCACGGAGTTTCTTGATAAATAAAATTAGTGGTTAAAAAATGCACTTTACAATCAATATTTTTACGCGAGGATTGATCCTTTCGATACAACGTCAGTATTGATACTTTAGGATCGATCCGCCCATCCCTACTTCAAGGCATATGCTTCAGGGGACCTTTTAGTGGCAAACTGTACCGCACTTAGTTTCGATCCTGAGCCATTTGCGTGCTATAGGCTTTGCTGTGATAATTAGAAAGGCACAGACAGCTGTTGATTAGCCGTGTATTTAAGTAGGTCAGAGTCCATTAAACATTTTGCTGGATTATAATATTTATACTACTTTGAGAACTTTTTATTTTTATTCTGTTGATGCTTTTGGAAAAGGTTTTTAACCGAGTAAATCCAACTGTAGTCTTGGTTTTTAGAAAGGGAAAAAAAAGCATCTTAAACATCTTATCAGTTTTATTTTTGAATCACTAAACCTGGCTTTCACCATGAACGTAGCTACAGAAACTGGCAAGGTATTAAAAAGAGAGAATTATTGAAGCTGAAATGAAATTTTGAAAAAAACTACTAACAGTAGTATTTATCAAAGTAATAACCTACTACAGAAATTGAGTAAAGGAATGTAAAATAAAACTGTCTGTATGAATTAGCCTCACAATCTCAGTCGAGAGAAGTGACTGATTTTTCCTTTAAGACACGGGTGTCATTTTAAGGCCTTGTGCATAGACCCAATGCACACATCCAGCTGTTGTTCTCTTTAGACACAACTCGCTGTGCTTCTGTTAATAATCACCAGGCCTGGCTATTCGACGTTTTTGTGTGTAGCATCACTGTGAACACAATCAACAATTACAGGATCATCTTGATTATCTTGTTCATAATTGTTCAAAATCTAATTTGAATTTGATTGATTGCCTTAATGTTGATCATTAGACTTCTCATACTGCCCCGTGTATGCATGTCGCTTGTTTTAGGGTTTTTAAGAGAGATTTACACAGGCACAATTGGTCTGCAAAATTAATTTCAGGTCCATTGCAATGAAGAAACAGTTCTCTAAAATGTGTTGGGTTTTTTTTGGCTCTTCTGGCAGAACCTGACTGAGTTCAACACCGCTCATAACAAGCGCATCTCCACCCTCACCATAGAGGAGGGCAACCTGGATATTCAGAGACCCAAGAGGAAAAGGAAGAACTCCAGAGTGACCTTCAATGAAGATGATGAGATCATTAACCCGGGTAAAGTGTTCAGACTTAAAAACAAAAAGAAAAGTCATCACTGGTTCATCTACAGTTCATCCACAACAGATCATAAGCAATCGTTTGGCTTAAATGCGAGTTATTCATTAATTGTACGACTCTGAAACCACAAGCTTGTGCAACAATGCCATGCTTTGACTTTGAATTAAATGATCACTGCAGGTTCAATCAGTTTTGAAGATGTTCTGCAGTTGCTGCTTTTCTGTCCCCTAATTTAAGACCTCTTATAATTATAAAGACTTTTCTTAATACCTTTGAAGAGATTAAGTTGTGCTATTTTAACATTATTTAAATGCTATTAGTTTATATTAATATTTTGAATTAGATTTAATATTTTCAGTTTAATTTATTTAATTCTCAGTACTTTTCTGTGCTTTTGTAACTTACTTTCATTTAAATATTAAGATTTTTTAGATTTAGTTCAGTTTTGTTTTTATTTATCTCCAGTTGTGATTTATCACCAAAAACCTCTCCCGCCATCATTCAAAGCTATTGTATGACATAAGACTTGGCCTTTAGCATCCCTCACTACTTTTGTGACTTGAGGCTTTTAACAGTGTTTGTGTTGTTAACCCTTTTAGAGGACATCGACCCCTCTGTTGGACGTTTCAGAAACATGGTCACAACAGCTGTGGTTCCTATTAAGGTAACTTCTCAAATCATTCTGCCTTATGCAAAAAAGAGAGATTGATTAACATGTTTACATGCTTCTGTTTGTTTACCCAACAGAAGAAGAAAATGGGCGGAGGCAATGCGCTGGGAATCGAGGAATCCATGACCCGACACATGCATGCATTCCCTATGCAAGGTGGACTCTACAGAGACCTTCCCCCTGCCAGTCACGAAGCTCAATCCCCAGGAGCTCCCGGCGGAGCCACAATCCTGGGAGGACTGCCGTTACCCCTGCCCAACCCGGCCCCGGACGTGGACCTGGCCCAGGAGGCCCCGCCGCCTCCGCTCGTGCTCAACCCCACGCCGTTACCCGGCCCCTACGTCTCCGACCCTCTCAGCGAACCCCGCAAGAAGAAGTACGCTAAAGAGGCATGGCCTGGCAAGAAGCCCACGCCGTCTCTGCTCATTTAGCTGTGTATTACTAATACAAGACTCTTCTATACTCGTGAACTCAATCTTGAAGAAGCTGGCAAATGGACTTTGATTTCAACTGCGCTACAAGAATCTGATTTTTTAAAAGGTCTTTCCTCCTAAAATGAGCATTGGCTCACTCTCGTGTCATTCCAGATGCATAGTACTTTCTAATTCAGTGTCTAAAGTGCATTTTGACTTTTCCTTTTTCCTGACACAGAATGATTTGGTCATGGTCTTATAAATCATCTGTTGCTCTGTTTTGTCAAAAGAGCTGCTTGGACATTGTGCATTAGCTCTTTTGTGTATCATAGGAACGTTGCAATGACATGAGGGTGAGTAAATGATGTAATTTAATGCATTTTGATTGATCTATTTCTCTAAAATGCCAGCGTGAAAGTGAGAACCTAATGAAAACCAAACACAAGTACATAACCTGATCCAAACAGCAAAATCTGTCATGTTTAGCCTAAGATGGAAGGGGGGATAACTTTTATAGTGTACTCTCTTTTTTTTTTTTTTTTTTTTTAATATTACTATTTATGTAAAATGTTCTGAAAATTGACCATTAGACAGCAAGAAGTTGTTTCAAACTAGCTGTTTGGCCATCACACTTTTACATGAGCATCATTAATGCAGATGATAGATCTGGTCGATCTTCCACAAACCCTGTATTTGGTTTCAAAACTGATGAAATTCTGCAATATTGTAACACTTTACCTTCTGAGGATCTGTGCGGTTTCACACCGTATTAGTTTCATTCACTCGTTCCCCCTTAATATACAAACTGAGGGCAGCAGCGTTTCAAATGAACTGTTGGTTGATGGTTCATCAGGGCTCAATGCATACGGTCTTCACTGTAAAAAAAAAAAAGGAAAAGACAGTTTTATACTCCTGTTCTGTTTGGTACATTTGATGTTTGTACATACATTCACAATAAAAGCCAGTGTATTTTTATATATTTATACTGATGCCAGAAGTCTTTACATTTGAATCGAGGGTGGCTGCTCTTCCTATTTTATATTCATGACGGAGCGGTTAATTTTCTCCACAACCGGTTTGACTACCAATCAAGATGTCCGCAGCCATGTGATTTCTGGTTCAAGACCATAATGCTGATTATCAGAAGTTGTCCATTCTGGCTTTTCATTGCTACAGCATGCCTTTACTTTACACAAGCACCTTCCTGACAGGAACAGACACTATTATGTTTACAAATACCGCTGTAAGCAGCAATTACGGGTCTAGTACAATACACCTACACCAGAAAGAGTAGTTTGTGAGACCAGCGATGAATTTAGGTAGTTAGCTTTGACAGTTAAACTGATTTGAAAACCTTTGCTGTCTCACTTCCTCTTCTTCATCAGCATACTTTATTTCTGGAAACTGATGTCAAACCCCAAACCTGCAATTGGTGGTTTTTATGAGGTTTCGGTTAGTCTATGAAAGGAGCCACTTTTGATTAGACATGTTTTGCCAAATAAAATACAATAGAAATGAAATACTTTTTTCTTCTGTGTTCTTGTGTATTAAAATGCACAAATTGATTCCTTAAGGACAAAAAAAAAAAATTGTTTCACTCGTTCATTGACGTTTACATGATATCCATGACTTCTCTGATCGGTGCATCTCTCTTAAGGATTGTGGGAAGTGTGTTTTTTTCACTAAAAATGTAGAATAAAATTAAAGTCACTGACTTCTACATGGGCATATACCATCTCTTAACCTCAGAGGTCATCCAGTACTGAAGGTTTATTGAAAGATCATATTTCTCTGAGGGCAGAATAAATGGGATCTTTACATCCGGATCCTTTCTGCTGTGCTTTACCGACAGGAAATGATTTGTATTTTTCGTTTCACATGGCAGAGCATGCTGCCCACTTCTGCTTCTTTCTTCTGTCCTGCGCTAACGAGACATTATTATTAGAAAGACAAATTCATCTATTTTAATCAGGCTTTAAATCCCTGGAGAGAGTGTGTGTGTGTGTGTGTGTGTGTTTCATGCCCAAATGTGACACATAAATTTACAAAGAATATAATGATGTGTGTGAGATTAAAATACCCATGGATGAATCTCAAAATCTGTCATGAATCAAACACAGTCACATTATCCCCAAAATAAAATACAAAATAAATTAGTTTAAAGAGAGAGTGTTCAAAGGGAAACATTTAAGAAAAAATGAAATGAAAAGCAAAAAGACAGAAGTAGATGCGCACTGAACAGTTTATGATGTGTATTTTGAACTGTAGGTCAATGACTGTAAATGATGTTTCTGATCTTAATGTTTGCAAGATTGTTGGTGTATAGTGGGTAGTTGACAGATAAAAATTGGATTGTGTCCTATGGTGTGACAGCAAAAATGTAGAAAAAAAACACAAATAAAATGAGAAAAATTTATCTTCATTCTTAGAGTTACAAATAGCATGAGAGAGGTTTATCTTCAGCGTTAGAGGTTATTTTATTTTACATTTTTGCTGTCACACCATAGGACACATTGATACGTCAGCTACCCTGAGTATAGGGTGAATTCAGTTAAATTGGGACACTTTTTGTCATTGAGATGAATGGGAAAAATGTCACAATTAAACTAAATATATCTCATTATGAGGCAAATTGTAATTGTTATACTAGTGTTTTAAGTTTGTCTGATTTATGGCATGTAATAAATGTATTTCTTGATCATTTGTTTTTCGATTTGGAAATATTTGAAGAGAGTGTAAAAAGTGTGTTTAGGAGCCCAAAAGTTTCTAAAAGATCCATAAACACGCGTCTCAGTGATGAAAACAAGTTTCATCAACAAAGATCAAAATGCAGTTTGAGTGAGGGTTACACATAAACTGCATCACAAGTAAATTACAGCATTGTCTCCACATACTGAGCTGTGTTTCCCCTCCACTAATGGCTATAGAAGTCTCCTGTCATCATTTACTCACCCTCACGTCGAAAACCCTCGTTTCGAAATCTGACTTCTTTTCTTCTGTGGAAGACAAAAAAGGAGATAATTTGAGTGTTTATGATGATACAGTGAAAGTCAACGGGGTCCAGACCCCCTCTGGGGGGCCTGGCCCGCCCTGTGAGTCACTATAGTGCCCGCCCGGACGAGCCTGCTTTAAAATAATAATGACGAATTATAATAGAGATATGAAGTATGGATCATTTTTCACGGCACACCTGACTGGGCTGTATGGCAAGAGGCCAGCGTCACATTTGCAGTCGTGATGGTATTCAGCTCTTGCTCGTGTGATGTTGCTTAACTGCATGGCGCCTGTAAATTTCATTTCAGCAGTAAATTATAGGCCCGTGTCCCGTATTTCTGTCGACTGAACCAGCCATGCCATTAATAATGAATGTATCAGTCTTTTGCATGCCAAAGTCAATTTCTGCTTATAAACATTGCGTCAAATAGAAAGAGAAAATCGTGCTACACACACTTTCATGAGATCGGGTTAGACTACAACAATTAATATGTAGTCTATTTTACAAATGGGAATACAACGAATTCATGACAATGTTTTACATTCAAGCTACCTGTAAAATGTATAGTGAAAAGTTCTTTAAAATCATCTGGAATGCAATAAACTAATTTTAAAAGCTGTTTTGCTGCATGGATTAAAAACAGGCTAATAAATAATTCACACATCAGACAAAACTGCGTTCCAGAAAATCCTTTAAATCTTAAGGAATTCAGAGCAGAGCAACATAAAAATCAGAAAAAATATAATCGGGCCTGTTTTAGGCTTTTCCTTATTTTTATATTTTAGATGGTGATGAAAAATGACTTGCCATCTCTTCATTGGACGTGCCTTTAGAGAGAAATGCATCTTTACGGATTACATAATGAAGTTTTTGTTTTCGATTTGAATTATTTCGTTTTAAAGTAGTAATTTAAAGCTTTCTATAGATATATTTATCATATTTGTGACTCAGTTCGTTGAGTTTTGGTTCATCATTGTGAAGCGCTCCTATTCAAGACAAGAGGGCAAGCGATCCTCAGTTCTCCTATTTATTTTAGTAAAAGCACAAGGTTTTGTTGATATTGTGAATGCACACAAATGAAAGTAGACCCTTTACAGTTCCGAATGATGTATTACTCTTACCTTTATAAGCAAAAATTACGGCATATTTTAAGTTGTTTCCACGATCAAGAAAAAATGCGTGACCGCTCTGGCGCCTCCAGGTCCTGCAAAGGCTTCAGCTTCTGCTCTCCACACAAACCAATAGATATGCACCTAGCGCACATTTATATAGTTCAAACATTGTGATGCTTGAACTGTTTCTATATATTTTATTTTAGGCAAGTCGTGGTGCTTAGAGAAGGCTAAATTGATCAAACATAGGCTATGATCAGCTCACTGTCTGCCGCTGGCCGCTTGGTCGTTACTTAAAAAAAACCCTTACATTTAACGAACAAAAAGTGCTCCAAACGTTTTTGTATTAGCTTTATAAAAACGACTGAGCTGAAGCCTTTGCAGGACCTGGAGGCGCCAGAGCGGTCACGCATTTTTTCTTGATCGTGGAAACAACTTAAAATATGCCGTAATTTTTGCTTATAAAGGTAAGAGTAATACATCATTCGGAACTGTAAAGGGTCTACTTTCATTTGTGTGCATTCACAATATCAACAAAACCTTGTGCTTTTACTAAAATAAATAGGAGAACTGAGGATCGCTTGCCCTCTTGTCTTGAATAGGAGCGCTTCACAATGATGAACCAAAACTCAACGAACTGAGTCACAAATATGATAAATATATCTATAGAAAGCTTTAAATTACTACTTTAAAACGAAATAATTCAAATCGAAAACAAAACTTCATTATGTAATCCAGAAGATGCATTTCTCTAAAGGCACGTCCAATGAAGAGATGGCAAGTCATTTTTCATCACCATCTAAAATATAAAATAAGGAAAAGCCTAAAACAGGCCCGATTATATTTTTCTGATTTTTATGTTGCTCTGCTCTGAATTCCTTAAGATTTAAAGGATTTTCTGGAACGCAGTTTTGTCTGATGTGTGAATTATTTATTAGCCTGTTTTAATCCATGCAGCAAAACAGCTTTTAAAATTACTTTATTGCATTCCAGATGATTTTAAAGAACTTTTCACTATACATTTTACAGGTAGCTTGAATGTAAAACATTGTCATGAATTCGTTGTATTCTATTTGTAAAATAGACTACATATTAATTGTTGTAGTCTAACCCGATCTCATGAAAGTGTGTGTAGCACGATTTTCTTTCTATTTGACGCAATGTTTATAAGCAGAAATTGACTTTGGCATGCAAAAGACTGATACATTCATTATTAATGGCATGGCTGGTTCAGTCGACAGAAATACGGGACACGGGCCTATAATTTACTGCTGAAATGAAATTTACAGGCGCCATGCAGTTAAGCAACATCACACGAGCAAGAGCTGAATACCATCACGACTGAAAATGTGACGCTGGCCTCTTGCCATACAGCCCAGTCAGGTGTGCCGTGAAAAATGATCCATACTTCATATCTCTATTATAATTCGTCATTATTATTTTAAATCAGAGGGTTTTAAAATGTTTAACCAATGTCGATCATTAAAAAGAGCTTGTCAGTAAAACTTCGTAACGCCATCGGATCCTCAAGCTCTCCGCGAAGCTCGTAACTTCACCCGCCTCCTTCAGATTGACGCGCCGCGCACAGCCTGGAGGAGACAGATCTCCGCTTTTTCGCAATGCAAGGGTAAATAAATAATAACTGATGTTTGAAGAGTACAGCGTTTGCTTTACTCAGCAGGCTCGTCCAGGGCGGGCACTAGTGACTCACAGGGCGGGCCAGGCCCCCCATTGCCCGCCCATGGCGCCGGGACTGCCCCTGGGTGTGACTGACTTTAGCCCACTTGTCCCACTAATGGAGCGGACAAGCCCTCCTTCATTTGGGAGAGGTGAACTGTCCCCCGCGGTCTCACACAGCTTCTGTGCACAGTACCTTCTCGACAAGCAGGGGCGCCAATTTGCCAATTCCCCACACAATTATATGATAGATAATATGACAGATAATAGAAAACCGCTTAGCGGCGCAGATTATTATTATTTTTTTTTTTCAAGTGCTTGTGCCGCCCCCCACGTGTCATGAAAAAATGCCCCCCGGGCGCCTGCCCAGTTCGCCCAAGACTAAAACCACCACTAGACTATCACAACACAAAATCTGAAAAATGTTAACTGTACTGTTTTAATTTTATGCACCCATGAACTTGACGTGATTATACAGATGAACAGGTCAAGTCTATTGTATCATCAGCTCAATTGAAATCAGTTATAAATGTACATTGGTGCATTAAATATAACGCAACGAGCTGATAAACAGTGTGATGCACTATAAAAATGTGAAGTTTTGCCATTTTATTTTTATGGACTCGTGAAGTTGACACGAGACATTTCAGGTAAATTACTCAGAAAAGACAAAAGTTAAACCATTGCATCCTATGCAGTTTGTTATAATATTTTATATTGTTCTGAGCAATTATTTATTTATTTTTTAATGCACGTTTTTATTTTTAAAGTTTATATTCTGTGTGCATATCGCCATCTACTGGGTTTATTTGATCAGTGAGCCTCAATCTTTTCTGACACTGAAAGCTGATAGACAGTATCTTAAAAGTCCTACTGCACCACTTGGCCGATTTTAATCTATAATCCTCCGTCATTTTCAGAGATATATTAAATATGACACTGCTGTCTGGTACACAGTGCAGTGCACTATAGATATACAAATAGGACATTTTAACTGTATTTTTGTGGACTCATAAACATAAACAAACTACTTTAATTAATAGAAAGGTATCGCACAGGTAAACACTGTACAAGTATTCAGGAATTTATTTAGACTCCAGTATGAAGGGCAATAGTTAGGATGAACATATGTTCCTGGATTAACTTTAAGGCTTTGAGGAATAAATTCTAGGGGTGTTTTCCCAGACCCAGATATTAAGCATAGTCCTAGAATAAAATGGCCCTTTAAACCAGATTAACAGAAATCTGCATTATCTGTCATGGTTTTAAATAGTCTTAGACTTAGTCTAGTCCAGATTTTAATAGGCTGATTTCCTGGAGGAAGACTAGCGCTACTTCAGGACTAAACTGAGGTTTAAATTAAACCTACCAGGAGGCAGACTTAACTTCAGATTAAGGTTGTTTCTCCAGTCTTTATGTCAAAATTATTGGTACCTTTGGTAGATATGAACAAAGAAGCCTGTGAAAATAAATCTGCACTGTTAATCATTTTGAACTTTTATTTCAAAAAATACTTTTGCCAGTTTAACCGCTACGAGTCTCTCTTATAATGCCTGATGAGTTTGGAGAACAAGAGTTTAGAGACCATTCCTTCATCCAGAATCACTCGGACCCTTCAGATTCCCAGCTCAGTGTTGATACTCTCTCCTCTTCAGTTTTCTATAGGGTTCAGGTCAGGGAACTGGACAGCCATGCCAGAACCTTTGTTTTGTGTTCAGTGACCCGTTTTGTGTTGATTTTGATGGTCCTTTTGGATCATTGTTCTGTTGGAAGATCCAACCACGGTCCATTATAAGGCTGTCTGGCCCCAAGACTCAACTCTTTTCTGCAATTCTCCAGCTGTGATCCTCGGAGAGTCTTTGGACACTCAAACTCTCCTCCTCACGTTGCATTAAGACAATATAGACACAGACAATTACTGTAGGCAGATCTGTAACATTTCCTGTTGACTGGAACTCCTTAATTATTGCCCTAATGGTGGAAATGAAAATGTTTAATACTTTAGCTCTTTTCTTTTTTTGGACTATTTTGTGCTATTTTCTTGATTTTATATTTTGTAAAGCTGAACAATCTGTTGCTGCACAACAGAAATCTTTGGGGGGTTTTAGTTGTGATGGATGATAAAGAGAATTTGGCCTTTGTGTTGCTTATATTCCTGTGAAACAGGAATTCACGGCTGGATAATTTCATGTTCCTAGTCACCCTGGTGTGCTAAAAATTGTACATATGAATGGAAATATAGATCTTTAGAGATCATACTCATAATCATTTCTAAGACTACAAATAATTGTGGCCAATGTGTATTAGAGAATTTTTTTCACAATGTGACTTTGTAGAAAAGTTAGATTTTTGTGATTTTTTTTTTTTTTACATTTATTTTATTTGTATTTACTTTTTTAATGAAAGATCAGAAGGATAAGCCATACATATTTATTTTCACAATCACAATTGCTTTATGTATAATAAATAATAACAATAAAAATATTGCAAAACTGACCGCAACCTGTAATTTATACGATAATTCATTACAAAGAGATTCCTAGGCATTCCTATTCTTTTATTCGACACATGATGTGTGCAGTTTACTTGTTTTCTCTTGTTCAGTAACTTTTATGTTTGTTTGTTTGTTCCTTTTTTTTTTGCAGTCTTTTTTCTGCTGCTATTGTTTTCAGAAAGCCATTTTTTAAACCACTGACTATTCTAGATTAATCCCACTCCTGTCTTAATTTAAACCCTGTCCGGGAAATCACCTCCTAGTGTAGTTGATCCTCTTCACGTCTAGTGGTTTTTGAGTAAATAAAGTCTAGCTGCTGCATTTAGATCCTCTTTTTTCATCTTTATTTTTAACAAGCTTTAAAGTTTATTTTATTTCAAGTAACAGAAATATTTTCTTGAGGTTTTAATTAACTAAAAATGACAACTCTAGTTAAATTATGCCTAAAGTTTGATGTTTTTGTCTCTCTTCTCCTTTCCTTATGAAAGCCGCTGCATGCTGGTTTAGGCTCAGTCTGGAGCGGATCTCTGTAGCATCAGGACTCTGGTTTGAGCCGGCGCTGTGTGTCCAGCTCCTCCAGCATCCACACAGAGCCCTCAGTCACGCTCCAGAGTGAAGCACAGCATCACAAAACACACGAAACGCCTGCTGTCCACTCGTCCTCACTGTCTCTGCTGCACTCCCGCTCACCCTATGTTCACAATTACAGCCAGTTACCATCATTTATCCTGACAGGACAATCCAACTGTCCAATCAACACCGAGTCATTGAGATGAGTGTGCTGTGATTGGCCACCTGTGGAGCGTAACCAGGGATGCTGTTCAATGTCCTGTAAGCTGGGACGCTCGTCCGCTGCTGCTCTAAGACACCATCTAATCAACTGACGGCAGTCTGTTACATACAACACAGTACTTCAGCAACACAACATCAACTTCTGCTCGCTCCGGCCGTGATTTCTGTCTGTGAACAGCTGCATGTTTGCCATCTCTTGCCTGCAGACAGGTGACTCGGGAAGCGCAGTCTGCAAACCCTCCGTGCGCTTTTGAACGGTAGAGAACCGCACAGGAGCTTGTAGAGCGTCACACCCAGCGACCAAGCAGTAGCTGGTCCGGCACGATAGCTGTGGGAACAAAACCACTCCGGAGGGGCGTATGAAAGAGTGCCTGAGAGACCCGAGAAGAGCAAGAGATCAGCTCAAACGCTTCCAGTCCAAAACACAACCTTCCACAGAGAGCTTCTCCTGACCAACCTGCAAACTCTTTATACTCCGAGTCCTTCAGGAGGTGTCCGCAGCCAAAGTCCAGCAGCTTGATCTCGCTGGTGTCGGGGCACATGAGCAGGTTCTGTGGCTTGACGTCCCGGTGGAAGACGCCGCGGCTCTCGCAGTGTTTGAGAGCCTCGATGAGCTGCAGCAGCACCTTCTTGGCCTGGCTCTCATCCAGACAGCCGTTCTCCTCACAGAACCTGTGGAGATCCTGGCAAGGATCCGGCCGCTCCAGGATCATGACGTAGCGGTCGGGATGGTCAAACCACTCCAGCAGCTTCAGGACACTGGGACAGACAGGAGCTGAATTGACCCGGGTCATCAACGCGACCTCCAGCGGCAGAAGACCCTGACCTTCCTGCAGAGGAGACACCAGACCCTTGAGTCATCGCTAGAGGCCTGAGTGTGGTTTATGTGTGTATCAAACCTTATATGTGACTGAACTTACAACTTCCATGTCCTCGTGCTCCTCGTCTTTAGTGACGTACTTGATGGCCACCTGCAGACACATGAACCACAGTAAATTACACCTGCTAATTATGACAATAACCCCCTGCTCTGTACAGATGAAATACGGTTTATGCCACAAATTGAACAAATGAAGGACTAAAGACAATGTCTCACTGGCAATCGATCAGAGCTGCGGGTCCCAGCAAACACAGAGCCGAATCCACCTTGACCCAGCATTGGGCCCTTAATATACGCATCTGCAACAATCACAAGAAATGAAAAAACAGGCGACTACAAGAATGTTACTGTAATCATCAGTCAGTGAATGAACATTTCAGTGGCAAATCACTTAATTCAGCGACGTGTTCAGAAGAAGCCTGACCTTCAGCAGAGCGTTTGGCGGGTCTCTCGTACGAGGTGCAGGGATCTTCATCCTCCGAGCTCTGCCGCTTCCTCCTCCTTTGAGTCGACTCCGAAGGCAGAGGAGCGATATAGCCAGGCAGCTCTGGACTCCACGGCCGGGTTGGGGTTGACAGTGCTTTCTGAATGTGGTCTCCACACTGTCTCCCAGCCTCCTGACCAGCAGCCATCTGGGTTAAAGCAGCAGCGGATCTGGAGCGGCCCAAAGCTGAAAGAGCAGCACTTCACAGTCTAGTTCACACTATTTCACTTTCTTGTGTTTTTAACTCATTTCTTGTCAGTTTATTACTGAAAAATAATGCACATCCGAGATGACACTAAGATAATACACATTTTTATGAAAAGGCAGTTTTTACATATTCAATGAATACCTTATTTAACTGGAAATGTTCGAGATAAAAGTGCTAAACTGCACACATTTAGTAATGTTAGTAACATACACACAACAAATATGAAAAATTAAAACACTTACCTCGTCTTTTGTCCATGTGAGCCATCGAAAATATCCTAAAAATCTCTTTCACAATGAGAAAAGAAAAGAATAGATAAGAAAAGAAAAGGAAAAGATAAGATAGGTTAAAGAAACGCTTCCAACCAAACGAAAACAAATAAATGAAATAAAACTCTCCTCAGAAATAATCTAACGTTAAACTCCTTCAAAAAGTCAATTCAAAGAAAATATCCTCCACAGAAATGCTCCGATCTCCTTCAAAAATCACTTTCTCGGCACATAAAAGTCTGTCTCGAGAGTCTCGCCTTCAAACACCCAACAATCAGAAATCGAAGAGTTCAGGCTTTTATAGCTGCGGAAGAAATTCACGGGTTGCTATGGCAACTCAGATTCAATTCACGCGCAATCGAGCTCGAGACTGTAGCGCGAGGACGTCTTGTGCTTTCGTGACGTAATGTAAAACAAAACCGCCATCATTTTTTGTTTTAAGAGCTGGAAATAAATGTTTTTACTGAGAAAATGAATTAAAACATGAGATTAATTTCCGTATGTTTTT